>NC_044316.2:13787423-14093322 GCF_007474595.2 Lynx canadensis
GGAAGAGACAGGGGAGAGGACAGAGAATCCCAGGCGGGGTCCACGCTGTCAACACAGAGCCCGATGTGGGGCTCGAACTCACAAAAATCATGAGATCACGACCTGAGCCTAGATCAAGAGTCAGACGCTTAACCAGCTGAGCCACCCAGGCGCCTCCGACCTTGAAATTTTCTAAGCAATGCCATCGAGTCACCATTGATGCTTGATGTTTGCTTGCTCCCCACACCCCCCACCACTTTCCTGGACAGTCTCAAGGTCGTGTTCTGAACATTCCTTCCTATAGCCTTTATCCTGTGAACACCAGCCATGTGTTTCATGGCACTTCTCGAATGGGGGCATCGTCTTGGAAACCTGAGGAATGGATCAGGCTTAATTACCACTGTACCTACCAGTCACCTGAGAGGCCTGTTTTCATGGTTGATCCCTCACGTGTATTAGTGCTGTCTGCTACCTTTTGACAACCCAGATGACAAGGGACTGTTTAAAGGAAACAAAAGCCTCTAAATGTGAAATCCACCCTTTTCCCTTATCTTAGTTGACAGATTATAATTTTTTTTTTTTTTTTAAAAAAGGGTGAAGAATGGTGTCCAGAAAGGGTTAGCGTGAGAACTAGCATTTTGGATCCTGGTCTGTGTTGATGGGCAGCTGTTCAGGATCTGAAATTAATTTGTGTGAGCCACAACTCCCCTCTCTCATGGATGCCATGCTAGCCTTTCGCTTTCCAAAACTCTGTATTTGGGTTTTTTAACATATGCATGTTACTTTTCCAAGTTAAATATCTTAAAAAACAAAAACAAAAAAACGATTATCACCAAGTTAAGCTTTTAAGAGTGTATCATCTGTCTCCACTCCTGCCCTCCAAACTGCCATTGTGAAATGAGTATTGGGAGAACTTGGACTTCACCAAGGAATTCCTATATATCCTGAAGCTGAGAATAAGCGGATTTCCACATTCCTGCTGCCAGAGTCTAAACTGTCAAATCAAACAAGGCAGGCATAATCAGGACACCTACAGAGGACAAGTGGCCCTCCTCAGATGCAAACTGAAATACCCCCACTAAATAGGCAAACCCATTGCTTAGAAAAGACACTAAAAAAATAACACCGAGATGCAGACCATGCAGGACCCAATTATCCTAATAAAGTCACCTCATATAGAATGGCTTAGGAGCTTTCCTTTAAAAAAAAAAAAAATCTTTCATGTTTATTTTTGAGAAGGAGAGAATGGGTAGGGGAGGGGCAGAGAGAAACCCAAGCAGGCTTCAAGCTGCCAGCACAGAGCCCAACACGAGACTCGAGCTTGTGACCTGAGCTGAAACCCAGAGTCGGATGCTTAACCGACTGAGGCACCCAGGCGCCCCAGGAGTTTTTCCTAAATTACAAGGGTAAGCAAGGATAATCCTTGCTTACCGATTCCCAAGCTCCACCCCTTCCTAATGGCCCTCCCACATGGTGCCAGTGGTAGAGGGCCTCAGGGATGGGATGAGGGTCATTCCTGCATTACTGAAGGTTAAGTTGAATGAAAGATGTCACAAGGTCCTTACACTTAGCTAATAAGATGCTTAACACGGGCAGAACCAGATAAAGGAAAGAACATGTGCATTTGGGTTTGAGTCCCAACTCTCTAGATTAGCTTAATACCCTTGCTCTATGTCCTCACCTCAAGTGAACCTGTTTTCTTGCCCATAGAAACGTACTACTGTCCACCAGCAGGGAGAATAAGTGTGTTGAAAATAAGGGTGTTGGCGCCTAAGAAGCATTCAAAATGTTAGGTTATCTTCCCTCCCCTAGTCCCTCCACCTCCACTTTTTGTCTAGGGCAGAGAATCCCAAGCAGGCTCTGCACCATCAGCACTTGGGGTTTGAACCCACAACTCTGAGATCATGACCTGAGCCAAAATCGAGTCGGACGCTTAACCGACTGAGCCACCCAGGTGCCCCTGCGCTTTTATTTTTAAATTATTTTTTTAAATTAAGTAAACTCTATGCCCAACATGGAGCTGGAACTCACGACCACAAGAGTCACATGCTTCTCCAACAGAGCCAGCCCCTCCACTTTTATTGAAAGGCTAGCGACCCAAGTAGGAATGACCATACAGAATATTCACAAAGGCAAAACTCCACGTGTCAAAGTGATGGCGATCAAGAGTTCACATCATAGCTGTGGGGCCACTCGTCCCAATTTCTTATTCAAGGAGAAGTTGCTTGAATTAGTGGTTTTCAAGCTTGAACCTGCATCAGAATCATTTGGGTGGCTGGTTAAAACAGATTTGTCAGATAGATGTTTTAGAGTATGTCTGAGCTGGAGCTCAAGAGCTTGCATTTCTAATGAGTTCCCAAGTGCTGCTGCTGGCCTGCTGGGAAACACTGAGAGTCATTTTCCTAGAGAATTCTGGTAGGTCTCTCAGTAAAAAATTGCACACAAACCAAAGCCAAAACAGCCACAGAGCTGCCACATCTAGGATGCAGCACCATTTCTCCACCAAGTCTTTCATTTCCTATCCCTCATCCTACCTCGGGGACACACCCAACTATGAATGTTGGAAGCTTGATGTGATAGACCAGTGAGTTAGTTTTGAATAGCTACCTGCATTTCAGAATCATGACACTACAGCTAGGATTCCCTACCCCTAGGGAAAGTGGTCAGGCTCACCTTCTGCATCTTAAGCTGGGGGTAAAGAGAAACCCTGCGGGGAAAGGGAAAAGCTGCAAAAGCCAGAAAACTCGAACTAAGCAAATTACTTTTGTTGCTCTTGGCCCAGCTCCCCATGTGGGGGTGGGGAGGTAGGGGAGAGGCTACTCCCAACAGAAGGCAAGAAAACAACTGGGCTGGAAGTAAAGAGCCACCACATCATTCAACTTGTCCTTAATACATGAAAAAGGCTGGAGACTTCATGGCCACTACAGGTGCCGAGCGGTAGTAGGGGACGGAAGGTAGGTCATAGGCAACATGTATAAAGCAGAGGGAAAGCCATGGGGCATCTGGGGCAAGAGTGAAGAGGATTTTGACATTTCAACCCAAATTTAAAGTACTTAGAATCTTCCAAGAATCCAAGACCACTGGCCAGAACAAGAGGCTCATTCATTAATAGAACAAAGGGGACAGGACCCTTATCTCTGGGCCCTGACCACAAGAGGGGCAAGTCTTCTTGGGCGGGGGGGGGGGGGGGGGGACTTTTTTTGCGGCTTACAACAGGTCATTCCTGGCATCATCAGCTCTCCGGTGCCTGGGCAGATGAGTCCCTGTCGGAAAGGGCTGCTGGAGGGGAGGGTGGTGCCTCAGAGAACAGTCTGAGCTCTGCAAGTCCACCACCATGGCAAGAGCTCCTGCAGCCACCGCTCCTGATCTCCTAATAAGGTGAAGGAAGCAGACAGTAAAGGCAGTGCCACCGCTGCCCTAGAGAAAAAGACTTCCATCAAGGCCCTGCCACCAATTTGCATCTTACTCTACGACAGGTGTTGAACACAGCCCCATCTCCAATGAGGACTCCACTAAAAAGCTTTAAGTCTCTGCACAGGGACACCAAAAAAAAAAAAAAAAAAAAAAAAAAAAAAAAAAAATCACATCTAGTTTTATAGGCATTTAATAGTTTACCAATTGGTACAATAGGATTTTTTAATATGCAGAAAACATGAATAAATTTTGTTTTACACAGTCTGAGAGCAACAAATCTTACTGTAAAACACAAGAGCAATATTATATACATTCCTTTACTGATTTTTTTTTTTTAATTGTGTCAATATCTTCAGTTAACTCTTACAATCTGGGAACTGTTTTCTCCAATCACCACCACCTCTGCAACATTCATATGAAATCAATGCTTGCCTTCATGTCAGTGTCAGATCAACTTCTAACTCGAAGATTTTGTGTTTGTTTCTATCTTCAGAGTGAGCTTTAGGGATGCCTGAAGGATAGGCAGGACAAGAAAGCAGCTACTTACATGATAGAGTGGAAAGATAAAAAGGCCAGTCCAGTCCAGTTGTGACTTGTAAATCCAGCTTGCCCTCCCCCCCACCCTACTGAAAAGAAAAAAAAAGAAAAAAAAAAAAACCCAAAACCTTTTTCACCAATTTTGTACATGTCGCTTCTCTACCAGGAGATTCTTCTTTGCATCATCTAGATTAATTAACACATTGGACTTATATACAGCTGGACAGAAAGAGTAACCATTTTAAGTGCCTTTTCCTTCAACAATTTTAACTTCAGTTGCTTAAGGATTATCAAGCCACCACTGTCAACAAAACAAAATATCCTTTACTTTTAAATAGTTTTTCTTTAAGTGAATTTAAAAGAAAACTATTTAATGCGTGATTTTACCTGGAAGTTCACACAGAAACAGAAAGAGGCAAACAGGAGAGCAGGGCACTGACAGTAAGGAGACTGGGCTTGGTGATCTAGAGCCAAAGCTTCCGAAGACTACAGCGAGCGCTCCACAGCCTGGACGACTTGCTAACACACTAGTGATTTTTAGAGCAGTGCTCTGGGCACACCATTGGTCACACCACACATAGACAAAACAGGACGGTCTTAGTCTCCTAAAGTGCAAGATGCCATGTCAAAAAGCAACTATTCTCCAAGCAACGTCTAAACCACAGTTTCTGTGGCTCGCACTTCCAAGAGTGCAGCTAGGACTTCTTGGGCACATTATATCAGGGTGGCACTGGAATGTCTTTTCACACACACAAAGTCAAATAATCATCTGAGGATGCAATTCTACCAGCTTTTTATTTCTTAAATTAAGTGACCAATTTGATTGAGAAAGTGACAAAGCAGCAGTGAACCTCTAAACCAGTTAATAAATTCCTCTACTTACAATCCAAACCAGTAACCTCATCATTGTACTTATCCCAGGCAAGGCACAGGGTTAGACAGCAGACAGAGAAAACGGAGGAAACAGGAAGAAAGGGCATCAACAGGGCAGCGTCAAACAACAGTGCAGGAAACCGCTGCACATCCGATTCCGGATTATGGATGGATCCACTCTCCCCCACCCCCCTTCATTATTCAAACAGGGCTCGTTACATTTGGATCCAGTTGAGGACCATCCCTGAGATTCAATGTTTGCTGCTTCTTAAACGGAGGATGTCTGGTAACTCAACTAAGCAGCAGGCTGTGGCAATCTCCCAAGTAAGGATAACTTTGTTTACAGAGTAATATTGTTTCTCCTCCTTTGTCAATGAAAGTCACTGTGTGCTGCAGGGGGGAAAACCCAGTGGACAGCAGCTTTGTTTCCTCCTAAATCGGTACCATTTTTTTCCTTTATTGTTCGTATCTATGAGTGATTTCTAGATGTTGTGGCTTACCCTTAAACAATTCGTGTTGCTACATGCTAAAAATGAATTAAAATACAAGACATTTATACATGTACAAACAAATGTTAAGATGCACCATTTCTATGTATTTATATTTCTTAAAATAGGACAGGAAATAGCAGCAAACGAGAACAAAGATATCTTCCATAGCATTTGTAGAAAAATCCAGTCAGAACAGCTAAAAAGAAACAAACAAACAAACAAAAAAGACTTCTCAATGTGAGCAGGGTTGTGAGGCAATATTGTCCTGAAAGTTATTCTACTGTATGTAAGGAATTAGCTTAAGTTGTAATTTTTGTCTTCAAAAGTAGCCATTAGTTCTCAAAACACTTTTCCTTCCAGAGACGTCTCTCAGGAATTATTAAAAACAAAGCAAACAAACAAAAAGACACAAGTTAGACGTAAAGCTGCTTCTAGTAAACGTAAGGCCTAGTCTCTGTGTGTGTATCTACAGGACATTAACTCTAACCCTTTGTCTTTTTCAAGAACCAAATTTCCATTAAATACTAAAAAGGGACATTTTAAAAATCACATATTATGCAAATGAATAAAATGCAATTCAGAGTAAGTTTCTTTGTTAAACTGTCTTTGTTATTTCACTGTTCTGTTAACTTTTCAAATGACCTTAAAAAAAAAGCTGTTGGTTAGCTAAGCAATAGAATTATTTAATAATCTGCAATGAAATATTGTTTCCAAAGTCATAGATAAAAATTCTCTTAAGCCTACTTGTAGTAACTTTGGATCACAATATACAATGTATCAAGGATGCATAAAATGCTGAACAGCCAAATGGAGCGGGGGGTGCTTTTCCTTTTAGCTGGGAACAATTCCCACAGAGTCAGACCTAGTTTTCAGAAGCATTAGGATCAAAAAGGGCTTGTTCTAAAGCATGGTACTCCACGGCAAAATTTATTCTACTTGTACATTTTAGCACTTCTTCGAAAGCCCAGGACCCAAGGATATGGAGGTTGTATGTGTGTGATATACATATACAGACTTATCCACTTACAGATAGGCCCATATAACATTTATATATAAACAAAAGGTGAAAACACAGTACATTTTTATGCATGCTCCATTAAACCCTGTCTTGTTTTCAACTTGTAAGTTAAATACAGTTCAAATCAGTATCAGATTTGTGTTGAAGAACAAACTGCTGTATTTCTCCCACTCCCTTCAGATGGGCAAACATAACCTTTTCCGTATTTGTCATTATGTAATGCACATTGCACATCCCTAAAGAACATCGAAAACAAATAGTGATTTGTACCATGACACACTCAACGGGAAGATTAAATTCTACTTGGGAGTCACGTCACTGCACAGTCTAACAGTATGAGAAGACAACTACGAGTGTGTCTAGTGTGAAAAATAGAAGCTTAGAGAATTACAGTGTTTTTCAACCTGTTTACAAAGCATTAGGACCCAAATGAAAGAAATGATTTGCTATTAGCTGCTGAGATTTTTCTTATTTGAGATTTACAGTCATTTCCGTACATAAATATACCACTAGCCTCTGCCTGATAGGCTGCCAAAACAAATGTGTCCTATTGATTTGGCAAATGTGTCATGACAAAAATTCCAATGTGTAATCCCCATTAATTACATAGATGGTTCAGAAGATTTTGAATTGTAGCCTTATCATCTAACATCCTTAAAGAAGATTTATTAAGCACACTTAAGTGATGTTACATAGATACACATTTCAGAAAAAGCCCTAATAATCACCACTTTTCCCCAAATGAGGCCATCAAGTCAGGCACCAACAGATAGCAGAAAGAAAAACAGGAATTAATAATCCAACATAAAATGACACTGTCAACTATTCAGTTTAGTGCCCTAGTTCAATTTATTCAACTTCTGCCTTCTTAGGCCTGGTGTGACCAATGCCAGCCCAGGTTTTTAAACCCTATGGTACTTCTAGACAACGTATGTAAATTTACAGTATACAATTTGGATTCACCATGCATGAATACTTTGTGTGTAACATTTAATAAGCTCAATCTACATCCAGAATAATTTACATGAAAGGACAATATTTATTTAAACAGAGCTCAATGGGGTAACCATGGTATCATCAGAGTGCATCCAGAGGAAAAATGGGAGGAGGGGCCAAATGAGACTCAATCAACGGCACTCCCACACCTTTACTGTTTGATCTACACTGCCAGTAACCACATATGGTGCCGTCTTATGGAAATCTGAAAGAAAAAGAAAAGGCTTATTTTAAACCCAGATAAAATTTTTAACAAGCCACAAAATAAGCAAGTCCACGTGCCAGGAATGCTCATTTTTTTCTATACACACCCACACATACACCCCTGGGTTAGCGAAGCTGAGACTTAATGATTAAATCCTATATTAACACTTCAATAAAAATACCTACGCCCATTACCCCCATCCCAACTAAGGCTGAATGTTTCACTCGAATCTAACAACAAGGGTAGCTCTAATGTATCTACTTACTTAACTTACTATGTTCCAGGCTTAGTACTAATGCAATATATTCATGTTTAATTCTTTTAACAATCCTGTGAGGTAGGCATTGGCCCTATTCTACTGAGGCTTTATTTTTATCATTAGATCCATCATACCCTGGGTGTATTATATTTTTAATGTATTCACTATCTTATATTCTAGATTTAGGTCTAGATGACACTGAGGCTGTTTATTAGACTTAATTCAGTGAGTCCCCAGTACATGAGAGTATAAACCTGCCAGAGGGAAAAAGGCTGAGTAAGATTTCCTTTGAGAAACTTACAAACTAGTAGGGGAAGAAAATTACCCATCAGAGTGGTTAGTAAGCATCCTCTTCACAATCCTAGTTTCCAAAACCAATGTTGTGCAATGGAGAAAGTAATTTTTTTTTATTATAAGGCTGATGATGGAAAGAGAGAGTTAAGGAAAGGAGAATTTAAAACAAATGGTAGGAATCCACAAAGTTTTTAAACTGTCTTCTCTAGTCTGTCCTGAAAGCACAGGTCATTTCTTACCTGGAAAATTTCTCATGATTACATAAAACTGTTTGTGTCTCGCACTCCAAAATCTACTTAAGAAATCTCCTTACTCGTACATACCCAAGGAGGTAACAAAGTGTTCATGCGCATTGAGGGTCTTCATGCATCGCTTGTTCTTGTAATCCCACACACGGAGGGTCTTGTCATCAGCACAACTCAAAATAAACTTCCCCCCAGAATGGAACAGAACTCCACGTACCCAGTTATCATGACCCACCTTAAAAACAAAAGGTGTTCAACTTAATAAAGGGATAAAATATTTAAACGGCATCTAAGAAAATAGTTCAGTCATTACTCAAAGCAGTGAAGCTACATGTACCCAAAACATCAATGCCAAAAAAGAACCCCACATCCCCCCAAAAAAGTGTAGGGAATTTTTCTAGATTAAAGGAAACTGGAAACTAATAAGGCATGACCAGTAAATATTATGTGTGATGCTTGACTGGCTCCTGGGTGGTGGCTACAATACAGTTATAAAGGGCACTAGTGGATAACTAGAGAAAATGTGAATATGTAGTATTAATGCTAAGTTTCTTTTCTTTTTTTTAATCATGTTTTTAATGTCTATGCCCAATGTGGGTCTCAAACTCATGACCCCAAGATCAAGAGTCACGTGCTCTACCGACTGCGTCAGTCAGGCACCCCAATGTTGTTTCTTGAGTATAATCATTTTATTGTGGTTATATAGAACACCTTTATTCTTAGGAGATATATGTTAAAATATTTGGAGCCAAATATATATCCACCATATTCCTCTACATAGAAATTTAAGACAATGGCTTGGTGCTGAACAGTCCAACAGGGTAGCCATTTAGTCACATGTAGTTTTTAAAATATAAACTAAAATATTAATACTATCAGCAATTGAGTCCTCAGTCTCATTAGCCACATTTCAAGAGCTCAACAGCTGCATGTGGCTAGTAGCTATAATGATGGATAGTACAGATACAGAACATCATCACAGAGAGTTCTACTGGACAGCCCTAGACTAAAAAAAGAAAACTTGGTAGGGGCGCCTAGGTGATTCAGTCAATGGTTTACGTGTCTAATTTCGGCTCAGGTCATGATCTCATGGTTCATGAGTTTGAGTTCCACGTTGGGCTCTGTGCTGACAGCTCAGAGCCTGGAGCCTGCTTTGGATTCTCTCTCTTTCAAAAATAAATAAACATTAAAAAAAAAAAAGCAGGTGGGGGTTGGGGGGAGGGGCATCTGGGTGGCTCAGTCAGTTAAGTGGCCAACTTCACAGCTCAGGTCATGATTTCGCACTCTTGAGTTTGAGCCCCACACCAGGCTCTATGCTGATAGCTCAGAGCCTGGTGCCTGCTTCAGATTCTGTGTCTCCCTCTCTCTCTGCCCCTCCCCTGCCTGTACTCCGTCTCCCTCTCAAACATAAAAAAAATTAATTAAAAAAAAAAAAGAAAAGAGGGGCACCTGGATGGTTCAGTTAGTTAAGTTTCTGACATTGCCTAGGTCATGATCTCACGGTTGGTGAGTTTGAGCCCTGCATTGGGCTCTCTACTGTCAGCACAGAGTCCGCTTCAGATCCTTTGTCTCCTTCTCTCTCTCTCAAAATAAGTAAATAAACTTAAACAAACTTGGTAGGTTTTATTAGGTATGACAGAGCTGTATATGGGTGATTTTTATTTTCTTCTTTTAGCTTTTCTGTATATTTCTAATTTTTCTATAATGTAAATAACCATACTGCTTTTATAAAAGAACCCAAGGGGAGTTTAAAAAAAAAAAATAAAAAGAAAGAAGAAAGAAAAACAAAAAAAGACAGATGACCAACGTAACATATTCTTTGACCAGGGTGCCTGGATGGCTCAGTCGGGTAAGCATCCAACTCTTGGTTTCAGCCCAGGTCATGAGCTCACAGTTCGTGGGATCCAGCCCCACATCAGGCTCTGCACAGACAGTGTGGAGCCTGCTTGGGATTCTTCCACTCTCTCTGTGCCCTTGCCCTGCACCCACTTTCTCTCAAAATAAACTTAAATAAATAAATAAAATACCTTGTTCTACTGTAGTGACCTATAAAAGTCACCAATGACGAGAGGTAGAAGTCTCAACAAAAGTTAAGTACAAAATCTATTTAAAACAATTTTTTTTAATGTTTATTTATTTTTGAGGGAGAGAGAGAGAGAGACAGTGTCAGCAGGGGAGGGACAGAGAGAGAGAGAGAGAGAGAGAGAGAGAGAGAGGTACAGAATCAGAAGCAGGCTCTGAGCTGTCAGCACAAAGCCTGATGCAGGGCTCAAACTCATGAACTGAGAGATCATGACCTGAGTCAAAGTTGGATGGTTAACTGACTGAGCCACCCAGGCGCGCCAATACAAAATGTATTTTAAAAGTAAAATACAAAATCACATTTCCATGGCTACACCAAAATAAAGCAGTAAAAAGTACTATCCTTCAGGTGAAAAACAGGAGCCAGAAACCTCGGGAGAAATTAAGGTGACCTCTGTTCTTACAGGGGAGGAGAGCACATGCTTCCCTTTTCTTTAAGATTTTATTTTATTTTAAATATTCATTTTTGAAAGAGAGTCAGAGAGAGAGGGAGACAGAGGATCCGAAATGGGTTCTGTGCTGACAGCAGAGAACCTGATGCAGGGCTCAAATTCACAAATTGTGAGATCATGACCTGGGCCAAAGTCAGACACTCAAAGTCAGACCAAGCCACCCAGGTGCCCCTAAGATTTTATTTTTAAGCAATCTCTACACCCAATGTGGGTCCCAAACACATAATCCTGAGGTCAAGAGCTGCATGCTCTACCAACTGAGCCAGCCAGGTAGCTCTGCAGATCACCTTTTTAAATAGTGATACAGTGTATCTGAACTCAGCTCAGAATACTGTTAGAGGAGAGTTTAATTTTCTAATCAATTCTTGATGATACTTCCAAAGTGTCTACCATATCTTACAGAGACCATCACTTCAAGGTATGGTTAGTACCTAAAACGTCTCTAAAACAAACGGATGCCAAATTACAAAAATTGTTAATTAACAAAAATTGTTAATGCCCACAGATCCCCTTATTGCTCCCTTAGGCAAATAAAAATGCCCACAATCTTGTACTATCATTTATATATCCTAATATTAAATTCTGGCACTCCTGAAATGAAATAAACATTTCTAAGCCGTAAAGCTAGGTAACAACATTAACGTCACAATGGTAAAATGAAACAAATAAAGAAGACCATATGAATATGTCAATAGGATTCATATTAAAATTAAATACCGTGAAATACAGAATCAAACACTTTAAAAAATGAATGGGTCTGTAATAATACTATTTTTCCCCATAGGAGATATAGAATTTTTAAAGATAAAGTGAGCTAGGATCTCCCTCCTAGCATTAATGGCTTTGTAGATCCTTTTTATAACATGACATTCTACAGGAGTAATTTTCTTTTACCTTTTTAAGTGTTTATTTTTGAAAGAAAGAGTGCAAGTGGGGAAGGAGCAGAGAGAGGGACCGAGGATCCGAAGCAGAGAGCCTGATGCGGGACTCAAACTCATGAAATGTGAGATCATGACCTGAGCCAAAGTTGGAAGCTTAACCTTGAGCCATCCAAGCATCCCTACAGGAATAACTTTCATTTCACTGTTAACAATGGAATTACAAAAGTTTAAGAAAAATTATCTTTATAAAGAAGTTATTTTAAAGCCTGGACTAATTCAGATTATTTAGTAAGATATCACAAGGCATCTAACCCCCCAAAATATAAACATAGTAAGCTTCAAAAGAAGCAGTTAATATTATGCAAACTTACTAGGGTCATAAGGCACATGCCAGTACTGACGTCCCACATCTTAATAGTCTTGTCTCTGGATCCAGACAGTAAGAATGGCCCAGGCTTGCCACTTTTTTTAGTCTACAGAAAACATACAAAAATTAAGTTTCCCATGTAAGAAGTTAAGTGAAGACTTTAGATAACTTCTAACAATGATCTATATTTTCAATTTTACAGAAATGCAATTTTGGGAGACAAATAAATATTGTGTATGTTTACTATACACAATTTGATACTGAGATACATATACATGGTAAAATGATCATCATAATCAGGTTAGTTAACATATCCATTGCCTCGTATAACGATCCCCCGCTTTAGAGCTACCCTTTTAGCAAATTTCACACATATACAACACAGTATTGTTAACTATAGTCACCAAGCTGTACAATTAGATCTCTAGGACTTACTCATTTTATTTTCCTCTATCAAAATACACAAGTCTTTTTTGACATATGTAGGCTACACAGGAAGGACCCAGATAATATGAAAATAGAAAATCTCCATTTAGGTTAAGACTCAGTTTCTATGATACTAACAGATGATAAATTTATTGCTCAAGACTTCTGGAATCAAGAAAAAAATTGAAAACTAATTCAGTCTTTATATAACATCCAAGCCAGAATCAACTTTATGACATGGTAAGTAACCACCACCAGAGGGCAGTAAAAAGAATTTGAAAATGCAACCAAACAGCCAGCCAAAATTTAAGAGATTACTACAGAAGTTTCATTTCAGAAAAATAATTTTGGGGGGTGAAGGGTGGGGGTAGGGGAAGAAGATTCTTTTCATTCATTTATTAAAATATAATTAAAATATCCACGATAGGACTGTCTCTATAAAAAAGGAACATGGTCAATTTTGGCTCATATAATTTATTCAAAGAAACAATAGTCTGTAATTTATTATTAAGTTATTAATCATAAAAACTGAAATCATGAAAAGTAAAAATTAAGAACCATGACGAAATATAAAACTCCTGAGTAGAAAGCCCAAAAGACTCCACCAAAAAATTTCTAGAACTGATAAGCAAATTCAGTAAAGTTGCAGGATACCAAAAAAAAAAAAAAAAAAAAAGTACAGAAATCTGTTGCATTTCTAAAAGCCAATAATGAAGCAGCAGAAAGACAAATTAAGAAAACAATCCCATTTACAATGGCACCAAAAAATAATAAGATACCTAGGAATAAACCTAACCAAAGAGGTGAAAGATCTGTACTCTGAAAACCAGAAAACAGTGGTGAAAGAAATTGAAGACAACACAAAGAAATGGAATGACATTCCATGTTCACGGACTGAGCACATATTGTTAAAATGTCTAAAAAGACCCCAAACAGCCAAAGCAATCCCGAAAAAGAACAGCAAAGCTGGGGAGGCATCACAATTCCAGACTTCAAGTTTTATCACAAAGTTGTAGTAAGCAAAACACTATGGTACTGGCACAAAAATAGACATACAGATCAATGGAAAAGAATAGAAAATCCAGAAACAAACCCACAATTATATGGTCAATTAATCTCTGACAAAGCTGGAAAGAATACCCAAAGGGAAATATAGTCTCTTCAACAAATGGTGTTGGGAAAACTGGACAGCAGCATGCAAAAGAATGAAACTGGGCCACTTTCTTACACCACACACAAAAATAAATTCAAAATGGATTAAAGACCTAAATATGAGATCTGAAATCATAAAAATCCTAGAAGAAAACATAGGCAGTAATTTCTCTGACACTGGCTGTATCACCTTTTTTCTAAATAGGTCCCCTGAGGCAAAGAAAAAGAAACAAAAGCAAAAATAAATTACTGGGACTATATATCAAAATAAAAAGCTTCTGTACAGCAAAGGAAACAATAAAACAAAAAGGCAACCTACCGAATGGGAGAAGGTATCTGCAAAATGACATATCTGATACAGAGTTAGTACCCCCAAAATATAAAGAACTTCTATAACTCAACACCCAAAAAAACAAATCCAGTTAAAAAATGAGGTGACATGAACAGACACTTCTCCAAAGAAGACATACAGTTGGCCAACACGCGTATGAAAAGATGCTCACCATCACTATCATTAGGGAAATGCAAATCAAAACTACAATGAGGTATCCCCTCACACCTGTCAGAATGGCTAAAATAAAAGACACAAGAAACAACAGGTGTTGGCGAGGACATAGAGAAAGGGGAACCCTCTTGCGCTATTGGTGGGAATGCAAACTGGTGCAGCCACTCTGGAAAACAGTATGGAAGTTCCTCAAAAAGTATAAAATAGAACGACTTATGATCCAGTAATTGTAAATTGTACTACTGGGTATTTACCCAAAGAATAGAAAAGAAAGAAAAGAAAAGAAAAGAAAAGAAAAGAAAAGAAAAGAAAAGAAAAGGAAAGGAAAAGAAAGGAAGAAAGAAAGAAAGAAAGAAAGAAAGAAAAGAAAAGAAAAGAAAAGAAAGAAAGAAAGAAAAAGAAAGAAAAAAATATTCCACTAATTCAAAGGGACATACATGCACCCTTACAGCAGCATTGTTTATAATAGCCAAGATATGGAAGCAACCCAAGTGTACATCAACTGATGAATGGATAAAGAAGATATATATACATACATACACACAATGGAATATTATTCATTCACAAAAAAGAATGAAATCTTGCCATTTGCAATGACACGGATGGAGCTAGAGAGTATAATACTAAGTGAAATAAGTCAGAGAAAAACAAATACCGTAAGATTTCACTTGCATGTGGAATTTAAATGAGCAAAGGAGGGGAAAAAAGAGAGCAACAAACCAAGAAACAGATTCTTAACTACAGAGAACAAACTGATGGTTACCAGAGGGGAGATGGATGGAGGATGGGTGATTCAAATAAAAACTTAAAACACACAAATAAATAAAACTCCAGACAGATTCAGCTAGTGCTTCTAGTGATCAAGAGTATCAAGAGGCCTTCATATGAAATATTCTGTTTAAAATAAATATTTAAATACTGAACTGCATTCCACCATAAATTTATAAATAATTACACTCATTAAAGAAGGCTATTCTTCTAAAAGATAACTTTTAACTTCTCCCGTAAGTTTTATTTTGCACCAGTTGCTATACTCTTATAACAATGGCATTTCTTATAAATTTAATGACCACTTTTACTCTTCAGGCGGGTCCACCATCCCCAGCCCAAATCACGGGTCAGCTGACAGCAATAATAATCACTAGTTAAAAAATATAAACATTTCTGCAAGTTCAAAAGAGTAAAGAGTTTCAAGATTCAGAATTCTGGGATACAGATTTTTCAATGCATTAACTGCCCTGAAACAGAATCAGAAGTTATCTAAGATTCTGATACCAGCGATCAAATCATGAAATGATATATAAATCACATACCTCAGATCCTGTTGCTTCAGAGATGGAAGAATATGAGCTTTCTGGAGCCCAGGAAATACATTCTACCACATGCTCATGTTCTCGAAGCTCAGCCTTGCATTCCTTTGTTGCTACGACCCATACGCGCACGGTCTGATCATTTGAACAGCTGGCTATCAGAGTGCCATCCTGAT
The DNA here is from genome assembly GCF_007474595.2 of Lynx canadensis. Lineage (NCBI taxonomy): Eukaryota > Metazoa > Chordata > Mammalia > Carnivora > Felidae > Lynx > Lynx canadensis. The sequence continues at coordinate 13,803,086 of NC_044316.2, forward strand.
TTGGCCGCACCATACGTACCCATTCTCTGTGTCCTGTGAATGTCTTCACACAGTAGCTGTCAAAATAAATAATAATCTACATCATGAATGGCAATCACTGGGATACTTCCCAGGAGCAATGTAAAACTAGCTACGTACGTACTGGAATAAAGAGGACGGCACCATGTTAGGGTAATCATATGTGAGTCAGCACAATAAATGTACATTCATGGTTAATGAAAGATGGGGACAGGTCGGAAAATCAAACATCAGTCAAAATAAGCTGATGGAAGTATCATTAAGGAGCTAACCAATCAACACATTCTAGAAGGTAAAATATAGAGAGAAATAAAATCTTCTAAAACTAAACACACACAATAAACCTAACAAAAATATTTATAGCTTTGTTGAGACAAAGGCATACTCTACTAATCTGGGTAAAACTACTTAGTAGTAGGTTAAGATTTTATTATAACAATCATGTGTGATTCTAAGCACAACCAAATTAAGCCTAACAGGGGCCTACCTGCACAAATGTTATTTACATTTTATTTCAACCCATAGAGAAATCACCTAAAAGAAGACCACAGAGATAATAAGCCATTGCATAGAAAATGGCTCTCGAGGACACGAAATTTTTTTTTTTGTTAATAATTTCTCTATTCCTTTTTGGGAAACATTTAGAGATTCAAACCTCCTTTTACAGTATATAACAACGAGCACCATAATTATTTTGGGTTAAAGTCAAAATAACTGGTTCAGAACACATTTCGTTTGGTTGTTTAATATCTCTTTAGCTGACACCATTTCAACCAAACCTACTTACCCAGTTTGCACCTCCCACATTTTTATAGTTTTATCCCTTGAGGCAGACACTATATGATCTCCATTGGGCATGATGGCTACTGAAGAGACATTGTGGTCATGGCCTAAAACATAACACAGCAATGCATTAAGTGATCTACAGCATAATTAAATCTCAGTTTACCATGAGATTTCACCATGGGATTTCAAATACCACAGCAACTTTAAATACACTGGATTTTAATAAATTTGATAAGAAACTCTGCATTTACACACAAAAAAGTTTAGGAATTAGCAACTTAATAAAATAATCCACAGTGAAATAGCAGCTAGCTATTAAAATAATAGCTTATTAAAATAATCCACAATGAAAAGCAGCTAGCTCAATTTAGGACCACAAAACTGTTTTAACATCAGTGTCATTAGCATTTGGATGTATTAATATGCTGAATGTTTATATATGAACAGTAGAAAAACACAAAAATTTCCATGGTTGATATCCTAAGATATAAACTGGAGATAAGATTTACAAAGCTAAACAGAAGAATAAGAAAAATGGAGATTTGGTTTCATATTTAAATTTTTAAAAAATGTTTTTATTTATTTTTGAGACAGAAAGAGAGCATGAGCAGGGGAGGGGCAGAGAGAGAGGGAGACACAAAATCCAAAGCAGGCTCCACGCTCTGAGCTGTCAGCACAGAGCCTGATGCAGGGCTCGAACTCCCAGACTGTGAGATCATGACCTGAGCCAAAGGCGGACGCTGAACCAACTAAGCCACCCAGGTGCCCCACATTTGGTTCCATATTTAAAATAGTGGTCCAAGGCATCTGGGTGGCCTAGTCGGTTAAGTGTTTGACTCTTGATTTTGGCTCAGGTCATGATCTCATGGTTCGTGGGATTGAGCCTTACGATGGGCTCCTCTCTCCCTCTCTCTCTGCCCCTCCTCCACTCACTCTCCTCCCTCAAAATAGGTAAACATTTCCCCAAAAAATAGTGTTTGAAAAATTTTGTTGTTGATGTTAATGGGGGTAAAAAAGAAATGCATTATTCTATATGCATTATTCCTAATTAGTTATCCTTTGTGGAAAAAGCCCTAGAGAATCCTCATAAATATCATTATTTTAAGGAACATATACAATGGTTAGAAAGAACTCTTCTTCTTTTTTTTTTTTTTTTTTTAATGTTTATTTATTTTTGAGAGAGACAGAGTGCTAGCAGGGGATGAGCAGAGAGAGAGGGAGACACAGAATGTGAAGCAGGCTCCAGGCTCTGAGCTGTCAGCACAAAGCCCCACGCGGGGCTTAAACTCACAAAGTATGAGATCATGACCTGAGCCAAAGTCAGATGTTTAACTGACTGAGCCACTCAGGCACCCCAAGAACTCTTCTTAAAAAAAAAATTGTTTTTGAGTATAGTTGACACATAATGTTACATTAGTTTCAGTTAAGAAGTTTATACATTATGCTATGTTCATCACAAGCGGAGCTGCCATCTGTCAATATACATTATTACAGTGTCTTTAACTATATTCCTCATACTGTGCCTTTTATTCCCTTGACTTACTCATTCCGTAACAGGAGGCCTCTATCTCCTACTTTCCTTCTTCATTAAGTCAGAGCAACAAGACACAGGCTACTTAAAGAAACATAAACACTAGTTTTTATGAAAGGATTCAACAGAATTCCTTTAACTGGTAAGCTTCCCCATTTAATATGGGGGGAAACACACCCTTCAAATTACACTTTCTATATAAACACATAGCTTACATCACTGAATTATCTATTAAAAAAAAAAAACAAAACTTTTATTACCAACACAGAATGTATTCATTCCTTATACAAAATCCAAACGTTCAAATTTTATCATGGTCAACGAAACAACAAAAATCCTTATTTAGTGAGCACCCCTTATGTGCCAGATACTAAACCAAGATGATTTATGTATATGATCTCATTTTATCTTCACAACAATCCTATGACAGGTATTATTACCTCTACCTTGCATATGAAAGAAGCTGAAATTTCCCAATGCCACAAGTAAACAAGTAGGGATCTGAACCCAGATATCTGATTCTAAAGCCCATGTTCTTCCCACAAAGCCCAAGTGCCTCAGAGAATAGTCTCTATGACAAGAACCAGGAAAGCAAGCTCACATTCTACAGTGTATGTACAACATTATAAAGTGAGCAAGAAATGCTAGGTTCCAGCTTTTACTGTATCTACTTTCTATGAACTTGTTTCCCAGGTGAGAAAATGAAAAGCAAAACAAAAAATTCCCCAATAACTTCATTTTTCTTTTTTTCTTGAAGACAGATGTCCCAACAGTTTTTCTTATCCAAAAATATTCCTGAAAGCGAATTAAGTATTTTATATAAACCACTAAGAGATACTTAAAACCTTATAATTGAAACAACTCTCAACTACTGTGGTTTATCCACGGGCTACACATCATATGCTCTTCCACTGATACAATTAAGAATCGAATGTAGGGAACCCGCACACTATTAGAAAACAATATTCTTTTCTCTGGAATGTCACATTACAAATCACTATCAAAATATTATCCTCTACCCCTTACCGTGCATGGTTCTGATGCATTCAAAGCCCTGAAAATCCCATAGTTTAATGGTCATATCTGCAGAACAGGAAGCCAGAAGCTTGCCACTGTGGTCAAACGAAATATCCTGTACAGAGTCTGTATGCCCCTTAAGGGTTCGCTCAAAATCTCCAGTCTCATAATCCCACACCTGTCAAATAATCAGAAAGTTAGTTAACATCAACCCATCCCTTCTTTCTTGTTTCACATTAGCACTCAGCAGGCCAGTATGAGCAAGTGACAAAGGGTAACTATCTTAGAAATAGCAATCTTCAAGTGTAAATTGGTCTTTTCTCTATAGAGAAACTGAAGTTGTAATTACTAAAACACACTTCTAGTACATCATCTATCATATACCTAATAATACTAGCAGGTAGGTATATAAAGCCAAAAGACAAAGTCCATTCCCAGTCTGACAGGAGACAACAGACATGTAAACAAATAAATTTAAGGACTTAAGTTCTGGGGGGTGGTTATGAGAGGCATCTATATGTAGAATATTCGGGGACAATAAAAAGTGTTCAATTCTTTTTTTTTTTTAATGTGTATTTATTTTTGAGAGAGACAGTGCAAGTGAGGGAGGGGTCAGGACAGAGCCCAACATGGGGCTCAAACTCCAACAGCAAGATCATGACCTGAGCTGACGCTGGACGCTTAACTGACTGAGCCACCTAGGTGCCCCAAGATTGCTCAATTCTAATACACAGCAGAACTCAGACATCTAAGAGGCAAAGGAAAGACTTTACAAGATGTTACTGCCAATGAATAAGTAAATTAACAAATGCATTATGTCATTTTGATGCAAAAATGGGAAGCCACTGCCACATCTTTTAAAGTTAGTTTTTTCTAAGATAATGGAAATAATGAGCTATCAAGGATAAGTATTAGAAACAGACCTCAAGAACATACTAAACTTTCATTCTGGTGGCCAAATGTAGTCAATCTTTACCCAACACCAATTACATGCTCTAAAATCAAATGACTGATTCCATTCTCCCTATAATTTATTTATCATTAAACCTATTATAGGTTCAAATTTATCAGTAGTAGGATATATACCAACCAATTTAAAGAAACTTAGAAAATGCATTTTGAAGACTTGGAAACAATCTATCCAACATTAGGGGAATGGGCAAGCAGATACAAGATTTGCAATTATAAGGAACTTATGACACACACGTAATATAATAAAGTAAAAAAGAATACAAAAACCTCACCTAAGAAAAACCATCTTCTAAAACCCATTTCTTTTACAGAAAAATGTACATACTCTTAATATAAACAGAGTTTTTGACCATATATTCAAGTACTTCTACACAGAAATGATTTCTAATTTTGCACATATTTTGTTACATTCATCCTTAAGTATTTTGGGGCTTTTTTGATGCGACTGTGTGACATTTTCAATTTTTAATTTTCAAATTATTCATTGCTACTTTATATACAATTACCACTTGAATATTAACCCTGCATCCAGTGATTCTGTTAAATTCAGCCATAGTTCTAAGTAGCTTTTTTGTAGATTCTTTGGGTTTTCTACATAGAAGATCATGTTGTCTACAAATAAACAGTTTCATTTCTTCCTTCCCAATCTGTATGCTTTTTATTTTTCTTCCTTACTGCGCTGGCAAGGCACTCTCGTACAAACATGAATGTAAGTGTGTTTGACACTGAACACCCTGGCCTTGGTTCCCAATAGGGGGAGGGAGCATTCAGTTTTCCACCAATCCTGCACTCTGGGATAAACCCTACTTGGGTCATATTAATTAACCTTTTTATAAATTGCTGGATTTATGGGGCGCCTGGGTGGCTCAGTCGGTTAAGCGTCCGACTTCAGCTCAGGTCACGATCTCGAGGTCCGTGGGTTTGAGCCCCGCGTCGGGCTCTGGGCTGATGGCTCAGAGCCTGGAGCCTGCTGCCGATTCTGTGTCTCCCTCTCTCTCTGCCCCTCCCCTGTTCATGCTCTGTCTCTCTCTGTCTCAAAAATAAATAAACGTTAAAAAAAAAAAATTAAAAAAAAATAAATTGCTGGATTTAACTTGTAATTTGTTAAGGATTTTGCATATGTGTTCATGAATGATACTATACTGGTCAATAATTTTTTTTGTAAGATTTTTGTCCCATTTAGTTTAATTTTGACACTAAGAATTCAGTGAATACCTGACATGCTAAAAATAAATAAGGTGGGATCAGTTAACTTTCCTTCCATGCATTTGTCAAATAACACTAGAGCATTTTCTTTAAAATAAATATATCCATAAAATGAACTGGGTCTCTTCATAAATGGTGAGCAAACAAGGCATTTTAGTTATAGTTTGTAAATATCAAGAATTAGTAAGAATTAATTTTATTTTTCCTTTACTTGATATTTACCTTTTGTATGATCATAAAATAAATGCTCATGATAAACCATTTATAATGTACTTACATAAAGGGAATAAAAAATATCCATTATCCTACCCAAGGCATGGTTTTTCCATTCTTTCTACATTGTTTTTAAGCATAATGACGGTGTTGTACTTCATTATCCCATTTTCCCTTTGCTTCTCACCATGAGGATTTTTCCATACAATTAAAAACTTGACAAACATCTTTTTTTTTTTTAACATTAAAAAAAAAATTTTTTTTAATGTTTATTTATTTTTGAGACAGAGAGAAACAGAGCATGAGCAGGGGAGGGGCAGAGAGAGAGGGAGACACAGAATCTGAAGCAGGCTCCAGGCTCTGAGCTGTTAGCACAGAGCCTGATGCGGTGCTTGAACTCACAAACTGTGAGATCATGACCTGAGCCGAAGTCAAACGCTTAACCGACTGAGCCACCCAGGCGCCCCTTAAGATTTTATTTTTAAGTAATCTCTACACCAATGTGGGGCTCAAATGCACAACCCCAAGATCCAGAGTCGCAGGCTCCGCCTAATGAGCCAGCCAGACACTGCACCCCCACTTTTGGGGCAAACACCTTTTTTAAAGGAATTCCTGTTGCTGGCTAAAAATTTTCATTATCACAGAAAACATTCTGTAAGCGAAAATCTGGTGAAAAAGAATTTTGGGTCAAAAAATATAAGCTTAAAAAAAAAAAGTATCAACTTTTTTAGGGGTGCCTAGGTAGGTCCAGTCAGCTGAATGTGCAACTCTCACATTGGACCCCATGTTGGGTGTGGAGATTACTTAAAAATGAAATTAAAATAAATAAATAAATGACCTTTCAGAAATTTAAATGATGAAATTAAAAATACTATTATGAATTATTCCAAATATCTATCCTCCATTTTCCCTAAAGTTTAAAGGTTGGTGATGTAAATGAATTACTCTGAAACAAAAACAAAAACAAACAACAACAAGAAAAAAACCCCCAAAAAAAGCCCACACCAAACCTGTTGTGTTTACCAAATGTACAAGGGACTTAATATAAGGTTTTTTTTTTTTAATGTTAATTTATTTTTGAGAGAGACAGAGATAGAATGCGAGTGGGTTAGGGACAGAGAGAGAGAGAGAGACACACACACAGAAGCAGAAGCAGGCTCCAGGCTCTGAGCTGTCAGCACAGAGCCCGACGTGGGGCTTGAACTCATGGACCACAAGATCATGACCTGAGCCAAAGTCAGACACCCAACTGACTGAGCCACCCAGGCACCCCTAATAAAAGATTTTTGTTGGGGTGTCTGGGTGGCTCAGTTGGTTGAGCGTCTGACTCTCGATTTCGGCTCAGGTCATGATCTCATGGTCCTGAGATCAAGCCCCTAGTCGGGCTCTACACTGGGTGTGGAACCTGTTTAAGATTCTCTCTCCCTCTCCCTCTGCCCTTCCCCCATGCACTTGCATGATCCCTCTCTCTCTCTCTCTCTCTCTCTCTCTCTCTCTCAAAACTAAACATTAAAAAAAAAAAAGCACCTTAAAACTTCCATTTGTAAATTTTATTTATTTATTTATTTTTAATTTTTTTTTTTTCAACATTTATTTATTTTTGGGACAGAGAGAGACAGAGCATGAACGGGGGAGGGGCAGAGAGAGAGGGAGACACAGAATCGGAAACAGGCTCCAGGCTCCGAGCCATCAGCCCAGAGCCTGATGCGGGGCTCGAACTCACGGACCGCGAGATCGTGACCTGGCTGAAGTCGGACGCTTAACCGACTGCGCCACCCAGGCGCCCCTGTAAATTTTATTTTTTTAAGTAGGCTCCATACTTGACATGGGGCTTGAACTCAGGACCCTGAGATCAAGAGTCACACATTATAGAGCCTGAGCCAGCCAGGCACCCCAATTTATAACAGGTTCATTCAATATATATATATATATTTTTAATGTTTACTTATTTTTTAAAGAGAGAGAGCATGAGTGGGGGAGGGGCAGAGAAAGAGGGAGACACAGAATCCGAAGCAGGCTCTAGGCTCTGAGCTGTCAACACAGAGCCAGACGTGGGGCTCGAACTCACAGACCGAGAGATCATGACCTGAGCTGAAGTCAGACACTCAACCGACTGAGCCACCCAGGCGCCCCTCAATAGATGTATTTTAAGATGGCACGTTAACAATTTTGTTTATACTTTTATACCACTGCTACAAAATTCACCCTTACGCCTCATGACAGCAGTACAGTTTTATAGTACACAAGACTATCATGAAATCAGTAATTTAAATTCATGTCTACTTATATTGGAAAAATAGCAATAGGTTACTGTATTAAGTATTTTCAGCCTACACCATATACATGTGATTTTAAGACTCTTTTCCAGTTACTCTGCCGTCCACTGCATGGATCACCAACCCACAGGATGGAAGGAAGCCACTGATTTAGAAACTAAAGCAACCACATAAGGTAAACATAAAACAATGTTTAATTTGAAGAACAAATTAAATATAGTCACGTTTAAGTCATTCCTGTATTTTATGCTGGGCTGCTGCTAAGTGACATATGTCTAGTCTTAACAAACTGATACTCGTTAAAAAAAAAAACACAAAACCTGATACTCATGTTTTCTTAGTTATACCTCTATAAATGAAACTTCTTAAAATCTAGAACTTAATCTGAAATAAGCCTTAAAACAGAGAAATCTACAGGCCCCTCAGTGACTCAGTCAGTCGAGCGTCTGACTCTTGATTTTGGCTCAGGTTGTGATCTCACCATCTGTGGGAATGAGCCCCGTGTCAGACTCTGCACTGACAGCACAGGACCTGCTTGGACTTCTCTCTCCCTCTACCCCGCTTCAGTGCTCTCTCTCTCCAAAATAAACAAATAAAATTAAATGAATGAACGAATAAATTAATTTACCCAAACCTTTCAACTATATTTTACTTAGCTTTCTGCAGATAGTTTATACAACTGTCACTGCACTACGTCTGAATCAAAGGGAATTATAAAAACAACCTTTTTCTGGACAAAAAGATAAAACATTAGGAGCACTTGTGTGACTCAGTCGTTAAGTGGCCAAGTCTTGATTTTAGCTCAGGTAATGATCTCACCACTCATGAGTTTGAGCCCTGCATTGGGCTCTGTGCTGACACTGTGTAGTCTACTTGGGCTTCTCTGTCTCCCTTACTCTCTGACCCTCCCTCTCTCTCAAAAATAAATAAAAAACATTAAAAAAAAATTAGTACCAACACTGGATTAAAAAAAAAAAAAACACTGAAATGTGTACACTTCCTATAAAAAAAATAGAAAAATGAGAGAAATATATAACTTACAAAGTGAAAACCTCCCATATTCCCACACCCCTGAAGAGAACAAAGCCAGTATTTAAAATACATCAAGGGGCGCCTGGGTGGCGCAGTCGGTTAAGCGTCCGACTTCAGCCAGGTCGCGATCTCGCGGTCCGTGAGTTCGAGCCCCGCGTCGGGCTCTGTGCTGACGGCTCAGAGCCTGGAGCCTGTTTCCGATTCTGTGTCTCCCTCTCTCTCTGCCCCTCCCCCGTTCATGCTCTGTCTCTCTCTGTCCCAAAAATAAATAAACGTTGAAAAAAAAAAATAAAATAAAATAAAATACATCAAGAAGAGGGGCGCCTGGGTGTTTCAGTCAGTCAAGTGTCCAACTTTGGCTTAGGTCATGATCTCATGGTTTGTGAGTTCAAGCCTTGCATCGGGGCTCACTGTTTTGAGTGTGGAGCCCACTTTGGATCCTCTGTCCTTCTCTCTCTGCCCCTCCTCCACTCGTGCTCTCTCTCTCAAATTAAATAAATAGATAGATAGATAGATAGATAGATAAAACACAACAAGGAGAGTCCAATTTAAATAAGTGAATTCTGGGGCGCCTGGGTGGCGCAGTCGGTTAAGCGTCCGACTTCAGCCAGGTCACGATCTCGCGGTCCGTGAGTTCGAGCCCCACGTCAGGCTCTGGGCTGATGGCTCGGAGCCTGGAGCCTGTTTCCGATTCTGTGTCTCCCTCTCTCTCTGCCCCTCCCCCGTTCATGCTCTGTCTCTCTCTGTCCCAAAAATAAATAAACGTTGAAAAAAAAAAAAAATTTTAAATAAGTGAATTCTTTTGCACAATATATTCACCCTCTGAAGAACTAATTTTGTAACCTTGTATTTTCATCTATCATCTCTGCTTAAAAGCAAGGCACATGTACATCTTCATTCTCCAAGAACAAAAATTATTACTCACATACTAGGTGACTTATGCAACACTAAACTAGTGACACCCAATTTTCTCAAATTCATCAGTGAACTTAGTTGGCAGCTTGCCTCTCAGGAGCTATAATGAAATTTTATTCTAATTCTGTCTAAGGCTTAGAACCAATCACAGTTTTGAAGAGTCCTTCCTGTCTTTCCTATCCTATACAGGTCTTCATCTTCAGGATCGTTTTATTTCTTTTACCCAATTAATGTTAATCTGCTTTTAACAATTATCCTATTGTACATCTTTAATTTTGAAAAAGTTACCTTAATTGTAGCATCCTCTGAAGCAGAGACCATAACACTGAACACAGGATGGAAAATTACTCGAGTGACTGGACTCCTATGACCACTCAATGCGTATTTTTCTGGTGGACGGGGAATCCATTCTTTTGGGTCTCGTTTCTGACCAAGCGGTCCACCCGACGTAAATTCTTCTTTTGCTTCATTTAGTTTTGATTCTAGTTCCATAACCTTAAGAAGGAACACATAGTTATATACAGATAGATTCTGATAAAAAGAAGATATTTGATATTTTTAAGAAATCAGTTTGCAGGATTCTTGAAAAAATTTTGGTAATTTACAAAGCATTCATCAATTTTAACTGAAAATGATCTATATGATATACCACCAAAATTTTAGTAGTGTGATACAACTGAAACTTGAGAAAAATTCACTCCAATTGTGTCAAATATTTAACTGAAAAAAAATATTTTTCAATTTATATCTACCAATTAAAGGAAGGACAGTGCACCTTTATAAAAGCTAACATGCATCTATGTGTTGGCTACTTTTCTAAGAGCTTTTTCTGGATTAACTCATGTTATAAAAATGGTATTTATTTATTCTAACTTCGCCTACTAAAGGTATAAATTTTAGGACCAGAATATTATTTGCTGCCTTCACTTTACAGATAAAAATAAAAGCTCAGCAGGGTGTCCAACTCCAGCTCAGGTCATGTTCTCACAGTTCATGAGTTCAATCCCCACATTAGGCTCTGTGCTGAAAGCTTCAGATTCTGTCTCCTCTCTTTACCCCTCCCCTGCTCACTCCCTCTTCTTTCTCAACAATAAACATTAAAAAAAACCCACAAATAAATAAAAAAATAAAAGCTCAGAGGTGAAAATGACTTGTCTAAGAGCACACTTTAGTGTTCTTTCCCCAACATCATGTTGGCTACATGCTTTCTTCCCTTCTAAGTGCACAAATGAGTTCTTTTTTGGTATCAATTCCCTGAAGTCAGGGTTGTGTAGATTACATGGAGCCAATACCTGGGATGCATGATTTAGCATGTATCAGCAATGACCTGTCTAGGTCAAAGTTTTTTAATGCATAAAAATGTATTTTCATTTACCTTTCAAGATTAAATATAATTATTAATTAACGCAGAATAATTGATGTTAATATTTTCAGAAAGTTTATATAGTTAACACTCCGAATACAAGTGACTTTAAAGAAAGAAGATACAGATACCTTCTTTTGTAATCTAATGACGGATGTCCACTTTTTTTCCAAAAGACCAGCATATTTCTTATCTAATTCTTCATTCTAGAGAAAAAAATGAGAACCTTTTGAAAAATGGCTCACCTACAATAGTTCAAACCATACAGACCATTCATCTAAGCCCAAATGTTAATAAATATCTGATTATACCAAAAAGGGGGGGTGAAAACCTAGTACCAAAGTAAACCACAATAACAAAAGATTTATGAACAGCTGAGGTGACTGTTAACCTCTAATACTTGAGTAAAAATCCACCTATTAAATACTATATGAATAATTGTAAGGTCAAACATACCATATCTAATTCAGCTTCCTTTTTAAAAACTGAATATGCCTCTTCATAGCCATTTGAACGAAGATAATCTGCTATAGCTCGATTTCTGAAAGAAAACAAATTCAAATTTTTACTTCTACCAAATCTGATTTCCATGTTAAAGAAATATTTCATTTAAAATCTCATAAATCTTATGACATTCTTTTAAGAGTATTCCCTTCCAAATCCAAGTCTTTCACAAAAAAGGAACCTTCCCCAAAAGCCTCTAAAACATTTAGCCCTGCCATAGTACATCCAAAATACTGTAACATTATTCCTGAGCTTTTAGTTGTAAGTTTCTAATGTACTGCTTACCTTACAAGATGTGGGCATTCTATGGATCAAGATATGGCTTATATAACAGCTATCAATTTGTGACAGTAATCATCAATTTTTTTCATGTTTACATTTAGCCTTCCTTTACTACTTGTTATGTTTAGCAGATGCTCAAGGACTAGCAACTGAAATTTAGTTGTACACAGAATTGTTCTGATAAATTATAATTAATATGCATTTAATATTAGAGATAACTTTAAACCATTAGAGTGGACGAAAAAGGTGGCACAGGCTATAAACTTAGTACAATATCACAGTATGAGACATTCATTTAGAATTAGAAAGAACTCAAAGGTTAGAAAAGCTGAATTAGCAGATGCCTCTTTATGCTCTTCTTATAATTTTTCAAAGAGAAAATCAACTACCTCCCTCCTAAAGCAACCTATTCCAATGTCTCTCAATTTTTTTGAGCCCTAACTACCACTGTAACAAATAGTTGTTTGTTTGAGATTTCCTGTAAAACATTTTCATTTAAATAATTTGAAAGTTAATATGTACGCAAGGTTAAACAAAATTTAAACATAACTACACAATAAAATATCCTTTCCACCACTGACCTCCCTGAGGTAACCACTTTATTAGTGTTTTGCATATTCAGAGACAATCTACCTATACACACACATTCCTGCATATTCTTCTAGAGGTAATCAATATTTGTTTTTTAAAACAGAATGCAATACACTATATACAAAAAGTCTTACACACAATATCCCATACACCCACTTAATCTTAACCATCATTCTTTATCAGCAGATATAAATCTGCCTTTTAAAAAAATAATGTATTCCATTATAGAGACATATGCTTTTACTACCACAAACAATGATGCTATGACTATCCTTTCAAAGCCACTGCCCACCTAATGCTTTAGGAAATAAAAACACTCTAGTAGTATTGTAGAATTGGTGGAATCCAGTTTTAATTCAATGGCATGCTAAAAATAAAGCAAACAGTAGAGAAAGATAATAGGGAGTTATATCAAACACTTTATATATTCCAGGTAATTATTAGCATACCAAAAATTAAAGCATTAATAACTAGTGGAAGATAGGGTCAAGCACATCACATTCATGAACACAGGGGCTGAGGAAAGGTAAATTCTTACTATTACTGTGAGTCTGTGTCTGTGTGCTGCTCATATCATAGCCTGTACCTTCTGGCCTGTTCTACTAATGGATAACTTGATTCGTAAGAAGTGTCTTCTTTACATGGAGCTGAAATCTACTTCGTTTTAATTTCCACCACGTAGTTCTACTTGGGCCTTCCGAAAGAATACAAAATAGGAAGGCAGTGGATCTCTCAAAATATTCCATCAAATATTGTGTTGTCAAAGCCTGTGTTACAAACCTTCAACAAAAGTAAATTTCCCTTTGGTTAGAATATCCCAAATAATAAGGGAAACAAAGAAGTTAAAAGACATACCTATTTCTTAGCTTTATTTTCTTCTTAAAAAATGTCAAGGGTAAACAAATAATATATAGAACTTGTAAATACTTAATGTTCCTACCTAGCTCTTACCTCAGGGTCAAGCCCTAATCCCTGAAACTGCCCAAACATACTGCACACAGCTTACAACCTTGAAGTTCATAAAACATGTAATACACACATGTAATACATGGCACAAATTATAACAATTATCTTAATGGGCTTATTTTTTTGTAAAGATACATAAATGGTGGTACTTTTCAGGTAAGAATAGTAAAAGGAGAAAAATGCAAAACGACTATTCCTTTTCCTTATTAAAAAAAAAAAAGTCCCAACATTTTCAGATCACCACTGCATTCAGTATAGTCTTCTCATACCATGTTCTTTGCCCATACATTCACATCACCATGGATACGTATGTATGGCTTTTAATTAAATAAATTATCTATTAATTTTGTTCATGTCATGAAAATCTTAACCTTGTCAGTAAATGTTCATCCATGACATTCTAGTTATTTAATACTCAAACACAATACTCCATGATGTAGATGGACCAAATTTTATTCAAGCAATTACCTATTGCTGGACTTTCAAGGCTATTTCTAATTTTTCATCATCTTAAGCAATGTTGTAAACAAACACTCATATAAAGCCTTTCTCACATCCTTACATTTGAGTCAAATGATGCTACAAATTGAATGTTATGTGTTATCCTCCTATATCCACCCACCCCAATTCTTACACTTAAACCTAATATTTGGGGACGGGACTTTTGGAGGTGCTTAGGTCATGAGAGCAGAGCCCTCATGAATGAGATTAATGCCCTTATAAAAAAAAGACTATGAACCAGGAAGCAAGCATCACCAGACACTAAATGCCAAGTGCCTTGATCTTGGACTTTCCAGACTCTAGAACTGTAAGAAATAAATCTCTGTTGTTTATAAGCCTCCTAGTTTACAGTATTTTTTTTTTCAACGTTTTTATTTATTTTGGGGACAGACAGAGACAGAGCATGAACGGGGGAGGGGCAGAGAGAGAGAGGGAGACACAGAATCGGAAACAGGCTCCAGGCTCCGAGCCATCAGCCCAGAGCCTGACGCGGGGCTCGAACTCACGGACCGTGAGATCGTGACCTGGCTGAAGTCGGACGCTTAACCGACTGCGCCACCCAGGCGCCCCTCCTAGTTTACAGTATTTTATTACAGTAGCCTGGACAAAGACAAAAATTATATACATTTTTAGGACATTTTGATAGCTACTTTCAAATTGCTCTCCATAGTTGTACCAATTTATATTCCTAACAGCAGTTATGAATGCCATCCCTTCACCATCTTTACTTTTCCAATATTTGGTTTAGCCTTTACTGATTAAAAAACAAAACAGTTTTGGGGTGCCTGGGTGGCTCAGTCAGTTAAGGGTCCAGCTCTTGATTTCGGCTTGGGTCATGATCTCACGGTTCTTGAGTTCAAGCCTCGCATCTGGCTCCGTGCTCACAGTGTGGAGCCTGCTTGGGATTCTCTCTCTTGCTTCCTCTCTCTCTCAAAATAAATAAATAAACTTTAGAAACAAACAAAAAACCAACAGTTTTTATCCTTTGATTCTGTTTATGTAACTTTTATAAAAAGTGAATTAAATGTTAAATTTTTAAAACTTGTGCAACATTTTTCTAAGGTCTGTGTGGCTTAACCCAACATTTGCATTTTAAAAAGTTATGTGGCAAATGTAATCAATTAGAAGTTGTAGATGACTCCAAATATGCATAAAGCAGCACCTCATTATAGTTGTATGTCACACTTACAGGTTTTGTTTTTTTTTTTTTAATTTTTTTTTTTAACGTTTATTTATTTTTGAGACAGAGAGAGACAGAGCATGAACGGGGGAGGGTCAGAGAGAGAGGGAGACATAGAATCTGAAACAGGCTCCAGGCTCTGAGCTGTCAGCACAGAGCCCGACGCGGGGCTCAAACTCACGGACCGTGAGATCACGACCTGAGCCAAAGTCGGACGCTTAACCGACTGAGCCACCCAGGCGCCCCTACAGGTTTTTGTTTTTTTTTTTTAAAGTAGGCTACACATCCAGCACAGTGACCAACATGGGCCCCAAACTCAGAACTCTCAGATCAAGACCTGAGGTGAGATCAAGATTCAGAAGCTTAACTGACTGAACCACCCAGGCACCGCCACATTTATACTTTTTAAAAAATGTTAAATCCTGTTTAAAAACATTCACTGTCTCTTTTGATCCTAAAAAAATTCTACTAAAGTAGGTACAAAAGCATATTACCCCTGAATTATATATTGGTAGACTGATTTATCTAAGGCCACAAAACTAGCATGTAGTGAAATAATTTAGGATAATAATTCTAAAAAACATTTACTGAGTGGATGAGGAAGAAACTAGCTAAGTAAGTGGAGCTCTGCACCTCCCTCCTTTAACTGGAGCTGTCCCATATTTATATACTTCCATATATTGTATTTTTCATAAGTGCTTTAAAAATGGACTTACACTGCTCTTTAAAAAGCCCTACACCCAAATCCTTGAAACCAAAAATGACTCACACTCTTAACCACTAGGCTTTTGTTTTGGTAACTGACTAGATGCGAGAGACAGGAGAACACAGTTGATTCATAAGTTTCTAGTGAATTGTAGTACCACTCACTTGGACAGATAGGGGAAAAAGAGAACGAAGAAAAAGAGGCAGGCATATGACAAGTTCAGTTTTAAACCTTCTCACTTGAAGTAGCTATAAGATATTTAAGTAAAGATACATGATATAAGAGGTAACTAGACGTACAGGTGACATGTTTGAGAAAGAGACCTGACATAAGAAGAGGACTGGGAAAATCAGCAAACAGGTAGCAGTGATTTGAACAATGTAAGTGGTGACAGACAATTCAGAAGAAGGTATATATTGTGGGGGGGGAGGACTAGAATGTAACTGATGGAACTTTGACAGATACCAACATTCAAGAAGTAAGACAATTAAGAGATGTCAGCAAGCCAATGAAGATGGAAGTTTCAAAGAAATGGAGATGTGTAACAGTGACAAAGATCTGAGAGAGGTCATCCAGAGTCTAAAAAGTGTCCAAGTAATCTGGCTACTAAGACGTCCCTGCCTGTCTACTTTACCAAGTACAGTGTCACAACCTAAGTGGCCTCAGTATTCCATTCCACACTAAGGTTTCAAATGAGCACTGGAGTCAGGGAGCAGCAGTGAGTTGAGAATATCAGGGATGGGTTCTCTTTTTATTGTTAAAGGTTTCATTAACACTATGATATCTACGAAAGTTTGGAAAGAGAGATTACATAGCATTACTAATATAACAAAGAACCACCAAAGAGCAAGATACATATACGAAAATATAGCAAACAAATTAGAACCTAAATTTAAATGAGTCTGACGCCATTAGGGATAGCTGAACCCAGTGAATGTGGAACCTCTGTCAGGGAAGGTGTATCACAATCACTTAACCTAAGAATAAATTAAGACAGACGAATCTCTAGGTTCTAACAGCCTAATGGTGCTTCCAGAATTTCAGCTGTTGATCTAGAGTTGATTTTCAGCAGTTTTATTAAGGTTGGAAGAGTGGACATCAAGGCACAAGTTTATAATCATCTCTCCAACAAACTCCATATACATGATTTAAATTAATCTATTAAGTCTCAAGAGATGCAGAAAAACAACTAATCACTAGAATCAAAGCAGGATTCATGCAGAACATAAAAGGTAATTCTGAGTAGATCCAAACCAGTAACCTCATATACAAATCAGAGAAAATGGTTAAAATCAAAGGGAAGAACTGAGGTGAAGGACTTTCATCCATGAACGAACAGAATGGCTACACAGAGCTTAGCTTACATATGGAAATACTCTAGTGAAACTATCACAAGTGAGATCTGCGTTTGCTTTCTACTTTTTTTTTTTAATGTTTATTTATTTCTGAGACAGAGAGAGACAGAGCATGAGTGGGGGAGGGGCAGAGAGCAAGGGAGACACAGAATCTGAAGCAGGCTCCAGGCTCTGAGCTGTCAGCACAGAGCCCGATGCGGGGCTGGAACTCACAAACCGTGAGATCATGACCTGAGCTGAAGTCGGTCGCTCAACCAACTGAGCCACCCAGGCTCAAAGCCACCCAGGACAAAGTCCTTTCCTACCAAAGGCTGTACTTTTTTCTACCACTTTTATATTGTTACTTTAACACTTGGGCTTTCACATCCTTTGGATTCAAGTTTTATTTAGTACAACCTACGGTACTATTTGCTGAACAGTACTTTTTCCTATCGATGTGAAATGCCATGTAACATATACTAAATTTCCATAGATAAAATGAGCTTGTCTCTGAATATGTTCCCCTAACCTATGTGCCTATTACAAAAATATTTTACTTACTACTTTTACAGCAATGTTTGGGTATCTGGTACAATTAGTTCCTTTCTCACTAATCCTTTAAATTTTTCGTTAACTATTTTTCTGCATTTTCCTCTTCCAGATGAACTTCAGAATCAATCTGGTCAAATTCAGAAAAATTCTGTTTAGATTTTAATTGGGATTGTATTTGATTTTATTAATAATTTGGGAGCTCTGACATCTTTCCACTATTCATTCATTTATTTTCACTAGAAACAGGGCAAAGAAGTCTTTTCTACAACATTACCCCAAAACAAAAACGACTTAATTCTAACTACTGATTTTTTAATTTTTTTTAACGTAATCTCTACACCCAACATGGGCCTTGAACTCACAACCTCAAGGTCAAGAGTTGCATGCTCTACCAACTGAGCTAGCCAAGTGCCCTTCCTCTGAGTTCATTTTATGTTGCCTTTTTTGTTACTGTACTGTTCATTTATGTCTTTTCTCTTTATTCATCAGTTTTATTTTATGCTCTTTGTTTCTTTAATTTATATTTTATTTTATGGTCTTTCTTAAAAGATAGTTTTTAATTTTGCCAATCAAGTTTACCAGGTTATATTTTCTATTTTATTAATTTCTGCTTTAAAAAAAATTAATTCTTTCCCTCTGCTTCCGTTGGGCTTATTTTATTGTCTTATTCTTGAACTGAATGTGTGGTTCATTTCTGACCTTTGTTTTTTTTAAAAGATTCATTAGACTATCTAATTTTCTGTATGCTCTGTTGGCTACACCCTACGGGTTTTTATTGTAAGTACCCTCATTATTATCAATGTCTTCATTTATTAAGTTACATGCTGTTCTTTGAACTTCAAGTATTTAGAAGTACATTTTAAAAAAATATTTAGAGAGAGAGAAGGGGGGGGAGAGGGAGAGAGAGAGAGAATGAATCCCAAGCAGGCTCCATGCTGTCAGTACAGAGCCCAACGTGGGGCTTGAACTCATGAATTGTGAGATCATAACCTGAGTCAAAATTAAGAGTCAGATGCTTAACCAACTAAGCTACCCAGCTGTCCCTAGAAGTACATTTTAACATTTTTTTTAAGTTTATTTATTTATTTTGAGAGAGAGCAAGCACACAATCGGAGAGAGAGAGAGAGAGAGAGAGAGAGAATCCCAAACAGACTCTGCACCACCAGCACAGAGCCCAATGCAGGGCTGGAACTCATGAACTTTGAGATCATTACCTGAGCTGAAGTTGGATGCTTAAGCGACTGAGCCACTCAGGTGCCCCTAGAATTACATTTTAAAACATCCACATGGATAGATTTCTCTTAGCTCTCCCTTTCCTACTAATTTTCATTTTATTTCATTACAGTCAGCAAATGAGTCCTATGAGATTTCTGCATTTTTGGAATTTGAGATTTTTCTTTGCAGTCCTATCCATGGGAACTTTTTCCTTAGTATCTGTAACTCTAAGTGGGAAAAGTGTGTAACTTAAGAATTGTTCATTCAACTTTTACTTGCCATTCACTTATGGAAGAAAAAAAAAAATTAACCCCTAACATGTAAAAAAGGCTCACAGAAATCCATTTAGGAGCCCATCTTGAAAAAGGTATGTAATGACAAAATCCACCCAACTAACACAGTAATCAAAAGAAGAATAGGAAAATGTTCTAAACTTGGGGCGCCTGGGTGGCTCAGTCGGTTAAGCGTCCAACTTTGGATGAGGTCATGATCTCATGGCTTAGGAGTTCAAGCCCCGCATCAGGTTCTGTGCCCACAGCTCAGAACCTAGAACCTGCTTCAGATTCTGTGTCTCCCCCTGCCCCCAGCTCCTCTCCTGCCCACGGTCTATCTCTCAAAAATAAATAAACATTAAAAAAAAATTAGCAAAATGTTTCAAACTCAACAAATGGTATACATTAAATATGTACAGTTCTTTGTGTCAATTATACTACAATATAGCTGTTAACCAAAAAAGGAATACAAGAATGGGAAAGTTGTGGAAAAAAAGAATTAGGGGTGAGCAACAAATCAAACAAAGTACAAATATTATCAACCAGGACAACCTAAAACAAAACAAAACAGACTTTCTTCATCTTTCATGGAGAAAGATCAATGGGTAAAATCTCATACAAAAATAGAGGTGTAAGCTTATTTTGTTAAGAGTTAACTATGAGATGAACTAACAGGTAATATCATTTCCAAATTCACAGAGTGACAAAAAAATACTAAAAAGAGATTGTAAAGTATAATTCTATTTTACAAATCTTAAGAAAAAAAGATGCTCATGAAATTTTTGCAAATACTTGAAAAATATCTGAAAAGACTATAATATACAGGCAATGGGGGCCACCATTGGAAAATGGGACTGAAAAACTGAGGAGGGAGGAATGTTTGCATTTTGACACATGTTAATTCTGGTGATAGAACTGTGTTTAATGAATAGTGAACTTAAAATTAGGAAACTCATTCTGACTCTAATACTAGTCATGAAACTGGTAATTTTAATTTCTCCCATCCTCAATTTATCTGTAAAAGAAAGATATTTGTCATATCCACATAAATGTTTTTGTTATTATTCAATATTTGTATGCCCCAGAGTGGTAAAAACAAAGAAGGCAGGCAATATACATTTGCTGAGTTGAGTCACACTTATTAGTACCGATCAAATTATTGTTTTCCACTACATCAAAATTCTTTTCATTTTTTACCCCCAAAATACCTCATCCTGTTAATTTTTTAAAATTTATTTATTTTGAGAGAGAGAGAGAGAGAGAGAGAGCGCGCGCACACGTGCACAGGGTAGGGGCAGAGAGAAAGGAGGAGAGAAGATCTCAAGCAGGCTCTGCACTACCAGCAGAGCCTGATGTGGGGCTTGAACTCACAAACTCTGACATCATGACCTGAGCCGAAACCAAGAGTCCGATGCTTAACTGACTGGATGCCACCCAAGCAACTCCAAATTACTTATTCTTTTTAAAAAACGTTTATTATTTATTTTGAGAGAGGGCGGGAGAGACAGAGAGAGAGAAACATGAGCAGGGGAGGGATAGAGAGAGAGAATCCTAAGCAGGCTCCACAGCATCAGCACAGAACCTGATGCAGGGCTCAATCTCAGGAACCATGATATCACGATCTGAGCTGAAATCAAGAGTCAGATGCTTAACTGACTGAGGCACCCAGGCAGGCGCCTCTATTTATTCTTTTTAAAGTTTACTTATTTACTTTTGAGAGGGGTAGGCAGAGAGAGGAAAGAGGGAGGGTCCCAAGCAGGCCCTGCGCTGTCAGAGCAGAACTTGATGTGGGGCTTGAAACCAGGAACCATGAATCACAACCTGAGCCGAAATCAAGAATCATAAAGAGTCAGACCCTTAACCAACTGAGCCACCCAGGTGCCCCTCCAAGAATTTTAAAAGCTAATTGGTGCTGGACTTCAAGCTGTATTACAAAGCTGTAGTCATCAAGACAGTATGGTACTGGCACAGGAACAGACACTTAGATCAATGGAACAGAACAGAGAATCCCGAAACGGACCCACAAATGTATGGCCAACTAATCTTTGACAGAGCAGGAAAGAATATCCAATGGAATAAAGACAGTCTCTTCAGCAAGTGGTGCTGGGAAAACTGGACAGCGACATGCAGAAAAATGAACCTGCACCACTTTCTTACACCATACACAAAAATAACCTCAAAATGGATGGAAGACCTAAATTTAAGACAGGAAGCCATCAAAATCCTCGAGGAGAAAGCAAGCAAAAAACCGCTCTGATCTTGGCCGCAGCAACTTCTTACTCAACACGTCTCCGGAGGCAAGGAAACAAAAGCAAAAATGAACTATTGGGACCTCATCAAATTAAAAAACCTTCTGCACAGTGAAGCAAACAATCAGCAAAACTGAAAGGCAACCGATAGAATGGGAGAAGATATTTGCAAACGACATATCAGATAAAGGGTTAGTATCCAAAATCTATAAACAACTTATCAAACTCAACACCCAAAAAACAAATAATCCAGTGACGAAATGGGCACAAGACATGAATAGACACTTCTCCAAAGAAGACATCCAGATGCCCAACCGACACATGAAAACATGCTCAACATCACTCATCATCAGGGAAATACAAATCAAAACCACAATGAGATACCACCTCACACCTGTCAGAATGGCAAACATTAACAACTCAGGCAACAACAGATGTTGGCGAGGATGCGGAGACAGAATCTCTTTTGTGCTGCTGGTGGGAATGTAAGCTGGTGCAGCCACTCTGGAAAACCGTATGGAGGTGCCTCAAAAAATTAAAAATCGAACTACCCTACGACCCAGCAATTGCACTACTAGGCATTTATCCATGGGATACAGAAGGGGCACATGCACCCCAATGTTTTTAGCAACACTATCAACAATAGCCAAAGTACGGAAAGAGCCTAAATGTCCACTGGTGGATGAATGGATAAAGAAGATGTGGTATACATCTACAACGGAGTATTACTCGGCAACTAAAGAATGAAATTTTGCCATTTGCAACTACATGGATGGAACTAGAAGGTATTATCCTAAGCAAATTAGAGAAAAACAAATATCATATGACTTCATTCATATGAGGACTTTAAGATACAAAACAGATGAACATAAGGGAAGGGAAAGGAAGTAAAAATAATATAAAAACGGGGAGGGGGACAAAAACATTAGAGCCTCTTAAATATGGAGAACAAACAGAGGGTTACTGGAAGGGTTGTGGGAGGAGGGATGGGCTAAATGGGTAAGGGGCATTAAGGAATCTACTCCTGAAATCATTGTTGCACTACATGCTAACTTGAATGTAAATTGAAAAAATAAATACGGGCACCTGGGTGGCTTAGTTGGTTAAGCGTCCAACTTCGGCTCAGGTCATGATCTCACGATTCGTGAGTTCGAGCCCCACGTCAGGCTCTGCTGACACCTCAGAGCTTGGAGCCTGCTTTGGATTCTGTGTCTCCCTCTCCCTGCCCCTCCCCTCTTCATTCTTTGTCTCTCTCAAAATTAATACTACTCAAAATTAATTAATACTAATTGGTATCCAACCTGTTAGAAATGCTAAAATGTTACAAAGGCAAACTGAATGCCAAAATGTATCTTACTTGTAAGAAGTATATAAACATTTGTTTCTGTCTCTCATAATATATATTCCATAATACTTTCAAAAATGGTAGAAAAAGCAAAAACCATCATTTTATTTCCTTAGTAAAAACTCCAAGATTTTTTCTATTCCCCAAATTCCTAAATGTAAATTCCCTAAATTTACATTTATATCTAACACAAATATTCTTTGCTTAATGAGCACTTTTAGGTCAATTCTTCCCTAAAATTCTCTACAAATTTAGCCACCTGAAATTAGGTTCTTTCATCAATTGATTTTTATTCAAATTAAAATCTCTATTTTTGGCCATAATGTTTAAATATTAATCTTGATTATGAGGGTAATAAGGCACACACAAGGCATCTAGAAGAAAAAAGTCTGAACTGACTTAGAAACAAGAATGACTAAAAACCAGACATACCTTCAATAACACAAAAGTACATATGCAGATTTATTACTTATAATATTTCTAATTACAAAATAGTGGAAACTACCTAAATGTTCAAATACGGGCGAATGGTTGAAAAAACTATGGTATATACAGAGTAGAGTACTATCTAGCTGTTAAAAGGGGAAAAAAAAAAAAAAAGAGGCTCTCTATGAACTGATACAGAGTGAATTGCAGGAGATACTGCTAACTGAAAAAAAGCCAAGTGCAAAAGAGCACTTATAGTATGCTACCTATTGCTTAAGAAAGGAGAAACAAGAAAACATACATGTATCTCTCTTATCTTTATTAAACAATGCATGAAGTTGGTTCCTACATGGGGCAAGGAGGGAGGAACTTAGAAGGGATTCAGAAGAGTAATATTTGTGAGTATACATTTTTGTACAGATAATGTTCTAAATATCCAAAATATTAAATTAACAAGGATGGGAAGGCAGAGGAAATGCAAAACACACAGAACTAAAAAAACTAGAACCTATGAACCCAACTACATTTCAAATGAGTAACAAAACCATGGGAAGAGGGAGAGAAACCAGGGCGAGTTTCCAACTAATCCAAGTAATTTACAAACACAGCAGAGTGGATGGGGGGGTGGGGGTGGGGAGAGAAAGAACTGCATACAAATTCTAAACCCTTTCCAGGATGTGTAGTGAGAATGTAACAACTCTGAAACTATTTTGGAAGTACTACAGGATTGAGCAAATGAGTCAAAGCCTTGCTACTGCTGGCAGACAGGGTCTTGCTACAGAAGAAAGATACAAATATGGTAGGGAGGAAAACAAGAAACAACATAGTGAGAATAGACTGAAAATTAGAAGTATCAGGATAGCTTAATGATTTCTAAAATAAGTATGTGTACATGCCTTTGTGTATCAGTGGTTCTCAACTGGGGGAGATTTTGCCCTCCCCCGCCAAGAGGAGAGTTGGCAATGTCTGGAGACATTTTTAATGTGGCATTTAGTAGAGGCATCCTTGGGTAGAGGCCAAGGATGTTGCTAAACAACCAGCAGTGTACAGGACAGATCCCACACCAAGGAATTATTCAGCCCAACATGTTAACAATGCCAAGAGTGAGAAACCTTAATACACATGTGTACCAAGGTACCTGTATATGTGTTTACAAATACATATTTCTTGGTTCTGTCTACTTTAAGGACCAAGAAGCAAACACCCCAGTAGCAGTAAGTATACTTAGTACCCATATCTTGATGTCTAATACCATTCTCCACTAAGAGAAACCAAGGCTTATTGGAGCAATGACTGATTCTAGGATTAATGCAGGATGGGTGCACAATAAGCCTGGAACACCTTGTGATGCTAGAAAGTAAGAAAGTGCCCACAGACAGGGCCATATATAAGAGCCAACTGAAGGGGCTCCTATGGAAGTCTGGAATATTCAAACAGCAAAAGTATAAGAAAAGTAATGAATGATAAGAGCTACTGAAAATTTAGAGGAGTTCATACCAATAATCAAAGAACAAGTAAATAAAAAGGAGTAGAAGAAAAGTCCCTTGATTACAGTAAAATGCTGAGTGATGACTAGTAAATGTGGAATGAGTGGTTGTGTAAAGAATATCATCACTTTGCAACCACTATAGTAAAGAATGGTTCAGGCAAGAATTATCCATGGATGTTAAATCTAGTGGGGGAATATTTGATGGAAATAAGAATGTTTTGCATGGTCTGCTTATATTTATGGAAAAGTAAATAATAGTAACTATACACTATACAGTGGAGAAATCAGGCATCTTGACTAAGGGATCAAAATTAGCATCACTACAGAGGGGCAGATAGACATGATGCGTCTCTAGACATGATATCCTAAGAAGACAAATTACTTATGTAGTTTTCTGGCCAAGAATATATACCCTGAATCTAATCATGAAGAAACATTAGATACAAAATGAGAAACACGCTATTAAAAAAACCCAAAAAACAAAAACTATTCTTCAAAACTATTAACGTCCTCAACAACAAAGAAAGGTTGAGGAAATGTTCCAGATTAAATAAGACTAAAGAGTGGGGCACCTGGGTGGTTCAGTCAGTTAAGCATCTGACTTCAGCTCAAGTCATGATCTCACAGTCCATGAGTACAAGACCCGCATCAGGCTCTGTGCTGACAGCTCAGAGCCTGGAGCCTGCTTTGGATTCTGTGTCTCCCTCTCTCTCTGCCCCTCCCCTGCTCATGCTCTGTCTCTCTCTGTCTCAAAAATAAATTAAAAAAACATTAAAAAAAAAAAAAAGACTAAGGAGATATTCAAATAAATGTCTAAATACATTACCTAACCCTGGACTGGGTTACTAGAGAATATACTAGAGAGAAAAGAGGTGGGGGGTGAGAGGGAAACTTTGCCATAAGGACATTATTGGGTCAATTGACAAAACTGGAATATGCAAAGCAGATTAAATCAATAAATGTATCAATGTTAAATTTACACAAATGGCTAACTGTCCTGTGGTTTTATAGAATATCCTTAGTCTTAGGAACTGCACACCCAAGTATCTGGGATAAAGACCTTTTTTTTTTTAAGTTTATTTATTGAGAGAGAGAGAGAGAGAGAGAGCATGCAAGCATGGGAGGGGCAGTGAGAGAGTGAGAGAGACAGAGAATCCCAGGCAGGCTCTGCACTGCCAGCATGGGGCCCAATGTGGGGCTCAAAGTCACCAAGTGTGAGATCATGACCTGAGCCTAAATCAAGAGTCGGATACTTTGCCGACTGAGCCACCCAGGTGCCCCTGGGGTAAAGATCCTTAATGTATGCAACCTACTCCCAAATGGTTTAAGAAAAAACACTGCACGTGTACACACACACACACACACACACACACACACACACACACACGGGTGCAGATTGCAAATGATAAAACAAATGGTACACAAATGGTACAAAACAAGTGAAATGGATAAAATGTAATTAAGTATTCTTTGTACCAATCTTACAACTTACCTCTAAATTTGAAATTATTTCCAACTAAAGTTTTATAAAAAGCCACAGAAAATTTTTTTTTAAAATTTAGAACATGAAGCTAAAGTACTCCTCTATATTCTTTACCTTATAAAAATAGAATGCTATAAAATATGGGATGCTATAAGATACTATAAAATAGCAGTGGTCAAATCATCTTATGCCTCTCATTAATGCATTTGCATTAATACTATGTTATCCACCTCATAAAGATCAAATTCTCTAATAGCCACTGGCTGATAAAAGATAAAAAATACAAGAAGGCAAAGGAAAGGCATTAGCAACAACAAAAAAAGCTTTCATTTTCCGAATACACAGATTCTAGACAAAAAAAAATTTAGAAGAGCTTTGAATCCTCTATCTTCCTACTGAACATATTTAAGACAAGCTTAGGATAAAACTTATCCCAAGTAACTTACTTGTCTGTTCTGCTTTAAACTTCTACACAACAAAGTCGTAAGGGTAAATAACACTATTTCAAAATAAGACCCAGTTTTAACTGCCCAAACCAGTATCTGAACACTAACAATACTTTAGGAATCTAAGAATAGATCTCCCAAATCTGTTATTTTAACTAACTACTTTGTCTTTTATGAAAGGATTTTTTTAAAAAACACAAAACAGAGAGACTTACAGTTCATCTCGTTGTCTCTGGGACAGCACCATTTTGGCTGTAATATCAAGCTTCTTTGATATAGTGGTATGTCCCTCCTTTGGGAAATCAAAAAGCGTTGTGATCCCTGGATTTATAATTAAATATGCCACTAAGTGGCGTCCACACAGGGGAAGACGATTCTTTTACAAGTGAATCCAACCAGTATCAGGAGATAGTCAACAAATAGGGTTCATTCCACCTAAGGAGAAAAAGAGAGAAAGAGAGAAGATAATTTCTTTCACTTAGAATTTAAATTATTTCTGCATTACTATTTGCAGTTTATACTTTCAAAGACGATTTACTGTGATGCTAATGAATGGTAGGGGACGTTTTGTTATGATCATATTAGTACGTATTTTAAACTATCTTTTTACTGAGTTTAAACAGCACTATTTTCAAATTTACCCATTCCCAACGATGTCACCAGCCAGATAATATAGATATCAATTTTGTTAAAATTCACATATTAACATATAACTTCTCTAGACTATAATTCTCCCTCAAGGTAAAAAAATCAGGGTGTGTGGTGGAACATGTAACTCTTAATCTTGGGGTTATAGGTTCAAGCCCAATGTTGGGTGTAGAGATTACTTAAAAATAAAATCTTAAAAAAGACAAAAAAATACAAATTCTAATTTACAAAAAAACACATAATCTGAAAAAAGGAGGATTTCAATGTCCACAAGCCAAAGAAGTTAACCGTAACTGATAATCTTCAAGACTATTAGTCACTAATAATCTTAGTTGATATTATTTATAATGTAAATTACTTAGCAATCACATGCCCTCTTAACTAATGCATTTAATGGAAGAAACAATTTAATTTTATTTCAACTTATTTTGTGTTCTTTAGAGGCATGTGTTTTAGGGGCACCTGGATGGCTCAGTCAGTTAAGCATCTGACTCTTGGTTTCGGCTCAGGTCATGATCTCACCATTTCATGAGTTCAAGCCCTGAATTGGGCTCTGCGCTGGTGGGGCGGAGCCTGCTTGGGATTCATTCTCCTTCTCTCTACCCCTCTCCCACTTGGGCTGTCTCTCAAATAAATAAATAAACTTAAAAAACAAGGAACAACAAAAACCTTAATGGACTACCCCCTAGAGTCTATGTACTCACATAGTAATTCAATTTCTCTAACCTAGTTTTTGGATAATATTACCCAATATTTCAGAGTCTTTCCTTTATATTTGTAACAAAATAAAATCAATTTCTACTTAACATCTAAAAAGTATTGTAATCAGTTCAATCAGAGTAAATGTAAGGTGAAAGTTAAGAAAACTCAAAGAATTACTTCTTAAAAAATTATTCTTCAAGTTTCCTGTTTTACAAAACAAATTTCGTTTGCTTTATCACACTGTACAAAAATAGCTAGACAGAAATTCCACTGTATTTAGAAAATATATTTGAGGGGCGCCTGGTTGGGTCAGATGGTTAAGCGTCCAACTTTGGCTCAGGTCATGATCTCACAGTTCGTGGGTTTGAGCCCAGCATCTGGCTCTCTGTTGACAGCTCGGAGCCTGGAGCCTGCTTCATTCAGATTCTGTGTTTCCCTCTCTCTCTGCCCTCCCCTGCTGGCACTCAGGCTCTCTCTCAAAAAATAAACATTAAAAAAAAATTTTTTTTAAAGAAACAAGAAATCAGGGGCGCCTGGGTGGCTCAGTTGGTTGGGCGTCCAACTTTGGCTCAGGTCATGATCTCATGGCTCGTAAGTTCATGCCCCGCGTCGGGCTCTGTGCTGACAGCTCAGAGCCTGGAGGCTGCTTCATGTTCTATGTTTCCCTCTCTCTCTCTCCGCCCTTCCCCCGCTCGTGCTGTCTCTCAAAAATAAATAAACATTAAAAACAATTAAAGAAAAAAGAAACAGGAGATCATCCTCTAAATAAAATGAAATTAACATCTAATGAAAGGCCTGTGGGACCACCTATCAAGAGACAAATCATGGACAGAAGAGACCATTTCTTGAGTACCTTTTTCATACCATGCCAGCCACACTATTCCATGTGCAGGGGATATACATAGTGGCAAATAAGCCAGTCAAGGAGGAAAAATGAGAACAAACCCTGGTTTTAAATACAAGCCCCGAGTCAAAAAGTGAGTGCTCAGATGTTCCAATGGTAGCTACTGACTTTGATGAAGGTCCTTCTCTGTTTAGCAATTCTAGTATATATAATCTGGAATTTATTTTATGATCTTTAATGATTCTTCCAACCTAGAGATCAGCTGGCTAAAATGACAGCTGAAAACCACCACATCTGTTTAAATCCAGTAAAAATATGACTAATGTCAGCAATAAGTAGTGGAATGAGAACCAAACACAATGGACAACCCAGAAAACTATCTCTTTGGTATTTAACAACTTCTAACTATGTAAGCCTCACTTTTCTAAGTATTAACCCTCACCAAGCCAAGCTATCTAGGAACTCATGTTAGGGTGAGGCTTATCTGATGGTGGCAAGTATCTGAACTGCCTACAGGCTTCTATTATCTGGGACAATGGTAACCCACAGGTCCAGTTTAATGATGGAGAGACCACCTCTAGCCAATAAACCTTATCAATGTACATGAATAACAATACTTCTGGAATACTAGGATGATCTAATAACAATAAAACCAAGGCACAAACAAATCACTGAACGTGTAATTGTGCCCTGCACAACTTATTAATTCAACATTTGCCAAACACTTACTATGTACCAGGCACCAGGTTTAATAAGGTAAAATACTTGGTCTTTACCCTCAAGAAGTTCACAGTCTACTGGAACAGTCAGCCAAGATACAGGCAGCTGACATAGTACAAAAAGCAGGACAAGTATTACCACATAGGGAGAGATGATTCAGGATGAAGCTGAGAAGGTAAGCAGGGTGGATATCACAAAACAAACTCAGGTCTTCTTTACATTTATCCTCAGGGCAATGGACAGCTTTTAAAAAAAAACTTTAATGTTTATTTATCTTTGCGAGAGAGACAGACACAGAGAGACAGAGAGACAGAGAGCGTGAGCATGGGAGGGGCAGAGAGAGATAGAGACACAGAATCCAAAGCAGGCTCCAGGCTCTGAACTGTCAGCACAGAGCCCGACATGGGGCTGGAACTCAATGGACCGCAAGATCATGGCCTGAGCTGAAGTAGTCAAAGGCTTAACCAATTGAGTCACCCAGGCACCCCACAATGGGGTACCTTTAGGTAAGTTTTTCATAAAAACTATTCTTGCTTATATAGTGAAGAATGGACCAAAAAGACAGGAAAGGAAGAGACCAGACAGGAGACTTACAGTAATGGAGGTGACAGATGATGGAGATTCACAGTAGCATAGCAGTAGTGAATGAAGAGAATTAGATGGATTTAAATCATTTACCAGGTCTTACAGGATTGGTGACTAGATGTGGGTAGCAAGAAGGTGAGAAAGGTCAGGCAAGGAGTCAAGGATAACTTCCAGAGATTTCTGGCTTAGAACTAAGTTGAACAGGAAATTCCTGTGTGTGAGGGGATGAGGAAAGTAGGACTTACTCCATTTTCGGTATGTTGATTCCAAGGTGCCTGAGATTTTTAGTAGGGAGTAGTACAAACAAGTCTGCCCTGAAGAGAACTGACCTACAAAAAAAAAAAAAAAGGTCTGGTACTTATCAGCTTAGGGATGGTATAACTGAAGCCCATGACAATGGAGGACCCACAGAGAATGCATAGAGCTAGATGAGCAGAGGGACTAGTAGAGCCAGGCGGAACAACACCAACACTTAAAAAAAAAAAAAAAAAAAGTCTACAACTGAGGCTAAGAGAAGGAGTCAAAGAGGAAAAAATAAAAACAGGAGCGAGTATGTCACAGAAGCAAAGGGAGTATTTCATGAAGAAGAGGCAATCAACAGTATCCAAAAGTATCCAACTATTAAGCAAAATAAGGTCTGAAATGGGTCTGCTCCATTCAGACTAGAGCTCTGATAACCTTGATGAGAATGGTTTCAGTAAAATGATAAGGATATGGTTTAACATGCAGAAACCATGTTTAAATTAGCTGATGAGGGAGATGAAGTAAAGATAGTACTATAAATAAATATCTTAGAAATAGCTGGAAATGCTGAAAAGGAGTTTTTCTCAAGCAAATGAGATGCTTAAATGCTACTGGTGGAGGAAAAAAAGACACAGGAGAAATGAAGAAGGGAATGAAGAATTTTAATATCAATATTTTCACCCCCTAATCAACCAAAGGCAAACAGACAATCAGACACGATGTATCCCTTGACAAAATAACACTAAACCACCTATAAAATATTCTTGCTTCAAATCAAATCTGTCTCTGCCTCCAACCATCTATTTGCAAGAAGTACAGAGGAAAGAGGAATATGTTAAAGACATCATGGGGATATAACCACCAATACCTGTGAAGCCTTATAAAATACTGTAAAAAGTCTTATAAAATAAATGACCCAGTTTTCTCAAATTCCAAGGAAAGGAAGAAAAAAAGTCAGAAAGGGAAACCTACAGATTAAAAGACACAAGTGACATATCAACCAAGTGCAATTTACAGACCTTATTTATATCTGGATTTAAAAAAAACTGAAGAGTAAGCAACTGCTGGGGTGCCTGGGTAGTGGAGTCGGTTAAGTATCCAACCCTTGATCTTGGGTCAGGTCATGATCTCACAGTTTGTGAGTTCGAGTCCTGCATTAGGTTCTGCGCTGATGGCGCAGAGCCTGCTTGGGATTCTGTCTCCCTCTCTCTCTGCCCTTTCCCCGCTTGTGCTCACTCGCTCTCTCAAATAAATGATAAACTTAAAAAAAACCTGCAAATCAATGAACAAAAATTGGGGGACAATGAACACTGGATGGATGTCTGATGATATTAAAGAATAATTATGAATTTTTCAAGAGTCAATGTGGTATTGTGCTTATTTTTAAAAATCTTTTAGAAATATACAACAAAAAATTTATCAATAAAATGTTATGTCTGGAATATGCATGAAAAAATGTGAGTGGTGGGGCACCTAGCTTGCTTATTAGTCAGTGGAGCATGTGGCTCTTAATCTCGAGGTTGTAAGTTTGAGCCCCACACTGGGTGTAGAGATTACTTAAAAATAAAATCTTAAAAAAAAAAAAAAAACTGGGGTGGAAAGAGTGTGCATGGAAGATACAGGAAACACGACTGATCTTGGTTGGTAACTGTTGAAGCTGGGTAACGGTACAAAGAGGATTCATTACGGTATTCTCTAACTTTATTTATGTACTGACATGTTCTATAATAAAGTCTGTTTTTAAAACCAGAAGAGGGAAATACTTAATGAAACAAGGAACTAAGAGAAGAGGATGAGAAAGGAATGAGATCCCACAAGGAGAAGTCTTACACATACAGATAGGTCGCCTCTTCCACTGTGTTAGGAAGAAAGGAGCGGCACCTGGGTGGCTCAGTTGGTCAAGTGTTCGACTTCAGCTCAGGTCACGATCTCACAGTTGGTGAGTTCAAGCCCCGCGTGAGGCTTTGTGCTGACAGTTCAGAGCCTGGAGCCTGCTTCAGATTCCATGTCTCCCTCTCTCTCTGCCCCTCCCCTGCTCACACTTTCTCTCAAAAATAGATGCAAATATGTTTTATTATATTTTGAGTAAATAGGAAGTAAGGTCATTTGCTGAGTAGGGGGAGTAAGAAAGAAAGCATTAAGTTTAGAGACTTGAAACAGCTGCTGTGAAGAATGAGGACAAAGAAATGGAATAGGAAGTACATTTTTTTAGATTGGAGACTGAATTTTTAGTGGTCCTCATCTACAAAGATATGTGATTCTTGTTTAGCAAATATATAAGCTCTGCCTGAAGACACAAAATCACACATTTTGTGATTGGGCTGAGGGTTGGGCTGAGGGTCTGCAAGGTTTGTGCGATGAATGGATGATGAGAGTCAAAATAATGGATCTAAGAGCTTAAACTGCATTGTACAGAAACTGAAAACAGGAAAGGCAAATTGAGAGTAGAGGGATCAAGAAAGCAGAGGTCTCTATATTCTGGGAGAACACCCGAAGGCTGTAATCAGAGAATACAAAATAGGATGATTAAATCTAAGACTTCCTAATTTGTTATTAGCTATTATTATCTTTATGTTATTATTAATTATATGTTAATAACGTTTTTATCACAAGGTAAGTATTGATGACAAATGGTAAAGAGAGACAATGAATATGATGAGCACTAGATGCATATTAAGAAGATGCGGGTTTAAGTCTGTCATCAACTCTATAACCCTGAGTAATTCATCTAACATTCCCAGAAAGTAGATAACATCTACTTATTTCATCCTCTATCAATTTCCTACATATATATGGCTATCAGAAATCACAAGTATGTAATTGAGCTATTATACCTAAGAATATAATATAATGTAAAGTATTTCTGATTTACCTTCTGTTAACTTTTAGCGTAATATTTTAATATATAATTGCAAAATACCACATGACAACACAAATAAATGGTTTTCAAATGGAGCAAAACAGATAGTTTAGAATATGTTGCAATGAACAATCCATACTTATAACCAACAGTACAAATAAACCAAGCAATATTTTCATACCACCTGGTAAAAGAATTCTTAATCTTTTTTTTTTTTGGAGGGGAGGGAGTGTCAATAAAGTCAAGACCTCTTCCCTCAAAGAAGCACATATAAACTATTACTATGCATTTTAAGGCAGTTTACAAATCCTTCTAAAAGTCAACATAATGAATGAAAAGACTTAACATTTTGAAATGTATTTTGGCAGCACTTCAATAATCCCTTCTAAGCTACTTGTATATATTACAAACATATTTCAAAGAGGAGTCTCATTTATTCATTTCCATGTCAATATCCAGACGTTCTTAGAGATGGGATCTGTGTTGCCTAAGCACTAGAAACTGAAGCTTCAGTAGGTTTTTTGGAATGAAGAATTCTTAACCATTGTATATTCTAATGTTACACCTGCTTATCTACTACACAAATGCAACTCTCCTAGGCAAAAATGTTTACTGCCTGTGTTAAGTACCTTACCAAAGAAAGAGGAAAGGGGGAGGGGCACCTGGGTGGCTCAGTTGGTTAAGCTCTTGGTTTCAACTCAGGTCACGATCTCACGGTTCCTGGGTTCGAGCCCAGGCTTGCACTGTCAATGCAGTCTGTCACTCTCTCTGCCCCCTTCCCAGCTCGCTCTCTCTGCCTCTCTCTCAACATAACTTTCAAAATTTAAAAATAAACAAACATTAAAAAATACATTATTTTCTTTTTCAGTTTCCATGTGTTAACAACATAGGTTTCACACTTATCTAAACAAGCTTTATGACGTATTTCATTAAGAATTTATTTTGTACATTGTTACCTACCAACCCTGAGTTTATGAAATAGGAAAATACAGAAAATAAAGGATGTGTGTAAGGGAAAACATAAAAATAACAGTACACATTAACATAAAAAGTAGAAATCATCAGATTTATTTATTATTATATGTAGATCTAAGAGTTTAGGAGAGCCACCAAAAAGGGGCACCTGGGTGGCCCACTCGGTTAAGCATCCAATTCTTGATTTCAGCTCAGGTCATGATCTCACAGTTCTTGAGTTGAAGCCCTGCATCAGGCTTTGTGCTGGCAGTATGGAGCCTGCTTAGGATTCTCTCTCTGTCCCTCTCTCTACCCCTCCGCAGCTCTCTCTCTCAAAGTAAATAAACTTAAAAAAAAAAAAAAAAAAAGGAGAGCCACCAAAGTCATATACTACAGTAACTGGAGTATGGCTCCAGCTGGCTCCAGTGGCTCCTGCTCTCATGAAATTGTCACTTGACAATGCTTTATTGAAAAAGGGTTAGCAGATTATCTACCTTGCTTGAATAGCACATATTAAATTATAACTCTTAATCCTAATCCAAACAATATTGTCCACATACAGCAATGAAGCAAGGCAGAAACTACTGTCAATCAAGATTTACTGAGTACCTTTGCACAACAGTTAATTTTCAGAAGTTCAATAAAATTTGTTGTTTCCCAATTAACTGCATGCTACATGGTACTCTACAAATCATTAGGTTTATAGCAAAGTAACAAAAAATAGAATTTTTCTCAAAGTCAATAATGGGACGTAAGATATTTTATTAAACTGCGTTACTATTTCATATTACAAATATGCCCGCCTTGATACTTACAACTATTTTTATCATTTTATCCTAATATCCTTACATAGATTTCGTACACAACAATCCAATTAAGCAAATAAAGCTAACCTTTTTTTTTACAAGGTGGTAAAAAAGGATGAAAAAATTATTGTCTATAATTTAATGAATTAAGATCTCAATTTGACTTAGAAAACTAAAAGCTACTTTCTTAGTTATGCTGGCCACACATTATGTTTCAAAAGAATCGGACCAAGGTTTTTTTAAAGAGCACAGATAACCGGCATCCAACAAAAAAGACATCAAGTCGTCTATTCATGTTGTATGTCATAATGTTCCTACTTAATAAACTGGTTTTTAAATTTTTTTTTAATTTTATTTTAGAGAGACAGAGCAGGGGAGAGGGACAGAGGGGGAGAGGAAGGGTGGGGGGAGAGAGAAGGGGGGGAGGGAGGGGGGAGAGAGAGGGAGGGGGGAGAGAGAGAGAATGAATACCTTAAGCAGGCTCCATGCTCAGTGTGGAGCCCGACACAGGGCTAGATCCCACCAAGCTGGGATCATGACCTGAGCCAAAACCAGGAGTCAGACACCCAACCAACTGAGCCACCCAGGTGCCCCATGACACAAGCTTTCTTATCAAAGTTCTTGTTACTTAATTTTTGACAATTTTATATAGTATAATGAAGAATGTGTATGATCTGGTTAGTGCCACATGACTGATGTTCTATAAATTCTGAGAAATGAAAACTGAAACAATCCTCTCCCAAAACACACACGGTCTTGCCCTCTGGAAAAGAATTTTTTTTTCACTTGTGCCATGTTCTTTTCCCCTCGCTGTCTCTGAACTGTCTGCACCATCCAAATCATTCTGATCTATGCGTAACTAACCTATCAGAACATACATATGTGTTTTGATCTGCACAGTTCCCATGGTATGGGCTAAAAGAAGGAACATCTCTCACTTAAATAACTAGTGGTGGGTATTTTGAGTGTTCCTGAAAATTATCACTTTATCATGATGATGCTCCTTAACATGACATCAGACTTAATACCAGATTATATGTTTCTTTAAATTCTCAATATTTGAGTCTGAGTATTATTCTAGGTAAAAATACTTAAAATTGCATCATTAGTGCTATACAGCAATGCAAATAATGAAAAAAGAAATAAACTTATCTATGAAGTCAATGCACTGAATATGCTGAAAAATACCCCAGTATATAGTTTAAATCCATGAGATCACATATAAAAAGGACCTAAGAGGACCTTCATTTCCTTAAATTAATCTTTATAATTTCCTTACTTTCCCATCTACAGAGATAGGTTTCTAGAGTTCTGAAATCATTTTCTAATAAAAATGAAGGTGGTAAAATTAACCAAAATTTTAATTCCTTGCAGTATCTTGTGCTCTGTGTGAAAAATTAAGTATAAAGCTTCTCCCATGCCCACAATTTGAAATTATTAGATCACTGATTGTTTTTAATCAAACATCTGGGCTTTAATATCTACTTGTTCTTACTCTGCTTCAGCCTGGAGGCCCATGATTCATTGGGACTTAGTGTTGGCAGGCAATAACAAAAACAAGACTAGGTTGATTCATCACTGAGGGACAGATTAAGCTCAGGCACACAGTTCACTGAAAAAGTAAAAGTCTTCAAACAGCTACACCACCTCCTCACTTCCTATCAGTTACAGCCAACAACTACATCTCAATTTGAAAGATTTAAATCACTCATCAGATAAGTATCTGGGTACATATAAAATATCTTGCATTTTTCAGTTAGCCTTTGGCCAATAATTAAGATACCACTTTTTCACTGAAAATTATTCCTACCAATCTCAACCCTAGTAACTCTAATATTAAAGGCAAGTGTTGCAAATAGATGCTCCATAGCTAGATTATGAATCTAAAGAAACAAAGCAGAAATAGTTTTTGAACTTTGAAATCCAACAGACTTAGATTTAAGTAACACAATATAAATCATATCTAGATGCCCATCTTAGGATCAATCTTTTTTGCCTTTGTTTTTTGCTTGTCACTACAAGACTGAAATCATGCGGGGCGCCTGGGTGGCGCAGTCGGTTAAGCGTCCGACTTCAGCCAGGTCACGATCTCGCGGTCCGTGAGTTCGAGCCCCGCGTCAGGCTCTGGGCTGATGGCTCAGAGCCTGGAGCCTGCTTCCGATTCTGTGTCTCCCTCTCTCTCTGCCCCTCCCATTCATGCTCTGTCTCTCTCTGTCCCCAAAATAAATAAACATTAAAAAAAAATTAAAAAAAAAAAAAAAAAAAAGACTGAAATCATGCTATGAGATGGTTTCTATTATACCTCCCATGATGGTTAATTTTATGTGTCAACTTGGCCAGGCCACAGTACCCAGATATTTGGTCAAGCACTTGTTTAGATATTGCTATGAAGGCATTTTTTAGATGAGATTAACATTTAAATCAGCTGATTTTGAGTAAAGCAGATTACCCACTCCCCCCAACCTCATAATGTAGATGGGTTTCATCCAAGCAGTTGAACACCTGAGGAGAAAAGACCTACATTACCCCTGAGGAAGAGGGAATTTTGACAGCAGACTGTCTTTGGACTCTAGATGCAACTGAACTTTTCCCTGGATCTCCATCCAGGCAGCCTACCCTGTAAATTCTGGACTTGCCAACCTTCACAATCATGTAAGCCAATTCCTTAAAATCTAACCAACCCCCCCCCCCAAGAGTCAGAGACAGAGAGACAGAGACACACAGAGAGAGATTGTTACTTCTTCCTTTTAAACATATATATAACGTCCTGTTGGTTCTCTTTCTCTGGAGTACCCTAATATACCCCCATATCCTCAGTTCTGTTGTAATATAGCAGCCTTTATTATTATAGACTTGGTCAATGAACTCTACTTGAATGAATACTCTTCACCCCTCACAGTGCTCAAACTCTACACCCTGGATACCCTCCAGGCAAATTAAAGCCTTCAAGGGTTACCAAAAGTAAAAAACTGCTTCCAACCTACAACAAACAAGAAAGATATCCAAATAAGGGCTACTGACATGCAAAATAGGTAACTGAGAACTCATCCTACCCCCTCTTTATTTTCATCATACTCTCCACGAAGTTTTTGATATTCACTACCATTAGAATTTATAAGCACCGGGGCGCCTGGGTGGCGCAGTCGGTTAAGCGTCCGACTTCAGCCAGGTCAGGATCTCGCGGTCCGGGAGTTCGAGCCTCGCATCGGGCTCTGGGCTGATGGCTCAGAGCCTGGAGCCTGTTTCCGATTCTGTGTCTCCCTCTCTTTCTGCCCCTCCCCCGTTCATGCTCTGTCTCTCTCTGTCCCAAAAATAAATAAACGTTGAAAAAAAATTAAAAAAAAAAAAAAGAATTTATAAGCACCATCTCATTACTGCTGATGTTTCCTCTTTTTTTTCCTCCCGGTTTCTTCTTTCTTGGCCTGTCTCCCTCACCATTTCTTAGTTCTCTCCCTTTATGGACATTGATCAGGATGCATCTTCACATTCCCATGGCACACCCATCAAACATGCTAGATATAACCTTCATCAGAGCAGTATTTACTTGTTGATGAGTGTTCTAATACTGCTTCTTCACGGATTAAAAAAAAGTTTCCAGAGCACCTGGGTGGCTCAGTCGGTTATGTGTCCAACTTTGACTCAGGTCATGATCTCACGGTTCATGGGTTTGAGCCCCACATCGGGCTCTGTGCTGACAGCCCAGAGCCTGGAGCCTGTTTCAGATTCTGTGTCTTCCTCTCTCTCTGCCCCTCCCTGGCTTTGCTGGTACTCCCTCTCTCTCTCTCTAATAAATAAGCATTTAAATAAATAAACAAACAAATAAAGGTTTCCTTCTCTTCTTTGACTTAAGGCATGTAGCCACTTTGAACAGCTGAAGGTTCCAAAGAAACAAATTCTGATTTACTTGGATTTTATTGTATATAGTTTCCAGTGCTTTTTATCGCAAACCAGCTGTTCTGTATGGTACAACTGTGCATGCCTATCAACAGTAAAAGGGAATGTGAAAAAAGACAAACATTTCTTGTTTTAATATGATTTTAGAGATTTGTGGGTCATTTTTTTTCTTGTAAATTTACTTAAATGAAAACAAAAACATCTATTTATATGGTTATTTTACAGACACACAGATAAGAACACTGACAAAACAAAATGGTTCTCAAATATAAATAAATTATTCCTCCTAAAAATGTTTGTTTTACTTTATCAAATTCATTATTTCCAGATTCTCTGGGATTCCATGATGCCAAATAAATATCTTATAAAAATGAAGAATACTGAATTATACTTCTTGCTCTCTAATATAAATATCTTTCAACTTGCATTCTATTACATGATTAAGTAACATCAAAAGAAAATGAATTCAACAAACGGATGCCACTGACCTCTCTGCAAGTTTGTATCAATTTAGACAATGATTCTTTAGATTGAAAAACATCTATGGGAAACAGAACAATAAATGTCACACACATATTTTTGTCAAATTGGACTTATTAAAATAGTTGAAGAAGGAAGTAACCAGGAGTGTACATTAGAACCACTTGAAGAATTTCCTAAAGATAATTATGGTAAAGGGCCTTATCCAGAGATTCTGAGGAGGCATCTAAAGTTTTTAAATGTCTCCAAGTGATTCTGATGCACATCCTCAGTAGAGAACCATACCCTCAACAGTATAAACCACAGCCAGTCCTAGAAGGTCAAAAGCAAAATTATGAATATTTCATCAAGAAATCATCAGTGTCAGAAAATGGCATCTGGGCTCTAAAGTCAAAAATCAAATTACAAGGTCCAGGTACTCAGATTTAATTGATAATTCCAACTGCCACTCAAATTCAAAAAAATATTTACAAGGGGCGCCTGGGTGGTTCAGTCTGTTAAGCATCTAACTCTTGATTTCGGCTCACGTCATGATCTCAGTCTTGAGATGGATTCCTGCATTGGGCTTCACCCTGGGCATGGAACCTGCTTAAGATTCTCTTTCTTCCTCTGCCCCTCCCCTCCACATGCACGCGAGCACACACACATGCACTTTCTTTCTCTCTCAAAAAAAAAAACAAAAACAAACAACATAATATACATATTTACAAGACTCCTCAGATATACCTTGAAGAGATATTAACAGGAAAAAGACATCAGTCCAACATTTTGAAATAAGCAAGCATTTTTCATTACAGTTAAGCTTCTGTTGAAGATTTCTAAAAAATTTTTCAAGAAAATACAGCTGACTTATTCATTATATAACTAGTCTTCCTGGTATGTTCTAATAAAGACACATTCTTTTGCATCTATATTAATTTTATTACCTTTTATTTTTAAACAATTTGTTTTAAGTTTATTGATTTATTTTGAGAGAGACAGAGATGGTATGGGGGCGGGAGG
Source organism: Lynx canadensis (assembly GCF_007474595.2). Classification (NCBI taxonomy): domain Eukaryota; kingdom Metazoa; phylum Chordata; class Mammalia; order Carnivora; family Felidae; genus Lynx; species Lynx canadensis. Next base: position 13,843,694 of record NC_044316.2, read on the forward strand.
AGGCACAGAGAGTGGGAGAGAATCCCAAGCAGGCTCCCACACTGTCAGCGCAGAGCCAATGCAGTGCTCAAACTCAAGGACTGTGAGACAGATCATGACCTGAGCCAAAACCAGGAGTTGGACACTTAACCAAGTGAGCCACCCAGGCGCCCCACCTTTTATTTTAATCGTATCTTCTCCCCTATTTACCTAGACCAGGGTGTAAGCAAACTTTCTGTAATGAGCCAGAAAGTAGATATTTTAGGTTTTGCTAACCTTAGAGTTTCTGTAGCAAGAAAACAACAATAAACAATATGTAAAAGCCATTTGCAAGGACACAGATGAAGCTGGAGAGTATTATGCTAAGTGAAATAAGTCAAAGAAAGACAAATACTGTACAATTTCACTCATATGTGGAATTTAAGAAACAAATGAGCAAAGGGGGAAAAAGAGAGAGGCAAACCAGAAACAGGTTTGTGGTTAAATAGGTGATTGAGATTAAGGAGTGTACTTGTGATAAGCACAGGGTATGTATTTTTTTTTTTTTTTCAACGTTTATTTATTTTTGGGACAGAGAGAGACAGAGCATGAACGGGGGAGGGGCAGAGAGAGAGGGAGACACAGCATCGGAAACAGGCTCCAGGCTCTGAGCCATCAGCCCAGAGCCCGACGCGGGGCTCGAACTCACGGACCGCGAGATCGTGACCTGGCTGAAGTCGGACGCTTAACCGACTGCGCCACCCAGGCGCCCCCACAGGGTATGTATTTAAGTGTTGAATCACTATACTGTACACCTGAAACTAGTATTACACTGTATGTTAACTGGAATTTTTAAATAAAAATTAAAAAAAAAAGATGATTAAAAAAACCCAATGTGAAAAGAAATAGGTTGTTTCTGTTCCTAAAACTTTACGGACATTGAATTTCATGCAATCTTTTAAAATAAAATTTTACAAAATATTCTTTTGCTTTTTCAACCATTAAAAATTGTAAAAACCATGCTCAGCTCAGCTCACAGGCTGTACAAAAATAAGTAGCAGAGGCAGGATTTGGTTTGCCAGCCATAGTTTGCAAACTCCCTTAGCCAAACAAATTAAGTTAACGGATACAGGCTACTTTTACTAATAGTATCTCTTTCACAGAACTGTCAGACAGATTAAAAGAGTTGATTACATGTAAAGTGCTTACAACACTGATTGGTATACAGTAAGTGTTATATGATTTTATGTATCTATACCTTAATTTCTTTCTATATCTCCCCCACTTTAATACTCCTTCAATGTATTTGTCTATCACACTGAAATGTTTTGTCTAAAATCTGATTGTTATAGGTACACCTGGATGGCTCAGTCAGTTGAACATCCAACTCTTGATTTTGGCTCAGTCAGAATCCCAGAGTTGATTGAGCCTCCTGTCGGGCTCTGCACTGAGCACGGAGCCTGCTTGGGATTCTCTCTCTCTCTCTCTCTCTCTCTCTCTCTCTCTCTATGCCTCCCCCTCCCCCAATACCATCTCTGTCTCTCTCAAAATAAATCTCTCTCTTTCTCTCTCTCCACTTCAACCCCCCACTCTCCCTGGCTTGTGCGTGCTCTCTCCAAAACCTAAAAATAAAAAAATAAACAAGATATAAATTAAAAACAAATAATAAAATTGGATTTATATAAAAAGAAAAATCCTTCATTGCTGAGGTAGAAAAAAGTATCCAATCATGATTCACTAAGAGCACCTGGGTGGCTCAGTCGATTAAGCTTCCAACTTCAGCTCAGTGAGTTCGAGCCCTGCATTGGGCTCTCTGCTCTCAGCACAGAGCCCACTTTGGATCCTCTGTCCGCCCCCCTGTCTCTCTGCCCCTTCCCTGCTCACATTATCTCTCTCTCTCTGTCAAAAATAAATAACATAAAATAATAATAATAATAATAATAATAATGATTCAATAGTTTTTCCTAGAAACTAACATTCTAGCTCTCTTTCCAAAAAATCTAAAGCAAATATCTACCTGCAATTTATCCATAGCAGCAGTCCCATTAACTGCAATCTCAGGCAAAAAACAACCCTTACCTACATACTAAGACCTCAGAGGAGGACATAAAGATTCCTAATTCCCAACACACTAATGCAATTGCATTTAGGAAGGACTTGCCTATGGGGTGCCTGGGTGGCTCAGTCAGTTGAGCATCTGACTCAGTTTTGGCTTAAGTCACGCTCTCACGGTTTGTGAGTTCGAGCCCCATGTCTGGCTCTGTGCTGACAGCACAGAGACTGCTTGGGATTTCTCTCCCTCTCTCTCTCTGACCTTCCCCAGCTTGTTCTCTCTCTCTCTCTCAAAAAATGAATAAAAATTTTTTTAAAAAAGGACTTCCCTGTAAATGCACCATTACATTATAACCAAGGCATGGTTTACAAATTCAGGTTTAGGGTACTTTTTTTCCTTTAGTTAAGTAATCAGTTTAACTAGCTAGCTAAAGAAAGTTAGTGATTCTTACTCTGGCCTGGCCCGGCCCAGACTAATACTAAAATGTGAGTCAAAGAATGTAAGGAAATGCTACCTAGAACACAGGTGAGGTCATTATCTCCAAAAAGGTGTAATGAGGCAGATTCCACATGTCCAAGTCTTCATTATTAAAATGTTTTATTTGGGGTACACACCCTTTACCATGTTTTGCAATTTTCCTCCCCTTCAAGATTCAGCCTGAAAGCAGTATATCACTACCTCTGTGAGGCCCTCCCTGGCTAACCCACCCCCCTTGTCAGAAGGAGGTTTCTTCTTTTTTAAAGTCTCACCGTGCCATCTATGTTATAATCCTAATTACCATTTACTGACATGACATGCTACGCCTCTTTCCTAAAATGTTTAATTCCTACAATACCCAGCAAAAAAACTAATATCCTCGTTCAACAGATAAAGAAGTCATGTATCCAAAGTTAAACAGCTGGATAGTGGCAGGGCCAGGATTCAAGCCAGGTTTGCTTTGGACTCCCACAGCAATGGTTTCAAACAGCAGGAATGTGAACAGAGAGGAGGCCAGGTAGGCAAAATTTTCTTTTTATCTGCTTATATATTGAGTTTCTGCATAAGAGATTTTTGGGGGAAAGTTTCCACTGCTAAGATAAATTTGAGAAATCACTGATGCTACCTTGTGCTGCCTCTCTCACGTTCTTTTTAAGTAACTATATACATGCTGTCTCTAGTACCACACTGACCTCTTTAGGCAAACACTGAACTGATTTCTTTGCCTCTCTAGAACCAGGCATAGGGTCTTAGCACTCAACAAATGTTTGTAAGGAATCAAGCTTTGAAAGCAAAACTTTCCAAATTAATTAACTGTATTTCCACAGTCATAAGCAATTATAAAATAATTTATAATTGCATAGCAATTTATACTTAATGAAATTCTTTCATATATTTTCTTTTTTTTTAAAGTTTATTTTGAGAAACAGAGTACCTGAGCAGGGAAGGGGCTGAGAGAGAAGGTGGGGGAGAGAGAGAATCCCAAGCAGGCTCCGTGTAGTGCACTGTCACAGCACAGAGCCCAATGTGGGGCTCAAACTCACGAAACATGAGATGCATGACCTGAGCCAAAGTCAACACTTAACTGACCGAGCCACACAGGCACCCCCATATATAATATAATATCTTCTTAAAAAGAGAAACCAAGCTGAAGTTCTTAAAATGTTTTCCAAAATGGCATTTATTCAATAGTCAAGGCTTTATTTTAACAGAATATCAATTATTCAACAACGATCAAACAGTATTGGCAAAAGCCATTAACCATGTTTTAACTGCCATACCAAAATACTATTAGGGTTAAACCATATTAAATCGCCAATAATGGCAATTACACAGGTTCAACCTAGTACTTATTAAGGGTATTTAAAGAGCATTAGCAGGGCGCCTGGGTGACTCAGTCAGTTAAGCATCCAACTTTTGATTTCGGCTCAGGTTGTGATCTCATGGTTCGTGGGCTTGAGCCCCAAGTCCGGGTCTGTGCTCACAGCACGGAGCCTGCTTGGGGTTCTTACTCTCCCTCTCTCTCTGCCCATCCCTTGCTCACGCTCTCTCTCTAAATAAACAAACAAACAAACAAACAAACATTAAAAAAAAGAACATTAGCAAAGTTACAGTAGCTAGCATAAATAGCAGAACTTGAGGAATTTATTTACAGTTTTAACCAAAAACTTAAGCAGAGTAACTCCCTCTTCTGTGATTTCATAGTTATGCATACACATAGTTAACAATTCTCACACTACACTGTAATCATCTGCCTTGATGTTTCCTCAACAATACTCCTCCAAAGCTCCAACCTTGACATATTCCTCATTGTTATCTCTATCAAATATCATGGTAATTGACACACAATTGGTATCTAATAGATGTTTCTAAATGACTTCTACAGGTATCATAGTAAAACAGATTAAAATCTACTATGTTCAGGGAAGTAAAGGTGCACTGTATCACTTTACTCTCATCCTTCTTTTTTAAAATTCCAAACAATTTAAATTCTGAAATATGGGCAAAAGTCAAAGTCCAGCTCCCTGGGGCTGGTTTCCATATAATTTTTTCCTTTTTAAATTTTTTTTTTTCAACGTTTATTTATTTTTTGGGACAGAGAGAGACAGAGCATGAACGGGGGAGGGGCAGAGAGAGAGGGAGACACAGAATCGGAAACAGGCTCCAGGCTCTGAGCCATCAGCCCAGAGCCTGACGCGGGGCTCGAACTCACAGACCGCGAGATCGTGACCTGGCTGAAGTCGGACGCTTAACCGACTGCACCACCCAGGCGCCCCAATTTTTTCCTTTTTAAAGGCTGAACACTGATTAATATTTATCAGATAAAGTACATCAATTTTAAAATCCTATAGAAAATCAATTGGCTGTCTCAACTTTATACTAAAACTTTAAAAATTAAAGACCTTTTTACATTCTAACATGCATATTTTCTGGTTTCTGCTTACAAATGCTAATCAGGGAACAATTAAGCAAGCACAGCTACAACAGTTTTTAAGTTAAAACTAAGTCACACACACACAAAATCCATTGCTGTAACACAAGAAAACAGTTTTCTAATACTTCCAGTCATACAAATAACAGAAGACTCACTGTGCTATGTGCCTTTTTTTTTTTTTTAGCATAAGATCTGGTGAATCCTAATGCAGATAGCCCGAAGGAATTATGACAATGCAGAAAACACTGCAATTTTTCAAAAAATGTCTGTTTATTTTTGAGAGAGAGCACAAGCAGAGGAGGACAGAGAGAGGGAGACACAGAATCTGAAGTAGGCTCCAGGCTCTGAGCTGTCAGCACAGAGCCTGATGTGGGGCTCAAACCATGAACTGTGAGATCATGACCTGAGCCGAAGTCGAACACTTAATCAACTGAGCCACCTAGGTGCCCCGAAAACACTGCAATTCTTAAGCAAAGGAACAATGTTCTAAAATTGGTATTTCACGGTGATTGTTTTGGAGATAATACATAAGACATATTAAAGCAAGGGAAAGCTGAAAGTAGAAGATGACAGAGGCCTGGACTGGGATGGAAGCAATGGGAATTTTTTTTTTTTTTTAATGTTTGTTTATTTTGAAAGAGAGAGAGAGAGGCAGATAGAGAGGGACAGAGAGAGAATCCCGAGCAGGCTCTGTACTGTCAGCGAGGAGCCCAACTCAGGGCTAGATACCAGGAACCATGAAATCATGACCTAAACCTAAATCAAGAGTTGGACACTGAACCGACTGAGCCACCAATGGGAATTATTTTTTTTAAAAAAGAGCTTTATGGTCAAACTGCAATTAAGCAAAAGTGGAATTTTTTTTTTTTTTGGACACGGTCCATTATTTGCTCTTGGTCTTGAAGAGGACCTTCTCTGGTCCTAAAAGCAGATCCCCTGTTTACATCCAAGGACAACTGCCCAGGTGTTATGACAACACACTGGAAAACCTGCAGTGTCTCTCAACTGATTTCCAGTTTACTATTATCCACAGCAATGTTTATCTCTGCTGAAACGGATACATGAGAACTATATTCTTGGGTATCAATTATTCAATTTGTTTACCGAGGATCTACCAAGTACCCAGTATTCAAACCCAACAATACATATCTGTGTCCCATGTAGCTCACCACATAGGAGTTACATGTGACATAAAAGCAATGTTAAGAAATAGTTCCTGCCCATAAGAAACCTATATAAATGGAATATAATTAGAAGACGTGAGCTATACATATCCTTTAACCCATTCATTAACCATTATGTTAGGCTCAGTGCTATGAGGTTTTAAGATGACAGATGAAAGAAATGCAATCCATCCTTAAATGAATGTACAATCTATTAAAAATAAAGTGAGAAGGAGGGGACAGGAAAGAAGGTGATAAAGAGAATATAACATGAGCTAAAGACTAAGTTAGCTTTATAAACTGAAAGACTAAAAAAATGGAAGTGACTGGAAATTTTTTGAGGCAGGGTTTGGAAGAAGGAAAAATAATGTTAAATAAAATAGGACAATAAAATATCCAAAGGCAAAATTATTTTAAGCAGTTGGAAAATACAGTATTGCTGAAAGCTGAGGCTAAAGATGGCAAACTGAGAAATACAAAGGGCACTCATCAGAAAATAGGTTTTGACCCTGAATTCAAAAGATTCAGTAGTGAAGGTAACAAGATACAGAACTGCAGTTCTACTACAGCTGAAGGAAAAAAATCTTTTTAAGGGGCAAAGCCATATAGTATATTTCTTGAGGGTAGAGACCATATCTATTACAAACATAAATAAAAATACCTCCTTACATTTAATCTATGCAAAAACTATCATGAGTCCTGATCCATTAGAATGGTCTTCTGCTGGGGCACTTGGGTGGCTCAGTTGGTTAAGCGTCTGACTTTGGCTCAGGTCATGATCTCGCACTTGGTGGTTCCCATGTTGGGCTCTGTGCCAACAGCTCCAAGCCTTGAGCCTACTTCAGATTCTGTGTCTCCCTCACTCTCTCCCCCTCCCCCAATCACACTCTGTTGTCTCTCTCTCAAAAAAATAAAATAGGGGCGCCTGGGTGGCTCAGTCGGTTGAGCATCCAACTTTGGCTCAGGTCATGATCTTGCCATTTGTGAGTTCGAGCCCCACGTCGGGTCTGTGCTGACAGCTCAGAGCCTGGAGCCTGCTTCGGATTCTGTGTCCCCCCCTCTCTGCCCCTCCCCGACTCACGCTCTGTCTCTCTCTCCTTCAAAAATAAAAAAAATTACAAAAAAAATTAAAAAAAAATAAAAATAAAAATAAAATAAAATAAAAGTAAAAAATGGTCTGCTGAGTCAATTTCCAGCAGCATAAAATAGGGTTGTGTACTGTCCCCTTTTTTCTTTAAGTCTACTTCTTAATGATTTTACCATTTGGAGATACTCTGGAAGAATACTGCTTTGTGTACCTTCAAACAAGAGAGTTGTGTAGCAGATTTAAAATTTCTAAGAAAAACCTTAAGCTTCAAGCATTCATGCAAATTCTATCTGGGTAAAACTTAGTTTTCACAAAAACATTTAAATCCTACATATATAGGGGTGTCTGGATGGCTCAGTTGGTTAAGCATCCAACTCTTAGTTTCGGCTCAAGTCATGATCTCATGGTTCGTGGGATCCAGCCCTATGTCAGACTCCTCACTGACAGCATGCAGCCTGCTTGGTATTCTTTCTCCCTCTCTCTGTGCCCCTCCCCCACTCGTGCGCACACGCTCTCGCTCTCTCTCAAAATAAATAAATAAACTTAAAAAAAGATAAAATAAATCTTACATTATAAATGGTCTGTATTTGATGTATGCAACATCTGCACTTTAGGTACATGCCAAGGATTTACAATCTCAATATGTATCAAAACCTGGGTTAAGAGAAATTATATCCATTGGTCAGACACCAAAGGACAATCTACACACTTTTTCAGACTGACTCTCACATGATGGGGTTGGTCTTTCCATATTATTATTAAATACTAAACATCCATCTACCTTAGAGATGTTGATGAGGGTAATGAAAACAGTACATGATCCTCATTATGAAGACCCTTATGAGAAATTCTAATCTGATAGTGCCAAGTGGTTATCCTTTTGAATTAACTAGCTTACTTTTACTGTAAGAACATTGTGAAAATAACCTTAACAGGTTTTTTTTTCTCCTGCTAGCTCACAGAAAGCTAAGACTTAAATTTGTGCTCTGCCTGTAGCAAGAACATTGTAATATACCTTTTTGCCCTAGATTCTGATTACATTTTATCCTTACCCTTTATTTTTGTTTCTTCTTTCTCTTTACTTTTAATAATCTGTGGTATTTTGCAGTTTGTGCATCTTTATCAACTGCCTTAAAGGATTACAAATCAAATACAGAGACTAGGTAAAAGTGCAAATCAGCTAAAAATAAGACAACAGTTTATGGGTTTTTAATATAAGTTTAATTAAAAATAAAATGACTGAGGGGCACCTGGGTGGCTCACTTGGTTGTACATCCGACTCTTGATTTTAGCTCAGGTCATGATTCCAGGGTTGTGGGAACAAGCCCTGCATTGGGCTTTGCACTGAGCATGGTGCCTACTTGGGATTCTCTCTGTCCCACTCTGCTACTCCCCCATGCTCACACTCTCTAAAAAAGAAATAATAATAATTTAAAAAAATAATAGAAGACTGAGCAGACAAAACATGTTTGTGATCCAAACCCTGGATCTAGGGTGCCTGGCTGGCTTGGTTGGTGGAGCTTGTGACTCAATCTTAGGGTTGTGAGTTCAAGCCCTGTGTTGGGTGTAGAGATTACTTAAAAAAAAAAAAAAAAAAAAAATCCTAAAAAAAGAAAACTCTGGACCATCCACTTGTAGCCTCTGGATAAGGTACTTAATAAATATACTTGGTAAAACGTAGGATCGTTGAGGACATTAAACCAGTTTTCAACCCCTCTGTTTAAAACCTTTCTAGAACAAGGGTATATATAACACAGGTTAAAAAAACAAACAAAACAGGTATATATCTTGCATTTATTTGCACAGAACTTCATGATTTATAAACTGTCTTCATATCTTTTTGATCTTCACCTGCACCGTGCAGCAGTTCTCACAGCTACTTACACAAAAATGCAGAGATCACAAGCACATGTCTACAGAGAACAATGCAGGTGATATAAATGATAGCAAGATTATAATCTTTCCAGACAAGACTCATTTTGTTTGCATATAAATCATATTACAATATATTCACTTTCCAGAGATATATGCTCTATTCTACTTTTCTTGACTATTGCAGTCGTCCCACTATACTTTTTTCCATTTTTAAAAATATTTATTTTGTAAGCACACACGTGCGGGGAACGTGCAGAGAGACAGAGAGACAGAATCCCAAGAAGGGATTCAACACAGGGCTCAATCTCACAAACCATGAGATCATGACCTGAGCCAAAATCAAGAGTTGATCACTTAACTGACTGAGCCATTCAGGTGCCCCATTTTTTCCCATGTTTTATAGAAACACCAACAGAGAAGTATTTCTTCACCATAAAAAACAGTGCAAGGGCAATAATAAACAGTAGTAAGTGGTGGGAACTTGTTTCACTGGCGAGCTTATGCCCGCCCATCTAAAGGAGGGCAGTTTGATGCAGCTTAGGCCAAATGTTGTCACGGGAAAATGTGGGCCTCACAGTTGCAAGAGCTTTTAATTTTTCAGGATAATCCAAAAATAGAGACTTTATGCAAAATAGCTAATTTTTAAATGTTAACTTAAAATAATTTTTTTAACAATGCAAGGCAAAGAGAAATGCATTTACAGATTTCATTCTGCCTAAAGGCAGCCAACCAATGTGCAAATCCCCAGCTCAGTACTGATTTGATATGGTTTTTGAACAGTTGAAGAGACTGAAGAAAGTAGAACATGATTTAGGAATTTATGCTTAAAAAAAAAAAAAAAACAATGCCAACAATACAATCTGTTCTATTTATTCAATTAAAAGCATAAAAATTATGGAACAACAAATATTTATTTAACCTTAGGATAAATTCTGTAACACAAAACCAAATAAAAAGCTATTTTATCATGTTATCCACAGACACTTTCATGTTTACTGAAGCACTATCTGTAATAGCAAAAATTTAGAAACAACCTAAATGCCTATTTCTGTAGTATAAAGAAACTACAGTATAAGCGTATATAATAAATTATACAACAAAATAAGTTAGATCTACATATACTAATAACACATCTAGAAAACATTTTGTTAGGTTAAAAACATCGAGTTGTACAATAATATTTACATTTACGTATAACATTCATGTAAATTTTAAGCATCATTATATATAGTTTATGGATACATATATGTGTAGTAAAAGTATAAAGACAGATCAAAGGATATATACAAACTTTAAGACAACTTTACCACTGTGAAGAGCAAGGGAGGGGAAAGAGATTAGAAAGAGGTATAAAAGGGACATCAACTGTGACTATCATAATGCATTCTTTTTTCTTTTAAGTTTGTTTTTCAGAGAGAGAGAGAGAGAGAGAGAAAACGCAAGTGGACGAGGGGCAGAGAGAGAGGGGGTAAGAACGAGAATCCCAAGCAGGCTCCACGCTGTCAGTGTGGAGCCCGATGCAGGGCTCAAACCCACCAACTGTGAGAAGTACTAAGCAGAACCTGAGCTGAAGTCAGACGTTTAACCAACTGAGCCACCCAGGTGCCCCAATAATGCTTTATTTCTTAAACTACAACAAATATGAGAAAAACATTAACATCTGTCAATTCTGGTAGTAGTTTGTGTGGATTTTTTTTTTTTTTTACATTACTACAGGTACTTTTCCTGCATGTTTGATATACTGCATAATTAAACTGGAAATATGTGAAAGAAAAAACAAAAAGCACTTTTCTGACTATATATCGCATGATAGGCCCTCTGATTATGTAAATGATATGAAAGCACTGAAGGAATAAATCCTACACTTTTGAGGTCCCACTGTGCAGTATTTTGGAGTCAAATAGTGGAGGTTCAAATATCAACTTGGCCACTTATAAACTATGTGACCTTGGGCAAATTTTCAAATTTCCTAAGCCTATTTGATCATTTATAAAAGAAGCTCTACTACCCACATCAAAGAGTTGTGGCAAAGCGTAATGAGATAATCAGTGTTAAGGACTTGTCTACCATTTCAGCTACCTCAACAGAGCTCAGGAATAGTGAAGATAGAGATAATTTCACCTTGAAGACGACAATATGATGCAGTACCTTTTGCACTTTTACATACATAAGCAAAGTAAAAGAGACACTGCTTTCCTAGTGTCCAAGACAAGAATAAATCAGTTTTGCCATCACAAGATGGCAGAAAGTAAAGGTGGACTGCCCTATTACTATTATTAACTCATCTAAATCATCTTCATCATCACCATAATAACAATGACCAACATTTACTGTCTAGTGAGTACTAGGCACCGTTCTAGGCTTTTTAAATGCATTAGCTCATTTGATACATCAGATAAACTTTGACGTAAGCTAGAACAAGAGAAAAAGTAACACATGCCATAAGATGATGAACTCAAAGGAAAACAAAATTTCTTTCAGGTGAAAAAAGTTAGGGAAAGTTGCCTGGAAAAGGAGAATCTGGTATATGCACACTTTCAAAAGATTGACAGGCAGAGGATACAGAGAGGAAAAGAGAAAAGGAGTGGTAAAGAGTGAAAACACCTTAAGCAACGGAAGTATCTTCATAAGGCTGAATCACAGGATACATGGCAGGCAATAAGAAAAAGGATGAGACGATGAGCCAGAACACAAGAAAAGTCCTTTAGCACCTACTTGGGATTAAGCTGATATCTATTAAATACCATGTGTCCAGCAATGTGTGCTTTGCATTTTCATGTTTTTGATCACTAAAGACAGTAAAAAGCTGGGTTTGGGCCAAGTATTTCCGAACTATGGTTCAGGAAAATTAATCTGGCTGCTTTAACATCCCACATAATTCCTCCTCTTATTCTCTATGGCTAGCAACACCCAGTTTCTCAATTTTACCCAGACACCCAAGCTACAAATCTGAGATGTCTTCTGATACTTCCCTCTCCCCATCACACTACTCACTCACAATTCTTCCTCCTAAACCTTTCTACCGTCAGTAACCTTCACTGTCATGATCTTATTTCAAGCACTAATCATTCTTTCCTGAGAAAGCCTCCCAAGTGACCTTCAAACTCCAACCTATATCCCTCACTCCACCCACATAAACTATCTAAAATACACATCTTATCATAATGCTCATTTTTGCTTGGAACTGTTTGTTGACTTCCAAGTTGCCTACAATGTATGTATATAGAATACAATTTTACACAGTCTATCAATCTGACTCATGTACCTTTCCAGCCTCATATCTATACATACCCTACAAACCCCCTCTGCCAAACTACTTTCCAGGATACACATAATCGTTTTTCATGCTTTTGTACCTGTGTATGTTGCTGCTCCCTCTACCTAAAATGTTCCATGTCCACTCCAATTATTCATTCAAGAGTCAGTTTAAATATCATTTTTCTCAACTCTCTTTAGTGGGGAGATTTGATGGGCCTGCAACACCCTAAGGGACAGATACTCTATAATCCAGGACCCAGATTTAAAATACTACATAAAGAGGTAAAAAAAAAAAACTACATAAGGATACTAAATTTCCTATAATTTAATTATTTCACTAATAATCTAGAGAAAATTCAAATCCAAAAGTTCTAATTTCAATCAAGTTCCACCCCCACCCACTTTATATAAAACTGGCCAAAAAAAAGCCATTCTTAAAATCTGACAAATCCTTACATTTGAAACTAATACTGTAGGTTAACTATACTGGAATTAAAATTAATAATAATAAAAAATAAAATACCCCCTTCCCCAAACCTAACAAATCTAGAAATAGGGAGGCAAACTAAGATTTACCCAAGAAATGAATGTGATTAAATATTCTGGCTATCAAAGTTTATTTATCAAAAAAAGCTTATTTATCACGTGAATAAACAATGAAAAAATTGGATGTAACAGAACTGACAAATTTTAATGGTATTTTTAATGTTTATTTATTTATTTTTAGGAGAGAGAGAGCGAGCGCGCGCAGGAGAGGGGCAGAGGGAAAGAATCCCAAGCAGACTCTGCACTGTCAGCCCAGGGCCTGATGCAGGGCTCAAATTTATAAATCATGAGATCATGACCTGAACTGAAATCAAGAGTTGGACGTTTTAAACTGACTGAACCATCCAGGGACCTCAAATTTTGATCTTTTTTTTTTTTTTAACTTTTTTTTTCAACGTTTATTTATTTTTGAGACAGAGAGAGACAGAGCATGAACGGGCGAGGGGCAGAGAGAGAGGGAGACACAGAATCGGAAACAGGCTCCAGGCTCTGAGCCATCAGCCCAGAGCCTGACGCGGGGCTCGAACTCACGGACCGCGAGATCGTGACCTGGCTGAAGTCGGATGCTTAACCGACTGCGCCACCCAGGCGCCCCTTGATCTTTTTTTTAAAGTCTATGTATTTGAGAGAGAAAGCGTGAGTGGGGGAGGGGCAGAGAGAGAAAGAATCCCAAACAGGCTCTGCACTGTGAGCACGAAGCCCGAAGCCCAGCGCAGAGCTTGAACTCTCGAATTGTGAGATCATGACCTGAGCTGAAGTCAGATGCTTAACTGAGCCATCCAAGCATCCCCCAAATTGTAATGTTTTCAAAGATTGAACAGTACTTCAAATTTTTAAAGTATTACACCATGCTTTATAATCACAAATCTCAACATAAAGAGAACACAGAAAATATATAATAATATTATTATTCAAGATTTCTGGCTCTTTGGACTTGACCTAAGTAAAGTAAGTTTTCTGCCTAACAGTATATCCTTTAAGAAAAATTTATCTCTATTGACTAAGAAGAAAACAAAAGCCTATTAATTTAGAGAAATTAAAAAGTATGACCATTCTCATTTTTTTTTAAAGTTTATTTGTTTTGAGAGAGAGTGAGCAGGGGAGGGGCAGGGAGAGAGGGAGACAGAATCTGAAGTAAGCTTCACACTGCCAGTGCAGAGCCCGATGCGGGGCTCGAACCCACAAATGGTGAGATCATGACCTGAGCTGAAATCAAGAGTTGGATGCTTAAATGACTGAGCCACTCAGGCACCCCATTAGTTCTCATTTTTATGGAAGCTTACAACATACCCCCAAAGCTTCAAATACCACTAGTACAGAGAATAGCTAAGATTCAAGGTACTTTAAAAAGTATCCCTTGGGGCGCCTGGGTGGCTCAGTCGGTTAAGCGGCCGACTTCAGCTCAGGTCATGATCTCGCGGTCAGTGAGTTCAAGCCCCGCGTCGGGCTCTGTGCTGACAGCTCAGAGCCTGGAGCCTGTTTCAGATTCTGTGTCTCCCTCTCTCTGACCCTCCCCCGTTCATGCTCTGTCTCTCTCTGTCTCAAAAATACATAAACGTTAAAAAAAAATTTTTTTTTAAAAAGGTATAAAAAAAAAAGTATCCCTTTAGAAATGTTAGAAATAATACTTTATAGGGGCGCCTGGGTGGCTCGGTTGGTTAAGCGTCCGACTTCGGCTCAGGTCATGATCTCACGGTCCGTGGGTTCGAGCCCCGCGTCGGGCTCTGTGCTGACCGCTCAGAGCCTGGAGCCTGTTTCCGATTCTGTGTCTCCCTCTCTCTCTGCCCCTCCTCTGTTCATGCTCTGTCTCTCTGTGTCTCAAAAATAAATAAACGTTTAAAAAAAAAAAATTTAGAAGAAATAATACTTTATATGGCAGTCAACCTTAACTCTTTTATTTCTTCCTCTATAACCAATTACCTTGATCTGTCAAATTTACCTCCTCAATATCTGTTGAATTATCCTGTCTATCCTTACCACTACTACCATAGTTCACACCATCACCTCTCACTTGGACTAATTTCAACAGGTCTACCTAAATCCAGTCTTGGCCTGTTAACATCTATCTTCTATAGAGCTCTCAAAGCCATCTATTTAAAGTACAATCTGACCGGGGCGCCTAGGTGGCGCAGTCGGTTAAGCGTCCGACTTCAGCCAGGTCACGATCTCACGGTCCGTGAGTTCGAGCCCCGCGTCGGGCTCTGGGCTGATGGCTCAGAGCCTGGAGCCTGTTTCCGATTCTGTGTCTCCCTCTCTTTCTGCCCCTCGCCCGTTCATGCTCTCTCTCTGTCCCAAAAATAAAAATAAAAAAGAAATTTTAAAGTACGATCTGACCATATCACTTCTCTACTTAAAAACAAACCTTCATAGGCTCCCTATTTTTTATTTACATAGCACTCACTATATGCTAGTCACTGCTTTAAGTTATTTTACAAGTGTTCATCTACTTCTCACAACTACCTATGAGAATTTAAATAACTAGCTTTTATTTAGTGTGCATGTGTGTGTACACACACACGTGTAAAATATAAATAACACAGCTATGTAAGCAGCAGAACTGAAAGTTGAACCCAGCATCTGGGCTCCATAATCAGGCCTCTTAATCACTGAACTATGCTGCCTCCCTACTTCCTACAGTCTACATGCTTTAAAACAGTTTATAAGGCCTTCGATTAGTAGCTGGTCCCTGCCCAAGTCTCATTTCTAATCAAGCCCCACTTTGCTCACACACTGAGCATCATGAAATGTAGGTCTTCCTTCTCCCCACATTGTGACCTTTATGATTCTACTTCTGCTGTCCCCTGTCTGGAGCACCTTCTAGTACCTCAGCATGGTTCCTACAACAGAGTACACTGAATACATTCCGATTAAATTTTTTAATGCCTCATAACGTTGTAAGCAATAAAAAACAAAAATTCTCTATTATTAATTACACTGATAAACATAAGAAACACAAAAACACCAAAGGTTTTAGAACTCAAGTCTCCAGTACACCTAACGGTTATCCAGTTAAAACACACACAAGCAACCATAACAAAAAAACCTTCCTCAACCTAGATCCTCTCTCAACTCTTCCTTGTTCCTTCTTGACATTCTCTCAATAGCCCAAATCAAAACAAAATACTTCAATTCTTCACTTCCCTCATCTTCCTCACTTCCCATTATCTAACTGGTTACTAATATTAAACAGACTGAATCTCTCTCAAATCTACTCTTTCAATCTGCACTGCCACTTAAACTGTCTCCTCACAGGTCTGTCTGCCTCCATCCACTCCATAGTTGCATTTTACACATTGCTGACAGCAGCTTTTCTTAAAGAAAGGCACTTAGGGGTGCCTGGGTGGCTCAGTTGGTTAAGGGGCCAACTTTGGCTCAGGTCATGATCTCGTGGTCCATGAGTTCGAGCCCCCTGTCAGGCTCTGTGCTGACAGCTCAGAGCCTGGAGCCTGCTTCGGATTCTGTGTCTCCCCCTCTCTCTCTGCTCCTCTCCTGCTCGCACTCTGTCTCTCTCCCTCAAAAATAAACATAAAAAAAAATTTTTTTTTAAAGAAAGGCACTTACCATAACAAAATCCTCCACTGGCAGTTCAAGAGCAGAAACAGTGGTTCTCAATCAACTAGGAAGCTTATTGAAAATCCAAATTAAAAAGAAAAATAAAAAAGAAAATGCTGATACCCCAGGTGCTCCCCATGGAATTTTTATTGCTTAAGTCTACGATGGAGCCTGGAAATTTCCATTTTTAATAGATAAAAACCTACATCTGATGAAGACGGTCCATGTAACACCCTACTTTATAGGCCAGATCAATGTCATCAGGCCAGATCAACTCCTCTATACTAACCCATCACTCCAGCCATACTTAACTACTTGGGACCTTTCCTCAGCAACCAAGGTATACTCATGAGACTGGGCACAAATCACTTCCTCTGCCTGGAACCCCAAACAATGTGACAAGGTTTCTTCAAAAATGTTCAACATCTTTGTGAAGACTTCCTTGAAAATTCTGGACTCTCATCGCACCAAGTACATATTTTGATTATAGCACTATTGTGCTACATTTGCATATTAAATATATATTTATATACTTTAAGATCTTTGAGGGCAGGGACTGACAATCATATTTGTATCCTCAGCACTTGGGATACAATATAGATAAATGTTTGCTGGACAGAAAAATTGATAAACATTTAGAAGAAAAAGATATGTAATGGTGCTGGATACTTTTTAAATAGAAACCCAAGGACACCTGAGTGGCTCAGTTGGTTAAGTGTCTGTCTGACTTCAGCTCAAGTCATGATCTCGCGGTTTGTAAGTTCAGAGCCTGGAGCCTGCTTTGAATTCTGTCTCCCTCTTTCTCTCTGCCCCTCCCCCAATTGCACTGTCTCTCTCTGTCTCTCAATAAATAGACATTAAAAAAAAAAAAAGGAAACCAGGCAAAATTTAGGATTATTTAATATTTAAAATCCTAAACAAAATTTTTCTGATAGTCAAAGATGTAAATTTTTTAATAAATGGAGGAGATGAAGAATTCCAATTAACATATGTAAACACTGCTCACCCTCTACATGGAACTTGACTAGCTTCCAAAGGATAAAGTAAGAAAAAGAAAAAAACAGTAAGTTTAGGGTAGAGAAAATGGGCACACACTACATTAACCAAATGATGAAGGTTAACACCACCAGTGATGTTTAGTGAGTATCATGTAGCCTTTGACATGATGTGATGAGAAGTGCCATTTACCTCCGTGGTATTTCTTCCAAAAACCTATAGCCCCAGTCTAATGAAAAAACACCAGACAAACCCAGCTTGGGAGACATTTTACTGGATACCTGACCAGAACTACTCAAGACTGTCAAGATAGTACTGGAGGGGCGCCTGGGTGGCGCAGTCGGTTAAGCGTCCGACTTCAGCCAGGTCACGATCTCACGGTCCGTGAGTTCGAGCCCCGCGTCAGGCTCTGGGCTGATGGCTCAGAGCCTGGAGCCTGTTTCCAATTCTGTGTCTCCCTCTCTCTCTGCCCCTCCCCCGTTCATGCTCTGTCTCTCTCTGTCCCAAAAATAAATAAACGTTGAAAAAAAAAAAAAAAAAGATAGTACTGGAAAACAAGGAACCACTGAGAAACTGTCACAGACCAGAAGAGACTGGAGTGACATAATCAAATGCAATTTGGTACCCTGGGTTGGATCTGGAACAGAAAGAGTACATTAATGGAAAAACTAGTCAAATCCACATAAAGTCTGGACTGTAGCCAATAGTAATTACCAAGATTGACAAATGTACCTCAAAAACGTAAGGTATTAACAATGGGGAAAACCGGGCTCAGGGATGTATGAACTCTCTGCACTATCTTTACAACTTGTCTGTAGATCTAAAATTATTCCAAAATAAAAACTTTGTTTAAAAAAAAAATAGGAAAAATGTGGGATTATTTAAATTAATAATATTTAACAGTACAAACAAAAATATTGATTGTTAAAATAGATGTAAACCATATTTCAGTTTAAATAAAATGCTCATTTGCAATATGCTTTTTACATTTAAAAAAAAGTATTCCACTTAGCATTGATTTACATAGCACTCTTTACCTATTATGAAACTTTGAAGCCATTACAGGATTCAGATACACATAATAGATACCAAAGAAGGGGAAAAAAAACCCAATACTAATTCTTAAGAAATACACTTACAACTATAAAAGCTACTATATTAATATATTAATGACTGTTTACTTGATTAAACTGTATGTTATATTCTCTTTCTTAAAAAAAGGTCTCCAACAATAAAAATAGTTATGAAGGGTTAAAGGCCATTCATCATTCAACAGTAGCCATTATTTTGTGAGTTAGATACTGTCAATATTATCCATTTATAGAAAAGGAAATCGAAGCTTCTACTCAAAGCACATAGCTGGCAAATTGTGGAGTTAGGACTACTAAAATATTCATATATGGTTTAGTCAACACCTTAATTTATTTTCTGTGATAATACTAAATGTATAGAACTTTCCCCACCCTTAAAAAATAAAAATTAACCAAAAAAGGTAAATAATCAATAACACCGATTCATCTTCACCTTCCCTTCTTTTGCAGTCAGCATAATTTTTCTTAAAGTTTTTATTTTATTTACTCATTTAAGTAATCTCTATACCCAATGTGGGGCTCAAACTCACGAGCCCAAGATCAAGAGTCACACACACTCTTCCAACTGAGCCAACCAGGTGTCCTGCAGTCAGCATATTTTTGATAAAATAAAAACAAATACAGAAAGATGAATAGACAAAATATATGCCTTATGCATACAGAGCAATAAAATCATAAAACATATCCTTCTATCTTTGCCAGAGACTAAAAGTGGATTAAACAATATGCAAAATCTTAATAAACACGAAATTTTCGTATGGTTTTAAAAATTAAAGTCTTTGGAAATTTCCCAGATTCTTACTTAATTTTATGACTATCAAAAGACAGTCTCTCAGAAAATGTTATTAACAGCCTTAGTTAACTGTCAATAACTCTTGTCAACACATAAGAGCTCAAAGATAATCAAAATGCAAAGAACAAGTAACTACAAGATGCAAATGTAAGGTACCCAGGTGGGTTAATTCACTAAGTTGAGAATTTTGTGGCCCTGATACAAGTATGTCAGGAACATGTCTCTGTTCCGTGGGACACATGAAATTTCTGTAAAGGAAGGATAAACACCTCTCCCACCTTCACTTCAATTCCTGAAAGATCGCTGGAAGTTAGCTATTACAAAGAACTACAACACAGCACATTTCCTTTCACATACTCCTGCATTCAATCTATTGCAACAAGAATTTATTTACTTATTAATACTACTTATATATTTACTTAAATATTTAATATTAAATATTATTTAATTAACATTTGCTTATTAATACTACCTGCATGTATGCACCAAGTATTTATTTACTTATTAATACTACTGTAAAGCTGTAGTAGACAATTTCTGGGAGTCCCTACTCAAATGCCTAAAGCCTTATGCAAGCAAAATAGTTAACAAGACTGAAAGTTAATAAATGCAAATTTATATGATGCAGACAATAAATGCTACGGATTTTCACCATTTTCAAAAAGAAAGAAATTCACAAACACATAAGAAGGGTCCGTTTTGTCAAAGGAATAAGGAATGTTTCTTTGATCACGCAAAGCAATAAATACCCAAGTGGTTCAGTGCTTATATTTACTTCATTCTAGCTGCTAACCCAACATGTGACCTTAGGGAAAGACATTCTCTAAATTTTAGTTCTCTCATCCATAAAAATACCAATCTGCCCAAAAGTAGCTGACAGAACAAATGAAAATAAGTACTACATTCAATATATTTACAAAGTTCGAGGGAAATGTTTATGGCAATGTTAAATGACAGTAACTTTAGAGGTTACCTTTCCAGAAGTATCCTTAATGAATACACACATCAATGCTAACTAGGTATGTTTCAACCAAAAACCACCATCTTTTAAAGAGAAAGCAATAAATCTAAATAATAAGCACTTATGATGCCCGCATCCAATGAGTATAAAGCATTTCACAAATATCAATTAACTCTAACTGCCATGGCAAAGTTAAAAATTATACACATAGCATTTATACACATAAAACACAGTTCTATTTAATAGCTACCCGAAAGTGTCATGCCAAACCAGCAACAAAGCTAAAGTAATCCAAAAAGCCTTCACTGCAGTTAACTATTAGGTTTATATTATATTATCTTTCTTCATGAAGTACAGATTTCTCAAAACACTTGGCCTTCAGCAACTAGGATTCACTTTACAGCTTAATATCTTCAGCGTAGGTTTTCCTTTATCTTTTCAGAACTCACTGCATACCATTAGTTTTATTTTAAATAGAGCAACATTTTAGGTAAAAACAAAACAATTACAGTCCGATTGTAGAAGACTTAAGAACAGTGGCAAAGAATTTCCATTTCAATTTAACTATTTCTCTTTTTCCAACATATATGATACGAAAACAGGTTACCTGTCATGATATATTCAAAACAGAGACTTAAAAGCAAATTAAAAAATCTCTCTTAGGACCACAGCAGACATGGCTAGCTCAGTTCAAAACCAACTGGGCCTTAAGTCTCTTTGGCAAAAGAGTGTGTGACTCACTGCCGCAGAATTCAATGGAAAGAATTGGAAAATTCATTCTGATTGCCCTAAGGTTTCGCCCAGAGTTTTTTAAAGATACATCCATACTAATGTTGTCAACTTCCATATAGTTTCTATCACTTGTTTAAGATGACAAGATGTGAATAAGGGGAGCCACATGTAAACAAAAAGTAAGGTCCTATTTTTTTCTGGGTACCTACAATATGAGCCATAAGGCGTATATGCATGTTATCTATGTATGTGTATTATTGAGTACATAGGAGGGAAACATTTACATTGAAAAAAAAATACAATGAAACATGGATGTTCTAGCTATAAAATGAAAAACTGTGATACTGATTTTTCCCTTCCAGAAACATCTCCAAATTTCTTATGTAGTAAAGTTATCTCATCTGGAAAATAGACACCAAATAATTCTACAAAAAAAAGAAAAAGAAAAAGAAAAAAGAAATCTATCCCAATCTCATAAAAGTTTTATAAATACAGGATTATGAAGAATTTTAAAAATTGATCTCTAAATTAAGCTAAAGATCCTATCACATGTATCAGAAACATTCATATATTCACAGATACATATTTGGAGCTACAGCTCTCTTATTTAAGTTAAATTATTTTACGCTCTTGAGTAACTGTCTACTGAAAAATCACCACTCTTAGTGCACTTTTATACCTTAAAATACTAGGATGGGAATATGTCACATAACATAGTGAATTACCATCCTTAACCTTACCCATCCTTCACCATATGAACCCTTCTACCTTCTAAACACATTAAAAATAACAAAAGTGTAAAAATATATCATACACTGACAAACAGTCTTAAGGCTCATCAAAATCATATTTACCACATGAATGTGACATTCTTTGAAGATGTCTATTCACATGAATGCCCAATGCAAGATGTTAAAGTGACCTACCCTCTCTTATGGTAGTACCTTACAAAAGGTCCCTTTCAAGGGACAACACAAGAAGAAAGCCTTTATAAATAGGCTTTAACACAAATTATCTTATCCCTTTTTACTCAGTGATGTTATTTGAAAAATCATAGATTTAATGTTTCAGTGCAAACTAAAGTAAAAGAAGACATATACAGTATTCTCATTTAGATTTTTGCCATATTTTCTACCACTATTTCTCGCCAAATATTTCTGGCATTCATTAACTTACACTTACTTTACTAAAAGAATAAAAAACATTAACATGGGTTGTATGTGTGTATGTATACACACAAATACAGAGAGACAATAAGTGTCTGCTTAAGAGTAGGGGCATTGCTTTTTACCCCAATCGTTCAACACTCACCTTGCAAAAATGGTCGAAACTAAAAACAACAGATTTTAAGATTTACCACAGAGAAATGCCTTTGTTGTAGCACCAATTAGTATCAAATAACCTTACAAAACATAAGCAAGAGAAAAATGCTATGAAAGGGCAATCTAGCATTTCACAGCTTCTGCTCTCTTACTCCACCCAGTCTCCTCAGCTCAATGGCTGTTCACAGCATCCACAAATATTAGCCCATTTTTAAAAGGGGAGGGAGTGGGTACCAAAACAGGGCAATCTTTCTCAAAATTAATATACACAGAAATATTTTGTGAGAAATTGTGTTCCTTCCTTTGATTTATAAAAAATAACAGGTTCAGATTTGTTTTCAGAGATCCTCCCCTTCTGAACAGTTCAAACAATGATCATTTATAATAGAACAAGAATAAATCACCCTAAATAGATTACACTTCTGCTTTAATAAAAACTGCAATTTGCAATTGCCAGTTATTTTGCAAAATTGTGTCCTGAAAGATACCCATGAGAGATTAAAAGCTAGCTAATATCTTGGAACCAAATCAGAATTTTTTAAGTAAAAGCTTTTTATACAGTCAATATTATATCACTGCCGACATAACCCAGGCAGGAAATTTTCTTGAATAAGAGGCTGAACCCTGCAGCAATCAAGCCCTGCTGCAGAAAAGAGGAAAAAAAAAAAAAAAAAAAAAGATAAAAAGAAAGAAGAAAAAAATTTTAAGTAAATACTACTGAGGCAAAAGGGGATGGATGACATTACTGGTATTAAAGGCCCAAGCTATGTCTCCTCCGCCCTAGACTCAAAATGAAATTCACACAAAACAACCCACCTACCAACAAAAATAGAATTTCCAAAAATGGCCCAAATTTGTTTACCCTTTAAAACGTTATGAATGTCGAGGGCTACGTGTTAAAGTAGAGGTCAGAACAACAGTAATATCTTTATTCTCTCCCGATTGCCTCTTAAGGAAAGGGGGGGGGGGGACCTTGGCATGACATCGCCCATTGAGAATGAAACCACAAATCTGGTTCTTCTCTTCAAAAGTACAAATTCTTAACCAAAGGATTGATGTAATCTGGACTCAAACCCCAACCCCAAAAGAAAATCTCCTGCCCTCCTCCCAGGGAGTTTCTTGCTAAGTCACTGAAGAAAAGCAGAAAAACAAATAAAGCCAAGGCACCCTGCTCTCTCTTATCTAAGACACTGAAAACCTCTTTCTCTTCTCTAATGTTTAGAGAGAGAGTTAAAATCTGCCCACCACCTCAAAGACATTCTCTATTTTCTCAGCTGGGAGACTAAAGAAGACACTGCGTTTCCTAAAGGAGTGGGGAGATAGATGAAGGGGAATGGCTGAGGGCCTCGAAGCTGTGTTACAACGTCAAAAGGCAACTCCCGTTTCAGGAGCCAGTGGCAGAAAAGAAAATCCTGCCTGATTTGGTGGGTGGATGCTGCGGATGGTTCGGTGGGTCGGCCGCTCCTCTTTAGTGGATGTAAAGGCTGGACCACCGCACAGAGGGACCAGAGAAGGGCTGGGCCAGCCTCCTTAGGTCAATCCCATCCTAAGGACAGGTGGGGGACGGAACGCCTGAAGGCCTATGGGTGCCGAGGCCGCGCGGGGCTGAGCCCGGTCCCCAAGCCGCCAACCACGGGTGGGGTGGGGACTGCGGTGCTCGCCTTCCGCGGCCAGGGAGAGGAGGGCCGAACCCTTTCCCCAAGATCAGAGAGCGACCTGCTCTCCACGCCCTTCCTACCCAAGAATACTTTTCTTGCTAAGTCACTGAGGGAGGAGGGCGATCTCCTCCCGGGGAGGGCTGCGGGTGGAGTCGGGGCAGCCCCGGCACCCCCCGAACCCGGGCCGGGGAGGAGGGGAGCGAGGACAGCGCCCTCCCCGGCCTGTCCCCCCTCCTCCCGTGTCTCTCACTCAACGGCCGTCGCGGCCGCCATTTTGAGAGCGAGGAGAGGAGAAGAAGAAGGAGGAGGCGGCGGCAGGGGGAGGGGAGAATGGGAGGGAGGGGACCGGCGCAGCCACCTCGTCAGGCCGCCCGGCCCGGCCCGCAGCAGCCCGAGCGCGGAGGAGAAGACAGAGGGGAGAGCGCAGACCTTCGCCGCCTTACCGGAGCGCTGCACCGCCGCCTCCGCAGGGCCTCTTCCGTCCTTCACTCCCATCCACCGGCGGGGGAGGGGGAGAGGGAGAGGGAAGGGAGGAAGGAGGGAGGGAGGGAAGGAGGGAGGGGGAGGATGGCGCGCTGGGCCCGGTCCCGGGGAGGGGGAGGGGAGGGGAGCGGGCGGGCTCCTCAGCCGTTCCGGGGCTCGAGCCCAAGCCTGGCGCTCGCGGTTCCTCTCGCTCGCGCCCGAGCGCTCCTCCTTCTCTTTCTCGCTTCTTGAGCCCCGGGATCGCTGCTCGTTCGCTCGCTCACTCGCTATCTCAGCCGCCGGACTCCGCCGCCGCCCCGCCGCTCCAGCTCCGTCTGTCACAGGAGCTGCCCCAACGCCCTGACGTCACCGCGCCGCCGCCGCCGCCGCCGCCGCCGCCCCAGACCCGCCGGGATGAGGGAGGGAGGGGGGCCGGGAGAGGAGAGGAGCTGCGGCGCATGCGCAGGCCTGGGCCGGGCCCTGAGCCGCGCTGCCTTCCGCTTAGCGGGCGCGCTGGCTCTGCGGTTTGGCGGTACCGAGTGGCGGGAGGGCTAGCTTGCTCCCCTTCTCGCGCTCTGCTTGCTTCTGGAACCTTGGTCTCCCATTACCTAGACCCTCGTTTGCCTGTTCAGGCACCTCATGAACTCCGGCTCTGTTCACCTCCCCGCCCTGCTCTTGCCCACAAACGGAGCTCTCCCCGCTTCTCCCGGCCAACAGCGGGGACCCGTTGGTACCCATGGATTCCGGGCCCCGATAGGCTTCAGAATAAAGTGGAGCCCCGGCCAAGCTGAGGCCCCTTCTACCTCCGGCCTTCGGATTTATTTCCCAGTTTGGTGGGGGCAAAGAGGAGGGAAGTAGGTTGGGTTGGCTTGGAGAGAAGAGCTGTCGAGGGTAAAAGGCTGATGGAATGCCTAATTGTCTCTCTGTCTCTCTCTTTTTTTTTTTTTAATAGATTTTTAATTGGGAGGATTCGCTTTTAGCCGTGATTCAGCTATTCTTTTCCTTAGTCACACACACATTTGAGATGCTTGAAGTCTGGAAACTGACGCCCAAAGAAAGACCTGGAACTTTATCCTCACAAGGTGTCCGCGCGCGCGCGCGCGCGCCTGTGTGTGCGCGCCCGCTTGCTAAATTATGAGTTGATCTACTGATGACAAAGAAGTCTTGGGGATTTGTAGTCTCTTTATTCCGCACCGGGATATTTGATTTAAAACAGGCCAGATTTGAGGTTCTGAATCTTTCAATATGGAATATACTCTTAATAAGAGGTATCTGGTGTGATTATCTAATTATTAATTTATATTGTACAAGGAAACTCTTTTCCTAAAACATAGGTTTAAGCTTACGTTTACTGATTTTATTACTTCCCTTTATGTAGGTAAATGTAAATGCTGCCTTTGAGAGGCAGCTGAGTTAATGAAAGAGATAACTTGGGTGTATGTATCTTGGATCAGCCACTTTAGCAGAAGTGTGACCTTGACTAAATTACTCTCTGGCCTGAGTTTCTCTATAAAACAGACCTAATAAATAGCTAATTCATAAGGCTTCTGTGAGAAATGGAGAGGTGACGCTGCATGTGTAAGATATTGCCGTGGTGAGGAACGTAGGTATCTCATGTCACCATTACTGTTGCTTGATACCAAAGCAAAGTTTCCTTTTGTAAAGAAAGGTTGTCTCTATCCTTGAGGTGTTCAGGAAGAGCATGAGTGGGGTTGGTTGCCTGGAGGGTTTGGGTTTTTCTTCTTCATGAAGCCAGGGAGGGAAATCAAAGGGTCTCTGGAAAGTCTTTTCCAGGTTTACAGCTTTGGAATTCTCAAATTGGACAAGGACAGCAAGAGGAGTCACAGGGGTTTGGTTTGTGCTATGTCCAGTAACAGCAAACATGAAATAAATTAACCTCTCTTGTTCGAAGAATCCACTTTTGGTTCATTTTTACCTTTTAAAATATTTATTATTGTGTGATATCACACTGCTTAATATTTAATCAGCTGAGTAAATCAGTTTTTTTTAAATGAATATTTCAAAAGCCAACAAAATTGCCCAGAAATCAGAATCACATTGATAAACACTGCTTTAATACAAATAGGTAGTACTAACTGCTATAAACCTTGAGCTCATAGACTCCTGTATTTAGAATCTTTAAAATCTGTTATTATGTAATTACACACTAAATTGAGATCAAGTTTTATTTCTGTAGCAATCCTTTAAAATACAGACTCCCTTGGGAGGAATGTATAAAAACTTTTCTTGAGTTATAATTTTTCCAAACAGAAATAAAACCGTGTTATGTGCTTAACTTGTTGTGGAGTGATGTGTTATGGTTCTATGCACTTTCTTTTCAGTTGCTGAAATGATAGATCCGTCTTAATAAACACTTGTCTTTTGAGAATGGAGAATTAGGATATCTATGCTATCAATCGTAATCCATGAAGACTCACATAGAACCTGCTACATCCATCCAGGAAACTTTTAATAATGAATTTTTTGGATGATGTTTCTTGAAAAAAAAATTTAAGTATAAACATCCATTTTACTTACCACAATGTAACAACCTCCCCATTCATTTGAATTGCAGATCTTTATTTTTTCCTGCAGACATTTTCAAAATGGAAACATTTGTTTCAATTGCTGCAGTAAAATTAGTGTTAGTTTAAACAATTCTGCAAATAAGCTGACTGGAAGAACCACTCCAAAAATACTGCTATTGGGAAGAGGACAAAATGTCTTCTAAAATCTGTTCACAATGAGCATAATTCTTTTTCTTTTTAAAATATTACTTTTTAATTTTATTTTAATTCCAGCATAGTTAATATACAGTATTATATTAGTTTTTTTTTTATTTTTTTTTCAACGTTTATTTATTTTTGGGACAGAGAGAGACAGAGCATGAACGGGCGAGGGGCAGAGAGAGAGGGAGACACAGAATCGGAAACAGGCTCCAGGCTCTGAGCCATCAGCCCAGAGCCCGACGCGGGGCTCGAACTCACGGACCGCGAGATCGTGACCTGGCTGAAGTCGGACGCTTAACCGACTGCGCCACCCAGGCGCCCCTATATTAGTTTTAGGTGTGACAGTCACCACACACGTTAAAACTTTATTTTGAGAATTAAAGTGTCCTCTGTTTATAGGCAAATGCACGTTGCTATATGTTCATATTTGATAGGAAGCAATTAGCAAATGGTGACAAGAGTGCTTTCAGGTATATAAGTTATGTGAATCAAAGCCCCATTTGAAAGAGAACCATGACCCAACTGGCAAGAGATGCACTGTAGGAGATTTTAGCTGATTAATTTGTTTACCTGCATTTCCCCAAAGCATGGACATGTCAATGAGGGCAAGTCCCACTAAACCAGTCATTCTTCATCTCAGCATCATGACATCCTCATGTGTCATGAACGCTGGGAGGCCATAGAAACAAAGACTATTAAAAAAGGTGAAACTTGGGGTGCCTGGGTGGCGCAGTCGGTTAAGCGTCCGACTTCAGCCAGGTCACGATCTCGTGGTCCATGAGTTCGAGCCCCGCGTCGGGCTCTGGGCTGATGGCTCAGAGCCTGGAGCCTGTTTCGGATTCTGTGTCTCCCTCTCTCTCTGCCCCTCCCCCGTTCATGCTCTGTCTCTCTCTGTCCCAAAAATAAATAAACGTTGAAAAAAAAAATTTAAAAAAGGTGAAACTCTCAACCTGGACATAGAAAACATGTTTAGAAGCAGCACTTCGTAATCTGAAACCTTTTAAAATTTAGATAGAAAAATAATTTGCAAAATGTTAGCATAAAGAAACAATACAGGGCACCTAGGTGGTTCAGTCAGTTAGGCATCTGACTCTTGATTTTGGCTCAGGTCATGGTCTCATGGTCTCATGGTCTCATCAGTGCAGAGTCTGCTTGGGATTCTCTGTCTCCCTCACTCTCAGCTCCTCCCCAGCTTGCGCTCGCTCACTCTCTCTCTCGAAATAAATAAACAAAAAAGAAAAGAAAAAATACAAAAGGACATACCAGATTTATTCTAGATGTCACTACAATAGACCATGAGAAAAGTAAAACAGGCCAGCTTCCCCTTTATGTCTGTTTGTAAACCCAGTAGAGTAAAAAGATTCTCACCAAGAGGACTCAAAGAAGGCTTTATGAAGGAGGTGATTTAAAGCAGGCCTTAAAAAAGGCTAGAATTATAATTCATTCAGCAAATATTTATTGAGTGCCTTCTATGTACTAGACACAATGACCAGGACAAACAATCCCTGAGATCATGGAGTTTGTATTCTGGTAAAAGACACAGAAAAAAGGTGACAAAGCTCTGAGAGCAATAAAAGTATTGAGATGGTTAAAATATGAACGACTATATTAGTGAGGGTGGTAAGGGAAAACATTTCTGAGGAATGAATGACATTTAAGCTAAGACTTGAGTAGCCAAGGGATTCCAGATTAAGGAATAACTGCAAAGTCCCTCAGGCAGGAAAATGCTTGCTGTGTCCCAGGAAATGAAAGAAGGTCCAGGCAGACAGAGTGAAATGGTGAGGAGGAAGGCAGCTTCTAGACTACACTGGTCTAGGGGACACCATTTGCATTTTATTCTCTGAATAGCCCAGAAGAGGAAAGAAGTAGACAAGATCAGAAAGACAAGTAGGAATCAGACCAGGACCTTGAGAACATAGGAGAGAACTTGGATTTCATTTTTGTAGCTGTGGATAAAGACAAAAAACAAACACATTTTGACCCTGACTTTTGATTTCAAAGACTTAAAAAAAAATTATGTTGGGGTACCTGGGTGGCTGGGTTGGTTAAGCATCTGACTCTTGTTTTCAGGTCAGGTCATGATCTCACAGTTTGTGAAATCGAGCACCATGTGGGACTCTGTGCTGACAGCATGGAACCTGCTTGGGATTCTCTCTCTCTCTCTCTGCCCCTTCCCCACTTGCACTTTCTCTGTCTCTGAAAATAAATAAATAAACTTTAAAAAAATAATTGTTATTATTTTACCTTTTCAATATGTAAAATTTCATATATATATAAAAATAGCATGATATAATGAACCCTCATAAACCCATCACCAGGTTTGACAATTATAAACTCATGGCTAATCTTGTTTCATATATAATCCCATTCATTTCCATATATATATATATATATATATATATATACACACACACACACACACACACACATATATATATATATATATACATATATATGTTGGGGTTTTTTTTAAGTAAACTCTATGCCCAACATGGGGCCTGAACTCATGATCCCGAGATCATGGCACCAGCCAGGTGCCCCGCCATATTATTTTGAAGTGCATTCTAGATATCACATCATTTCACTCATTAATACTTTAGTATCTCTAGGGGCCCTTGAGTGGCTCAATCAGTTAAGCTTCTGACTTTGGCTCAGCTCATGATCTCCCCGTTCATGAGTTCAAGCCCCACATCAGGCTCACTGCTGTCAGTGCAGTGCCAGCTTTGGGTCCTCTGTCCCCCTCTCCCTGATCCTCCCCCAATTGTACTCTCTCAAAAATAAATAAACATTAAAATTAAAAAAAATAGTATGTCTAAAATAAAAAAAACCTTAATCATGATACCATTATTATGCTTAAAAGAATAATAACAATCATTCCTTAAGGATATTTTGACCTTGTCCTTTGATCTTTGCCTCACCAAAACCATGGAGTGATCAGAAGTTATAGAGAAATTGGACAAGCAATTCAGTTAAGCAATCTTGGACAAAAGAACTATCCTAGGGGGGCACGTAGGTAGCTCAGTCGGTTAGGTGTCTGATTCTTAATTTCAGCTTAATTTCTCCCAGTTCCTGAGTTTGAGCCCCACATCAGGGTCTGCACTAACAGTTTGGAGCCTGCTTGGGATCCTCTGTCTCCCCTCTTTCTCTGCCTCTCTCTCTGTCAAAAATAAATACTAAATTAAAAAAAAAATTTTAAAGGAACTATCCTCGATCACTTGAGATCTACCCACAACTTTTCATGGATTACTTTAAAAATTAGTGCGAATGATTGGTCTTATATCCAATTAAAATGAATATTACTATAGAAGTGATTTGCACAGCATGTAAGTGGCAATGGCTAAAATAGCAAACAGTAAAAAAAAAAACTTTTAATGTTTCTTTAATTTTGAGAGAGAGAGAGAGGGAGAGAGAGCGAGAACTAGTGGAGAAGGAGCAGAGAGAAAGTGGAAGACAGAGAATCCGAAGCAGGCTTTTCAAGAAGCAGGCTCCATGCCATCATCACAAAGCCAGACATGGGGCTCGAACTCATGAACCTGAGCTGAAGTCGGACACTCAACAGACTGAGCCACCCAGGAGCTGGAGTAAATTTTTTGTCTATAAAATTTGACCCAGGAAAATTGCATATGATCAAAATCATGACCACAAAAGGATATTCACAGTAATAGAAAACATAAAAAAAAGAGACTATAAAAAAACCTTGACAAGTCAAATTTCCTTTGTAAAATTATTAGAAGAAAGAACTGATGCCAATGAAAATAATTTCATTAAAATAAAAATGAAAATAGAAAAATTGGAGGTGGTTTAACTCTGCTAAATAGAGAATTGATCAAATAATTACATTGCTTAAGTAGAGTGTGTTCTGATAAATATACTTTCCCTGAAAATTTCCTGAAGTTGGTATAATTCTGATTAAATCACTTGGATTTGCAAATGCTGAGGTATCATGTTCTTAAGGTCAATATATAAGGGTCAAAACTTTCTGGGTCTAGGGTAGCACTGTCTGATAGATATATAATATAAACCATAAATGTAAATTTAAATTCTATGGTAGCCACATTTTTAAAAGTAAAAAGAGATGGAATTCATTTTCTCTTTTTTCATACTCTGAAATCTGTTGTATACTTACATCTATAGCATATCTCAATCCACACTAGCCACATTTCAAGTTTTTAATATCCCATACTAGACAGTACAATCTAGGTAGAAAGAATGACTCAAGCAAGGATATGGAGCTATAAATGTGGAAGGCAAGTTCTGGGAACAAAAAATGGCTCTGGTGTAGCTGAAAAGGAATTTGGTGCATGTGAGAGAGGCATGGAAGGCAGATGGAGGGTTGGAGGGGGAAGAAGGGAGAAATACATGGGTTGTAAGACTGGAAAGGTAATGTGGACTGCAAGGTCTTGAGTATCTTGATGGCTAGAGTGTCCTGTTGGCTATGGGGCTGCTTATATTGTTTTTGTGTAAGATCATAAACCAATAGCCTTCATCTTCCAAAGAGAACTTTCCTGACTCCCTTCAATAGTATACTTTTTCTCTCTCAGTTGCTATTTCTACTGTCTCTCCTTCCCCTATTGACTGTGCAGAAAAAGGAAGGACTGAATTTTGAGTCTCCAAATGATGGTCCAGAAAAACCACTAATGCTAAGTTATAACCCTAAATCATGGTTTTTGTACTTTCTTTTTCTCCAAAGCTTATTTTTTCTTTTTTTATGTTTATTTATTTTGAGAGAAGGAAAGAGAGGGGGGAGGGGCAGAGAGAGAGGAAGAGAGAGAATACCAACTCTCTCGGGGCTTGATCCCACGATCATGACCTGAGCTGAAATCAAGAGTCAGACATTCAACTGACCAAGCCCCCCATGTGCCGCAAGGCTTATTTTTTCAAACAAAATATTATATAGAATGTCTGTATATATAAAAATAAACAAAAAACAGAGATTCCCTGTTTGAAGTAGGGGTTTAGGGACACAAACTGACACCCCCTCCATCATACTACACCAACAGAGGGAAGTTTCTATCATCTCACTGTGTATCTTTGACAACATTGACAACTCGCACCACATTCATTTCTTCATTAAAAAAAAATTAGTACACTAACTCAATCTTTTTTTAAAGGTGAGTAGGTTATGGCTACATATCTAGAATTTATTATTTCTTCCTGGATTCCAGTGTACAATACTTAAAATAATATTATTTTCCTTATAATCCCTTTGGACACATCTATATTTGAAAGCATGTAAAATTTTGGGGTGCACGGCTGGCTCAGTCAGTAGAGCATGCAATTCTTGATCTCGGGTTTGTAAATTCAAGTCCCACATTGGGTATAGAGATTACTTAAAATAAAATATTAAATAAATACAAATCAAAAGCATGTAAAATTTTGTCCCAGACTTCTTCCTTGTAAAATTGGAGTGTTTTTTTTTTTTTTTTTTAAGGTTGTATTAATGTTTTTCACAGGACCACTATTGGCATTTTGGATGGGACAGTTCTTTATTTTTATATATATATTTTTTAAATTTTTTTAACGTTTTATTTATTTTTGAGACAGAGAGAGACAGAGCATGAACGGGGGAGGGGCAGAGAGAGAGGGAGACACAGAATTGGAAGCAGGCTCCAGGCTCTGAGCCATCAGCCCAGAGCCCGACGCGGGGCTCGAACTCACGGACCGCGAGATCGTGACCTGAGCCGAAGTCGGGCGCTTAACCGACTGAGCCACCCAGGCGCCCCTATTTTTATATTTTTAATTAAAGTTTTTATTTTCAGATATAGATTGACACACAGTTGTAAAAAATAACAGAGAGATCCCTTATACCCCACCCCAGTTGTGATATTGTACTATAATTTTGGTAACATCCTACAAAATTATAGTATAGTATCACAACTAGGGTATTGACATTGATACAATCAAGATACAGAACATTTCCATCAGCAGGAGAATCCCTCCTGTTACCCTTATATAGTTCCCACCCATCCCACCCCCTTTCCTAACCTTTGACAACCACAAATCCATTCTTCATTTCTAGAATTTTGTTCACTTAAGAATGTTTTATAAATGGGACTCAATAGTATATAAGCCATTTTTTTGAGATTGGCTTTTGTTTCACTCAGCATAATTCTCTGGAGATTAATCTAGACTGCTGTGCATATTCGGTAGTTCATTCCTTTTTATTGCTGAGTGTTACTCCCACTGTATGGATATAATAACACAGTTTAACAACTCACCTGTCAAAGAGCATCTGGTTGTTTTCAGTTTGGTACCATTATGAGTTAAGCAACTCTGGGGTGCCTGGGTGGCTCAGTTGGTTATGCATCCGACTCTGGATTTCAGCTCAGATCATGATCTCACAGTTTGTGAGTTCAAGCCCTGAGTCTGGTTCTGCACTAACAGTGCAGAGCCTGCTTGGGATTCTCTTTCTCTGCCCCTCCCCTGCTCGTGCTTGGTCTCTCTCTCTTTCAGAATAAATAAATGAACTTTAAAAAAAAAGGAGTTAAGCAGCTCTGAAATTTGTGTGAAGTTTTTGTTTGAACATTTTCATTTCTCTTAATTTTCATTAAGTTTTCATTTCTCTGGGAGTGCCTGAGTGGCTCAGTTGGTTAAGCATCTGACTTCTTCCCAGGTTGAGCCCCACGTGAGGCTCTGTGCTGAGAGCTCAGAGCCTGAAGCCTGCTTCGGATTCTGTCTCCCTCTCTCTCTGCCCCTCCCCCACTCGGTCACTCGCTCGCTCTCTCTCTCTCTCTCTCTCTGTCTTTCAAAAATAAATAAACATAAAAAAAAATCTTAATTTTTTTTTTCATTTTTCTAGGACAAATGTCCAGGAGTGCAATTGCTGGATCACATGATAGTTGCATGCTTCGTTTAAAAAAAAAAAAAAAAATTGGTTCTTCAGTATTCAGTACTGTATGAACCAATTTAGTACATTGGTTCTTCATGTATTTTGCCCACTTTCTAATTGGTTTGTATTTTACAGTTAAATTTAAGACTTCTTTATATATTCTAGATACTAGTCCTCTGATACGTGGTTTGCAAATACTTTATCAGAGTTAGTAACTTCTCTTTTCATGTTCCCACGGTGTTTCAAAGAGCAAAAGATTTTAATGTTGATGAAATCCAATTTATCAATCTTCCCTTTTATAAACTGTGTTATTTGGTGTCAAGCTTAAGACCTCTGCCTAGCCCTAGGTCGCAAGGATTTTCTCTTATTTTTTTCCCCCTGGAATTACTATAGTTTTATATTTAAGTTTGTGACCCATTTTAAGTTACTTTTTGCATAAAGTGTGAGAATTAGGTTGATGCCCCTTTTTTCTTTTTTTTTCTTTTTTTTTTTTGACAAATGTGCAATAGCTCCAGCCCCATTTATTAAAAAGACTATCTTTTCTCTACTGAATTGTTTCTTATACCTTTGTCAAAAATCAGTTGTGTGAGTCTATTTCTTGGTTCTTTATTGATCTACATAGACCAGTCCATCAATACTACGCAGTCTTGATTATGTAGCTACATGATAAAACTTAATGTTGAGGGGCGCCTGGGTGACTCAGTCAATTAAGCATCCAACTCTTGATTTCAGCTTAGGTCATGATCTCAGTTTGTGAGTTCAAGCCTCACATCTGGTTCCATGCTGACAGTGTGGAACCTGCTTGGGATTCTCTCTCTCCTCCCCTCCCTCTCTTTTCCTCTCTCTTTCTCTGTCTCTCTCAAAGTAAATAGATAAACAAAAAAAAACCCAAAAAACAAAAACAAAAGCAAAATTTAACATTGAGACAAGTGATTCCTCTTACTTTATTCTACTTTTTCAAGATTGTTTTAGCTCTTCTAGCTCCTCTGCCTTTCCATATAAATTATAGAAGAATCTTATCTGTATCTACAAAAAAAAAAAAAAAAAGAATCTTGTTGGGATTTTAGTAGTAATTGCATTAAACCTGTATATCAATTTGGAGAGAATGGACATCTTTACTTTGAGTCTTCCAATTCATGAACATCATATGTCATTCCTTTTCTTTATGTCCTTTTTCCTTCAGCAGTTTGTAGTTTTTAGTATATAAGTCCTGTACACATTTTGTTAGACTTACACTTATGTAATTCACGTTTTTGGAGTGATTATAAATGCACTGTATTTTTAATTTTGGTAACTACTGTTGCTAGTATACATAAATGCAACTGATTTTTGTATGTTTATCTTTTATTCTCAAACTTTGCTGAAGTCATTGATTAGTCTGGATGTTTTCTTTGGAGATTCCTTGGGATTTCTATGCAGACAATTATGTTATATGAAATAGAGACATTTTTATTTCTTCCTTCATGATTTTTTGCTTTCTATTTCTTTTTCATGCCTGTTGCATTTACAGAACTACGTTGATTAAGAGTGATAAAAGCAGACATCTTCACTTGTTCCCAGTCTTTGGAGGAAAGCATTTAGGCTTTCTGTAGGTTTCTTCATCAATTGAGGAAGTTCTCCTCTATTCCTATTTTTGTGATTTTAATCATGAGTATTGTATTTTTTCAAATGATTTTTCTGCACTAATTATTATGATCATGTGATTTTTTTTCTTTAACCTGTTAATATAGTAGATTATATTCATTTTATATATTGAGACAGCCTTGCATTCCTGGGATAAATCCCACTTGGTCATGATGTATAATTATTTTTATATGTTCCTGAATTCTATTTGCTAATATTTTGTTAAAGGTTTTTGGGTTTGTATTCATGAAGGATATTGGTGTATAGTTTTGTTTTTTTTGTTTGTTTGTTTGTTTTTATATATACTGTCTCTTCTGGTTTGGGGACAAGGATAATACTTGCTTCATAAAATGAAATAGGAAGTGTTCCCTTCTACTTCCTAGAATAGATTATGGAGGACTGATGTTAATTTTTCTTTAAAAGTTTGATTTCCATTTGGGCCTGGAAATATATTTTTGGAAGTCTTAAAGTTATAATAAAGCGAGAAGACACAATTTACCAATATCAGAAATGAAAAAAGGGATATAATTACAGACTCTGAAGACACCAAAGAGATAATAAGGGAATATTATGAAAGATTCTATGCACATAAATTTGACAGCTTAGATGAAATGGACTAGTTCCTCTAAAAGCAGAAACTACCCCAATTCACCCAATGTGAAATAGACAATTCAAATAGCCCTACTAGGGATATTGAATTTATAATTTACAAACGTCAAGTCCAAAATGGTCTTTGATTTATTTTGAGATAATTTTTGTATATGGTGTAAGGTAAGGGTCCAATTTAATTCTTTTGTACACGGATGTTCAGTTTTCCCACCACCATTTGTTGAAAAGACTGTACCTTCAACATTGCAGGATCATGGCACCCCACTGAAGATCAACTGATCGTATATGCATCAGTTTCTGGGTTCTTTCTTCTGTTTCATTGATCTACGTGTCTTTCCTTCTGCCAGTTTCACAGGGTTTTGATTACTGTGGCTTTGTAGTAAATTTTGACATTATGAAGTGCAAGTCCTCCAATTTTGCTCTTGTTTTTTGTCTATTTGGGGTTCCTTATGATGCCACATGGATTTTAGGATGGATTTTTCTATGTCTGCAAAAAATAGTAAAGAAGCATATAAAAAGATAGTCAACATAACTAATCATGAGAAATGCAGATCAAAACCACAATGAGGTATCATCGCACATTTATTAGGATGGCTGCTATCAAAAAAATAGGGAAATAAGTGTTGGCAAAAATGTGGAGAAATTGGAAAGTGGAACCCTTGCACACTGTTGGTGACAGGTTGTAAAATGGTGCAACCACTGTGGAAAACAGTGCAGTGGGTCCTTAAAAAATTAAAAATAGATCTTCTATG
The DNA here is from genome assembly GCF_007474595.2 of Lynx canadensis. NCBI lineage: Eukaryota > Metazoa > Chordata > Mammalia > Carnivora > Felidae > Lynx > Lynx canadensis. The sequence goes on from NC_044316.2 coordinate 13,880,654, forward strand.
TGATCCAGTAATCCTACTTTTGGGTGTCCAAAAGAATTGAAAGCAGGGTCTTGGAGAGATATTTACCATGTTCATAGCAGCACTGCTCACAATAGCTGAGAGGCGGAAGCAACCGAAATGTCCATGGATGGATGAAAGAATAAAGAAACTGTAATATATACATACAAAGACATATTATTCAGGCTTAAAAAGGGAAGGAAATGCCATCACATACTACAACATGGATGAACCTTGAGAACATTGTGCTAAGTAAAATAAACCAATCCCAAGAACACAAATACTGTATGATTCCACTTTATGAGCTATCTGAAGTAGCCAAATTTATAGAAACAGAAAGTAGAATGGTGGTTACCAGAGGCTGGGGAGAAGGAGAAAAGGAGAATAGTTCTTTAATGGGTGTATCAGTTTTGCAAGATGAAAAGTTCTGGAGATCTATTTCACAACATGAATATATTTAACACTTCTGAACTGTTTGCTTAAAAATGGTTATGTTGTGTGTTTTTTACCACAGTAAAAATATTAGCATATCAAATTTATCAAGTACATTAAAAATAATAACACTATCACCAACAATTATTTATTCTATAGGATTGTTTCACATTTGAAAATGTAGTAATATAATTCATAATACTATTTTACCTTAAGGAGAAAACTACATGATCACCATGATGGATGACAAGAAAAAATCCTTAATAAAACTCAATAAATGTATCCAATAAAAATCTCCTACTTGAATAAGAATAGCAGGGTACTGGGGAGCCTGGGTGGCTCAGTTAAGTGTCCAACTTCAGCTCAGGTCGTGATCCACAGTTCGTGGGTTCGAGCCTGGAGTCAGGCTCTGTGCGGACAGCTCAGAGCCTGGAGCCTGCTTCGGATTCTGTGTCTCCCTCTCTCTCTGCCCCTCCCCCGCTCATGCTCTGTCTCTCTCTCTCTCTCTCTCTCTCTCTCTCTCTCTCTCTGTCAAAAATAAATAAACATTAAAAAAATTAAAAAATAAAATTGGGATCATAATATATTATTATCCTGCAATATATTTTCTAAACTTAACAAAATAACATGGATTGAGTTCCAGGTTGCTACTAGAGATCTACCTTATTCTTTTTTAATGACTGCACAGTATTTCTTTTTTTTTTAATGTTTATTTATTTTTGAGAGAGAGAGAGTGCAAGCAGGGGAGGGGCAGAGGGAGAAGGAGACAGAATCTGAAGGCTCCAGTCTCTGAGCTGTCATTACAGAGCCAGAAGCTGGGCTCAAACTCACAAACTGTGAGATCATGACCTGAGGCAAAGTCAGACACTTAACCTACTGAGCCACCCAGGTGCCCCATGGTTACACAGTATATCATAGCATAAATGTACTATAATTCACCTAACTATATTCTACTAATGAGTTTTAAGTTGTTTTAGTTTTTTTACTATTAAAAAAGTGCTTCAATGAAAACTTTATACATACATCTTTGTTCACTTGTGAAAGATAGCCTTTTCGAATTGAAATTGCTAGGTCAAAGGATATGCAATTTAACATTTTTCACAGATACTCTCAAGTTATCCTTTAAAAATTCTTCCCAGTTATAGGGTTTGAAAGCATCCATCTATCCATATTCTCATCAACAAAGATATATTATAAAATCTTGCAGCTTTTGCCCATCTGGCAGATACAGGAAAAAACAAAGTCATGGATGTGAGGGCGATCTTGGCTGTGACATCTGTCACCCCATTGATCACCAGGGTTAATTCAAATGATCTGGCTGGCTAGATGTGTGTCCCCTTCCTCCCTCACTGTTCCATGTGCGTCCCTCTAGAAGCTGCACTTTTGGTTGAAGAGGATGACCTTCCCCAACGGATGAGGACTGTTTTCTAGTCGAGTATATATACGCTGCTGCGCTCCCCTGCTAGAACCTCCAAACAAGCTCTCAAGGTCTATTTGTAGGAGAACGTAGGGTATTCAAGCTTCCAAGACTCGAGACACATCCAAACGAGGTGCTGCATGTGGCAGTCTGCCTTCTAAAAAAGAAAAAAAAATTCATTATTTGCATTATTTGTAGATTATATGATCACTTACCTGGAAAAAAAAAATTACCTGAGTAACGTTTAGACCAGATAGCTGGGTGTGTTTGAAGGAAAACACTCTCATACCTGGAGGAAGTATATATTATACTCTAGAAGGCAGTATTTCAGTATGAGTCAAAAACACTAAAAATATGCATCACATCTGATCGAGCAATCAAAATCCAGGATTTCTTTCCAAGGGAAATAAGGAAATATACAAAGATTTAGCTACAATAATTTTTACTGAAGCATGGTTTATAGCTATGAAAAACTGAAAACAACCTAAATGTCCAACAAGGGACTAGTTATATAAATGATGGTTCATTCATACAGTCATACACAATACATCTATTAGTAGTTATATTGTAGATTAAAGTTTGTTGACAATTTCATATTTTCATATTATACTGCTCAATGAAAAGTATCATAAAACTGCATATCAATATGATACCAATATAAACATAGATTCTTCTAAATTATCCATCAATTTATTTTGTTCAAAGTTTGTCTAAAGGTAAATCATTTATTTTTTAACATTTTTATGTATTTTTGGGAGACAGAGAAGTAGTGGGAGAGGGGCAGAGAGAGGGGGAGACACAGAATTTGAAGCAGGTTCCAGGCTCTGAGACGTCAGCGCAGAGCCTGATGGGGGCTAGCACTCATGAACTGTGAGATCACGACCTGAGCTTAATCGACTGAGCTTACCTTAATAATCAAGGTAAATTATTTTTGAAGGCCAACCCAAAACATCAATCCAATGTAAGCTTAGCACCTGACATCCCAGCTAAGTTACCAGGAGTGAATGCAAATATAAAACTTGGAGATAATCCTGACATAAAAATAAATGCCTGTTTGGGGAACTTACAGTGAGACTTCTTAATGAAATTAAGGGCTATTTGAATAACCTCTCTCTATCTGTTCACAAAGATCACAAGCTCTGCCAGGGTATCTCAGGATTGTTTTAAGCGCCCCTGGGGACTCTGGGAACCCTGGGAACCCCATATTGTGCCTGTCATTTAGATGCTTATCCACTGGTTGGAAGAATCCAAACAAGATGCTTTCAGCCAAACATTGCAGTGTCCCCAGCAAAAAGGAGGGCCAGTGTTTCCTCTGTGACAATTCCCTGTTTTCCCAAACCATGAATCAGCTTCATTGTCCCACCCGTTTCTTTGCATCATTTATTTTGTTCATCAAAGTTAATGGCAAAGGCAGGAACATGGCAAAAAAAAAAAAAAAACCCACACAACAACAAAAAACTGAGACTCTGGGCAAAGAGGAGAACACAAGGCCACAGTATTTAGTTCTGCCTGTAAAGAAAGAGTCAGGATTTCACAGAGGCTGCTTCAGAAAAATGGCTGGAAATGTGTCAGAAGGCTAATTTCACAGAGAGCATCTAATTTACAAAATAATACTTGGCAGTTGATCAGCATTTTTCATCCAAAGGTAAAGGGGTCTCCAAATGTAAATGTATAAAACCTTTCTGGGCACTACATCATGTCAGACTTTTCTTTCCTTCCTCCACTCACTGCCTTCCCTCCCACCCTACTTTTTTTCTTCCTCCTCCTCCCTACTCCTTCCCAGTGGGAAACAAATGATAATTCGACCTGGATAACACTCTCCATTTCCTCATTGTATAAGCTGATGCTCACTCAGTTGGCCCAAACCTTTCATGCAATTTATATTATAAAGAATAAAGGGTGGGGGGATTTTTTCTCCCAGTTATAGCACCCATTGTCCCAAAAGTCAGTTCTGTTTTTAGACGCCCATTAACCAGTTCAAGGTCATATCTTCCTACTCCCTGATAATTTACCACTGTTGTACTAGTTAGGATTCTTTGGTTATAAGTAGCTTAAGAAAAAAAGGGGCAACTTTTAAAGGATAGGGAGAGGTGCTTTCACAGCACCAAAGGACAGGTGTGCAGTGAAGCCACCGAGATAGTCTGAAATCAGAAACAGTAAAGCTGGGTAAACCCTACTTCTCCTCCTAAAGAAGTAAACCCTACTTCTCCCTCCCTACTTCATTCCTTTTCTCTCTGTGTATCTGTTTTTCTCTCTGCGTATCTGCCTTAATTTCTTCTCTGATTCACGTGACAGACGGAATATGGCTGCAGTGCATCTCCCAGTGCATAAGTTAAAATTCCAGCCAACAGCAGGCTGATGATCTGTTTCTCAGTCCAATCCTAAATTATCCAAAGAAACAATCTAATTATCACCCTGAGTGACATGTCCACCCCTGGTACAAACAGCCATGGGCACAAAGACAGAATCAGGTGGTAGCACAATGGCTCCCAAGAGCCCATGGCAATGATGTGTGAGTATGCTTCCCAAAGAGAGGGGGATGGTAGGGGGCTGAAGAAATGACCAAAACATGAACCAAATCTGTTTATTGCTTTAATATTTGGACTATTTGGCTACAAATTGTTTCTTGATGAAGCTCAGTAATATTTTAAAGAAAAGATTTCTGATTGCATTTTTATAGAATAAAGTTTGCATGACTATGGCCAGTTCACAAAGCAGGGTTGAGATATGTGACCCCTCCTTATGGGTGGTCCAAATGACCATCCTTACACCAAATATCTTAGCCTTTCCAGTTTTCAAAGACTGATAAACTCAAAATTAAGCAATGAGTATTGACTTTTGCTTCCAGTGTTCCTGAGTAACTGGGAAGAGCTGTGGGAATACCTTGGATCTTGGAAAAGGCAGCTTAGTGTTTATGGATGGTTGATAATGTATTGAACGTAGCACCAAAAGCTTTGCCATCTCGGTCAAACACAGTTTCTCTGGGCCTCTTCATTGTAATTGTTGATTGTGGTTCAAAATGAGGTTATAGAATCAAAAGCACTGTGTAAGCTATGAAGAATAGTACAAGTATCACCTGTATATCTCCAAGCCTCATCAGATTTTGGTACAAATGAGAAGAGATTTATTACAACATAATATGGTAGTTAAGAACAGGTTGGTTTCAGGGCATCTGGGTGGCTCACCTGGTTAAGCATCCGACTCTTGATTTCGGATCAGGTCATGATGTTATGGTCATGGGATCAAGCCCTTGTGGGGCTTCATGCAGAGCTTGGAGCCTGCTTGGAACTCTCTCTCTCCCTTTCTCTCTGCCCCGCCCCCTGCTCATGCTTGCTCTCTCTCTCTTTCTCTGTCTCTCTCAAACAAACAAACAAACAAACAAATAAATAGGTTGATTTCAATAAATTGTGCCAAAAAAAAAAAAGAACCTTGATACATACCTTGTACCATATACAAAAATGAACTTGAAATAAATCATAGACCTAAATGTAAACCTAAAACAATAAGCCTTCTGGAATAAAATAGAGGAGAAAATATTTGTGGTTTAAAGTTAGGCAAAACTTCATAAATAAGAAACAAAAAGCACCGGGGCACCTGGTTGGCTCAGTCTGTTAAGCGTACAACTGGCTCAGGTCATGATGTCATGGTTCGTGAGTTCAAGCCCAACACTGGGCTCTCTGCTGTCAGGGCAGAACCTGCTTTGGATCCTCTGATCCCTCACTCTCTGCCCTTCCCCTGCTCATGCTCTCTCTCAAAAATAAATAAACACTAAAAAAAGAAACAAAAGGCATGAACTATAAAAGAAAAAATGATAAGTTAGATTTATTAAAATGAAAACTTCTGCTCTTGAAGAGACACTTAAGAAAATGAAAAGACAAGACACAGAATGGAAAAACATATTTGCAAAACACACATCTGATAAAAAGATATGTATACGGAATATATAAAGAACTTCAGTACTCAACAATATGGAAACAACCCAACTCAAAAATGGGAAAAAGATTTGAATAGACACTTCACCAAGTAAGATGGTAAGTAAGTAGCATATAGAAAAAATTTTAACATCATTAGCCATTAGGGATATGAAGGATGAAAGCGATAATGAAATACCACATCTCATAGCTATTAAAATGGCTAAAATGAAAGTAAATTAACACTACCAAATGTCATAGTGGATACAGAACAAGTGAAACTCTCATACTTGCTGGTGGGAATGCAAAGCTGGTAGTTTCTCACAAAACAGATAGGCGGTTTAAAGTAGTTAAGCATACACTTGCCATACAACCCAGAAATCCTGCTCTGACTTATTTATTTGGAGAAATTAGAGCACAGGTGTGCAGAGTGAACTACGGGAAAATATCTACAGCAGCATGATTCATTATTGCCATAAACTAAAGACAAACCAAATATCCATCTACTGGTGAATTGGATAAACACATGTCGTACATCCATACAAGAGAGTACTGTTGCCTATTAAAAGGAGCGAATTTTGGGACCACCTGGGGGGCTCAGTCGGTTGAGCCTCCGACTCTTGATTTTGACAGCACAGAGCCTGCTTAAGATTATCCCTCTCCCTCTGGCCTTTTCTCCCACTTGCACTCTTTCTCTCTAAAACTTAAAAAAAAAATTTTTTTAATTAAAAAAAATAAAAGGAGCAAATTATTGATACACCACCATAGATGACTCTCAGATCAACTGTGCTGAATGAAAGAAGCCAGGCTCCAATGATTCCATTTGTATGACATTCTGGGAAAGTCAAAGTATAGGAAAAGAAATTAGATCAGCAGCTGACAGGTGTATGAGCTTGGTATAGACTACAGAGGGATCTTTTTGGGGTAATGGTACTGTTCTATCCCTTGATGTGGTGGTAGTTACACGATTCATGTGTTGGAAAATGCTCATAAAATTGTACACCTAAAAATTGAATTTTACTGAGTGTAAATTATTCCTTAATAAACCTGACTTTTTTTTTAATGTTTATTTATTTTGAGAGAGACAGAGAGAAAGAGAGAATGCATGCAAGTGGGGGTGGGGCAGAGAGAGAGAGAATCCCAAGGATGCTCTGTGTTGTCAGCACAGAGCCCAACTCAGGGCTCATTCTCATGACCCTGGGATCATGACCTGAGTCAAAATCAACAGTTGGATGCCGAACCAACTGAGCCACCCAAGTGCCCCTAAAACTTGACTTTTATAAATGGAACAAGAGGGCGCCTGGGTGGCTCCGTTGATTGAGCTGGACTTCGGCTCTGATCATGATCTCACAGTTCAGTTCCAGAGTTTGAGCTCCGAATCTAGAGAGCCTCCTTCAGATCCTGTCCCTACCTCTCTCTGCCCTTCCCCTGCTTGCGTTTTCTCTCTCTGTCTCAAAAATAAATAAACTTGTTTTCTTGTAAATCAAGTTTGTTAGGGCGCCTGGGTGGCTCAGTAGGTTAAGTGTCTGACTCTTGATGTCAGCTCAGGTCATGATCTCCCAGTTGGTGAGTTGGAGCCCTGCGTCAGGCTCTACTCCGAAGGTGCAGAGTCTGCTTGGGATTCTGTCTCTCCTTCTCTCTGTCCTTCCCCTGCTTGTGTGCTCTCTTTCTCTCTTGCGCAAAATAAGCAATAAATAAACATTAAAAAATAAAAGCATTAAAAAAATAAATAAATAAAAATCAAGTTCGTTAAAAAAAACAAACAGTTAACTGTAGAATTAGCATACGGTCTAGTAGTTCTACCTTTAGGTACATACCCAAAAGGAGTGAAAGCAGGGACTCAAACAGACATAGCAGCATTACTCACATTAGCCAAAAGGCAGAAACAATCCAGATGTCCATCAAAAGATAAATGGATCGACAAAATGTGGTGTTTACATACAATGGCATATCATTCAACCATAAAAAGGAAGGAAATTCTGATACAAGCCACTATACAACATGGGTGAGCCTTGAAAACATGCTAAATAAAGTAAGCTACATGCAAAAAGGACAAATATTGTATGATTCTATTTACATGAGTTACCTAGAATGGGCAAACTGATAGAGACAGAAAGTAGAGTAGTGGTCACGGGGTGGGGGTGGGGGGTAGGGAAAGAGGAATGGGAGTTATTGTTTACTGGGTACATAGTTTCTTTTTGGTGTGATGAAAAAGTTCCGGAAGTGAAAAGTGGCGATGGTTGTACAACATTGTGAATGTACTTCGTGCCACTGAATTGTTCACTTAAAAACGGTTTAAATGGTAAATTTTAAGTTATCTCTATTTTACTACTGCCTCTAAAAAAGAGCACAGGTGGAGCTGGGTTTGAATTTGGGCTTTGCCATGTACCAGCTGTGATTCCTTGGGTAAGTTATGCAAACCCACTTGGATATGTTAGAGTAGCCAGGTTGTGCTACAGCTAAAACCAAAGCAACAAAACAAAACACCAAAATATTGGTAGCACAATAAAGATTTCTTTCTTATTTACATTGTATATCTGATATGCAATATGGATGGTGGAAGACATGGGGGGCTCTGCTCTGAAATACTCTCAAAGTACCAGGTTGATGGAAGCTCCACCACCCTGTGCATTACCTCATCTGGACACCACCCTTCTAGGCACCATGCAGGGAAGGAGAAGAGTGGGAGAATCATGCACAGGCTTTACTTTGCCAGCACCTCCGGTCCCACCCTACTGCCAGGGGCTGGGACATGCGGGAGAGCAGGTAGAACTTTGGATGAGCAATGCTGTCTCGGTCATACTTCTCAGTGCTTCGATTTCCTCATCTAGAAAATAAGCATAGGAATTTTAAAAATTACGGTATAATTGGCACATAACATTACATTAATTCCAGGTGCAACAACATAATGATACAATATTTGCATAACTACAGGAAGATTTTAATCTCAGGTGGTTTTGAGGACAAAATGATATGATATATGTAAAGCACTTAGTATACATAGTGAACATTCATTAAGATATTATGTTTCAAGGGGAGCCTGGGTGGTTCTGTCGATGGTTAAGCGTCTGACTTTGGCTCAGGTCATGATCTCCTGGTTCGTGGGTTCGAGCCCCACATCAGACTCTGTGCTGACAGCTCAGAGCCTGGAGCCTGCTTCGGATTCTGTGTCTCCCTCTCTCTCTGCCCCTCCCCCACTCATTCTCTCTCTCTCTCTCTCTCTCTCTCTCTCTCTCAAAAATAAACATGAAAAAAAATTTTTAACAGTTATGTTACAAAAAAACTAAAAATAGGACTACCATACAACCCAGCAATCTCATTTCATACCCAGAATGAAATGAAAGCAGATGATTGAAAAGATATCTGCACACCTATGTTCATTGCAGCATTATTCACAATAGCCAAGATTTGCAAACAACCTAAGTGTCCATCAAAGATGAATGGATAAAGATGTGGTTCATATATACACAATGACATACTATTCACCATAAGAGAAAAGGAAATCCTGCTAGTTGCAACATGCAGAGAGCTTGAGAACATTATGCTGAATGAGATAAGACAGAGGAAGACAAATACCGCATGATATCCTACATTTGTGAAATGTTAAACAACAAAAAGCCTCAGAAAAAGAGTGGAATGGTGTTTACTAGAGACTGAGGGGTAGGGGAAAGGGCAAGATGTTGTTCAAGGGTACATGCTTGCAACTAGCAGATAAATAAATCCCAGAGATCGAATACACAGTATGATACACAAAGCTGTATTATCAATGTTAAATTTGCTAAGAGCCTAGATCTTAATGTCCCCACCACTAGAAGAAACACTTATGTGACGCAATAGAGGTTATTAGCTGAGAACGGCAATCATTGCAATTTCAACTATGAAATCGGTATGTTGTGTACCTTAAACTTACACAATATTATATGCCAATCGTATCTCAATTTAAAAAGTGTTATGTTCTGGGGAGCCTGGGTGGCTCAGTCGGTTAAGCGTCTGATTCTTGATTTCAGCTCAGGTCTCAATCTCACGAATCCCAGGCTCTGCCTGGGATTCTCTCTCCCTCTCTCTCCTCCTCCTCCACTCGCCGAGCACGAGCTGTCTCTTTCTCAAAATAAATAAATAAACTTAAAAAAAGGAAAAAGGGTTATGTTCCATCCAGCTCCATAATTTTATCCTGAGGATCGGGATCTGCTTTGAAAGTGTCTGCTATTGGCCTCCAGATATACGTAAGCAACCATTTGCCTCTGTCTCAGCAACGCTGTGTTTTAGTCAGAGCTCTTTTGGGTTTTCAGAACATCTCCCCCTCTGTTTATTTGTAATCTCTTTTTTGCTTGTTTATTTGTTAATATTCTTGGTGCATTTTTCTACTGCTGTATCTACCTTTTCCTTGTTGATTAGTAACAGATTATTAACCATTGGTCTATTGCATATGTTGCAAATATTTCTCCCAGTTTGTCATTTGTATATTAACTTTGAATGTGGTGAGATTTGGCATAAAGACATTTTTATGTTTGGGGTTCTTTTTGTTTGTTTGTTTGTTTTTTTGTAGTCTGAACTATTATCTTTTCCTTCATGTTTTCCACCCTTAGGGTCATATTTAGAAAGTCTTCCTGCTCCCCCAGATTATAATAATGCTCAATTTATTTTCTTTCTGGAATGTTTATGGTTTCACTTTGCACATTACTTTGCATGTGGTATGGGGTAGAAATAGTAATAGCTAACATTTATGAGGCACATTTTATGTGACAGGCACCATGTTTTTATTTTTCAACACCCATTACTTTTTTTAATCCTCACAATGATGTACTTGTTTTTATTACTTTGTTTTTAAATCTGGGCAAAATGAAGTTTAGGGAGGTTAAGTATCTTGTCTGCAGTTACACAGCTAAACAGCGGCAAAACTGGCATTCAAACCCTACGTCTATCTAGTTACACATCTTAATTATCATGGTATATATTTTCTACACTTGATTTGAGCCAAAAGGCTGAGAAGCAATTATCGCTGTATCTATTTTCTAATTCCCTCCCCCAAAATCATTAGCCAATTTTGCAAATACATTTTGCTGTGAAATTCAGCATCTCCCTCACCGATGGGAATGCCACTCTTACCATCAAGTTTTTGCTAAGTTCTTGGGTCTATTTCCTCCCTTTATGTCCTTTCTATTGATTGTCCTGTCCATCCTTGTGCCAGTAACATACTCTTATGGTGACTGCTGCATTATTTATACATTGTACTATCTGGGAGGCCAACTCATCACTAGATGCTCTTCTTTCCCAAGGTTTTCTGATCTTTTCTTCACTATTTATTCTTTTGGAAAAATTTTAGAATTATGTCGCCATGTCTGCAAGAAATTCCACTGAGAGTTTTGCTGAAAATAGCGGGGGCTGGGGAGGCCTTGCATGACGAGAGTAGAGTTCATCAGATTCCTCAGTTCATAGTACACATGGTCTGTGTAAGGCATGTTAGCCCTCCCTTATTCTTAACATTAACCCACAGTTATGTGTTTGAAATGCGCCTCTGGATGTGTTAATGTATGTATATATTCTCGTAAAATACATACGGCTGTTTTGTGCAGATGTTTAAATTGACAGAATAGTAATGGTCTAAAGATGGTTTTGTTTTATTTCTTTGCCCAATACTGTTTTTATGACCTGCTCATACTGCTGCATGTACAGCTAGTTCACAGGTCCACGGCTGAAGACCACAGGACGCCCCCCAGTATTTCACTAGTGACAGACACCTTGGATGTCCTCAAATCCTCCTTTTCACAACAGAGCTGCAGCGAATATCCTTGTATGTGATCCCTTATAGACCTGGAAACTCTCTGAAGTACATACCCTGGATTGGGACTGCTGGTTGTTGATTCTGCATCTTTGACGTCCTCAATTCTGCCAGATTTCCTTCCAGAATATCTGTACCAGTTTGTACTCCCATAATGACACGGGAGGATTTTCATTTCTCTGATTCTCCCCATCACTTGCTGTTTTTTAACTCTCCAATTTTTGCCCCTGATAGGTATAAAATGATATCTCATTGTTTTAACTTGCATTTCATTGATTACCAAGGGAGTTTGAACATCTCTTCTTATTCTTGTGAATTATTTGCATTTCCCCATCTGTGAGGTACCCATTACTCTAGTAACCCATTACTTTAGTGGGTTTCCTGTGTGTGTGTGTGTGTGTGTGTGCGTGTTAACTGTTTTTTATTTTAAGTACAATTACTCCTCAATGTGGGGCTTGAACTCATGACCCCAAGATCAAGAGTCACACACTGTACCGACCAAGCCAGCCAGGCACCCCTTTTCGTGTTCTTTTAGCAGTCACATATAGATATTCAATTCCCTGGAGTAGTAGGTAATAGGAATCATACTTTATTTTTCTCCAAATACTGAGACAGTTTTCCTGATAACATCTACTGGGAAATTCATCCTTTCCATATTGACTTGTGGTGTCGTCTTTATCTGATATCAAATTCTTATAGATATATGGGTCTGTTTCTGAGCTCTCAACTCTGTTGCTCTGGTTGATCCATCCATTCCTGTAGCATTGCCATTCTGGTTTTACGACTATTATAGTATATCATAAAATGTGATTGAGACAATCCCCTCTTGTTGCTTTGTCTCTAAAATTAATTTAGGTATTCTAGCAAGAATACGTTTGTTCAATTTCTCAAAAAATTCAGATGGAATTTTGGTTTGGTTGGAATTGCATTTAATTTATAGGTAAATGTTGGGAGAATTGACTTTTAAAGTAGTAAAAGTCCATAAATTTTAAAATAAAATAAAACTAGGGGCTCTGGCTGGCTCAGTCAGAGGAGTGTGTGACTCTTTTTTAAATTTTTTTTTTTTCAACGTTTATTTTTATTTATTTTTGGGACAGAGAGAGACAGAGCATGAACGGGGGAGGGGCAGAGAGAGAGGGAGACACAGAATCGGAAACAGGCTCCAGGCTCTGAGCCATCAGCCCAGAGCCCAACGCGGGGCTCGAACTCACGGACCGCGAGATCGTGACCTGGCTGAAGTCGGACGCTTAACCGACTGCGCCACCCAGGCGCCCCAAGGAGTGTGTGACTCTTGATTGCAGAGTCATGAGTTCAAGCCCCACATGGGATGTAGAGACTACTTAAATAAAACTTAAAAAATAAAATAAAATAAAATAAAATAAAATAAAATAAAATAAAGGGGTGCCTGGGTGGCTCCGTCAGTTGAGTGTCCTATTTTTGATTTTTCTCAGGTCATGATCTCACAGTTCGTGGGATTGAGCCCCGTGTCTGGCTCAGCCCTAACAGCACAGAGCCTGCTTGGGATTCTTTCTCTTCTTTGTGTGTCCTTCCCCCTGCTCTCTCTCTTTCTCTCTCTCCCTCAAAATAAATAAACTAAACTGAACTAAAATAAAATAAAATAAAATAAAATAAAATAAAATAAAATAATAAGGTTCATAATAAAGTTCAGCTGTTCCTCGCTCTATCCCTCCCTGACCCTAAGTTCCATTCCCCAGAAACTACCACTTGTATCTTCTTAGCTCCTTCTTCTGCTATGTCTCTCTATACCTCTAAACAAGATATTTACACTGTCATTTTTAAGTATTCCTATTTAAAAAAATTTTTCTAATGTTTATTTATTTTTGAGAGAGAGAGACAGACAGACCATGAGTGGGGTAAGGGCAGAGAGAGAGAGGGAGACACAGAATCCAAAGAAGGCTCCAGGCTCCATGCTGTCAGCACAGAGCCTGATGCAGGGCTCGAACTCACAAACTGCGAGATTGTGACCTGAGCCAAAGTCAGACACTTAACCGACTGAGCCACCAAGGCGCCCCTTAAGTATTCCTATTTTAGATGTTACCTACTGACCCCTTACTATAGAAATAAAATTTTGCTCCATTTTATAGCTGATAGAGACGTGCAGATACACACTCACATACACATCTTCCCAATATAGTTTATTACCATTTTAAAAAATTGGCACTCAGTGCTTATCTTGTTATAACCATGTAATGTTGTTCACAGCTGAGCCGTATTGTATGCTATGTCCTTTCTTTGACAACTTCGTATTTTCCCTGGCATTAAAAATGACCTCACTTAGTTTGTTTTTCTAGGTACCTATCACATGCTCCAAGTCTGCAGAATACCTCTAAAACTGCTCTCCATCTAAGTGAAACACAGCTGTCTTGGTAATGCTACCACTGAAAGTTTCCATCCTCCTGCTCCAACATAGATCAGTTACTTCGAAGACCTCCTGAAGCACTATTATCCCGGACTTCCTCACATGTCCACCCTTGGTCCCTAATGTATGCTGGACATAGCATCACTCTGCCCCTCTTTTTCTCTTTCACTTACAAGTACTCTTGTGATTACATTGACCCACCCAGGTGATCCAAGATACTCTCATCTCAGACTACTCAAAGTAATCACATCTGCAAAGTTTCTTTTGGCATGAAAGGCAACAGTCATAAATTCTGGGGACTAAGGCATGGACATCTTTGGGAGCTATCATTCTATCTACCACACCTTCAAATCCTTATACTTCTAATTTTCAAATTTTTCCTGTTTTGTTGGTAAAGACACAAATTGTTGACCACCAATAGCAGTAGTAGGTACACTTGTTTTATTCCTGATCTTAAAAGGAATGTTATCTAAAGTTTCTCTGTTATGTATTATGTTTGTACATTGTAGATGTTTGATGGATAAGCAAAGTTATGGAAGTTCTGTTCTAAGATTTCTGGGAATTCTTGTGATAAACAGGTGTTGAAGTTTATCGAATTATTTTCTGCATTTATTTAGATAATCCCATGCTTTATTTAGTTTGTTAATGAATTACTTTGCTAGGTTTTCTAATGCCATATCATCTTTATATTCCTAATTGATCATGATGTATTATTACTTCTACATACAACTGGATTTTGTTAGTTAATATTTTATTTAAGAGTTTCATATTTATGTTCCTAAGTGACATAGATCTTAGTTTTTTTGTGGTGTGTGTGTGTGTGTGTGTGTGTGTGTGTGTGTTTGTTTTAATTGTCATCATCTGAATTAGAAACATAGTGTAGGAGCCTGGATGACTCAATAGAGCATGTGACTCTTGACCTTGGGACCGTGAGTTTGAGCTCCACATTGGGCGTAGAACTTACTTTAAAACAAACAAACAAACAAACAAACAAACAAACAAATGTAATGATATTAAGCCCTAAAATGAGTTAAAAAGTTTTCAGTCTGTTTTCTAATTTCTGGAACAACTTGTTTCTATTTTGTTTATTTTATCTTATTACTTTTATTTAGTTTTATTCTTGTATCTATTATTTTAATATTTGATAGAACTCACCCGCAAAACTGTTGGAATCTGGATTGCTTCAGGTGGGTACAAGTAGGTAGAGGTGTTTTATGACCTGTTTTTGTTTTTGTTTTTTTTACTGATGCTTATTCTACTCAAATTTTCTATTTTTCTTATAACAATTTTATCATTTTAGATTTTGCCAGAAATGTATTTACTTTTATCTACTTATAAAATTTATCAGCACACATTTATTTATAATATTCTTTAATTATTTGTAAAATATTTATTGTGGCTGTATTATTTTCCCTTTTATGTTTTTATTTTATCTGTATCATCTCTTTCATGAGCAGCCTAAGCAGAGATTTTGTAGTATTTAAAAAAACTTTTTTTAACATCTTTTATTTTAGGGGGTAGGCGTCGAGGGAGAAAGGGAGAGAATCTTAAGTAGGCTCCGTGCCATCAGTGCAGAGCCTGATGTGGGGCTTGACCTCACTACCATGAGATCACGACCTGAGTAAAATCAAGAGTCAGACACTTAACTGAGCCATGCAGGCGCCCCTATTATTTTTTCTTAGGTAGGCTCCACGCCCAGCACAGAGCCCAATACAGGGCTTACTCATGACCCTGAAATCAAGACCTGAGGCTGAGATCAAGAGTTGAGACCTAACAGACTGAGCCACCCAGGTGCCCCTAGTATTCATATGTTTTGAAAAACCATTATTTGTTTTTTATTAATCTTCTCTCTTGTGATAACCCATTTTATTAATCTATTATCTTTGCGTTCCTTCTTTCTTATTCCTTTGGGTTTACTCTGTTACTTTTTTCTAACATCTTACTTTTAGTTTTTTAATTTTTTAAAAATTTTATTTATTTTGAGATAGAGAGTATGTGTGTGCACACACAAGTGGTGGAGGGGCAGAGAGAGAGAGAGAGAGAGAGAGAGAATCCCAAGCAGGCTCTGCTCTGCTGATGTGGGGCTCAAACTCACAAACCATGAGATCCTGACCCGAGATGAAGTCAAACGCTTAACCGACTGAGCCACCCAGATGCTCCTTAGCTTATTTACTTTCTAATAAATGTACATAAAACTAAAAGGCTACATATTTTCCTCTATTTATTTAACTATGTTCTGTATATTTTGATGTATATTGTTTTGTCATTCAAATCTAAGTATTTCATAAATACAAATTACAATTTTCCTTTTGACACAAGATGCATTTAGTGGTATAAATTTTAGTTTTCAGACAGGAGCATCTTTTATGTTATCTTTTTACTGATTTTTCTTTTTATTGCATTCTGGCCAGAAATCTTAGTATATGTAATATTGAGGTTTTCTTAAAGACATGATACCTTATTAGTGTTGCCAACATTCCTAGTGTGCTTGAAAAGATTGTATACTTTTGGGGGTGTTATTTTGGGGAGAGGCATGTACATATAATACATATATTACCATATTTATTTATTTATACACATATACTAGTTTGAGTTGATTAATTACTTTATCCAAATCATCTGTATCCTTACTTATTTTTTTTCTGCTTGAATTACGAGTTCCTAAGTGGTGCTGATGTATCTGTTAGTGATTGTAGTTCTGCCAGTTATTACTTTATAGAATTTGAGGCTATATAATTAGGTGCATGTATGTTAGTAGTTATTATATCTTCTTGATCTATTGTCTCTTTCTGTTCTTGTTTGCCTCTTACTATCATTTTTTTCCCCTTGAACTCTGTTTTGTCTATTTTAATATTAAAATTGTTACCATGGCTTCCCTTTGTTTCATATTTCTATGTTTAACTTTTTTTATTCCTGTATTTTCAACTTTACAGTATTATTTTAAAAAAAAACAAAAAACTTTGGGGCACCTGGGTGGCTCCGTCAGTTAAGCCTCTAACTTCAGCTCAGGTCACGATCTCATGGTTTGTGAGTCTGAGCCCCACATTGGGTGAGCCCCCTTTGGGCTGCATGCTCTCTCCCCTTCTTTCTCCCCCTCTCTCTCTCTGTCCCTCGTGGAATTTTCTCTTTCCCTCTCTCTCTGTGCCCCTTATTTACTTGTGCTCTCTCTCTCTCAAAAATGAACAAACAAATAAATAAATAATAAAAAAATAAGTCTTTTGTGGATAGCACTTGCTTGATTTGTTTGATTTAATACAATTTGATTTAATACAGCTACAATCTCTTTTGATAGATGAGTTCAATACATTTATAGTTATTACAAATAAATATTTATATTATAAATAAATTATTTCTGCCCCTTAATTTGTATTTTCTTTTTTAGTGTTTATTTATTTATTTTGAGAGAGAGAGAGTGAGCAGGGGAGGGGCAGAGAGAGGAGAGAGAGAGAATTCCAAGAAGGCTCTGCACTGTTAATGCAAAGCTCAATGGGGGGTTCGATCTCAAGAACCTTGAGATCATGACCTGAGCAGAAATCAAGAGTTGGATGCTTAACCTACTGAGTCACCCAGGTGCCCTTTAATTTGTGTTTTCTACTTATCATATTTCTTTTTTTCTTCTTATTGTTAGTGCCTTATGTTGTATAGACTAAATTCTCTATTGTTGATTTAGAAGATACATCTATTGGGGCAATTGGGTGACTCAGTCAGTAAAGCATCCTACTTTGGCTCAGGTCATGATCTCACTGTTCAGTGGGTTTGAGCTCCGCATCAGGCTCTGTGCTGACAGCTCAGAACCTGAAGCCTGCTTCAGATTCTGTGTCTCCCTCTCTCTCTGCCCCTTCCCCGCTCCCACTCTGTCTCTCTCTCTCTCTGTGTCTCAAAAATTAAAATAAATAAATAAATAAATAAATAAATGATACATCTATTTTTATTTTCCTTGTGGTTACCCTTAAATAGCACAGTGCTAGCAAATCTTTTCTAGTTGGTTCTTGGGGGTGGGAGGGAAGCCCTGATTTGTAGTGTTTTCCAATTTGTACGGTATAAATACTCCCATCATGGCCAATTTGAGGCTTCCAAAATGACATCACTGAACATGGAGTTGGGAAGAGAGGTACAACAGCACACCATTATATATTTAATATATGATTAATAATATAATAACATTATATTATATCCCACAAACTAGATGAGCCAGTCCAGCACACCTGTGCACCTAAAATAGTAAAATCAAAGCTTATATTTATTTTCCCTGCCAAATTTTGAGTTTTATTGAGGTATAAGGGACATACAAATAAGATGCACATATTTAAAATACACACTTTTGTAAGTTTTGACATGTGTGTGTGTACGTGTGTGTGCATGTGTGCGTGTGAAAATATTACCACCATAGGGGTGCCTGGGTGGCTTGGTCAGTTAAACAGCTGACTCTTGGTTTTGGCTCAGGTCATGATCTCCCGGTTTGTGAGTTTGAGGCCAGTGTCGAGCTCTCTGCTGACAGCTCAGAGCCTGGAGCTTGCTTCGGATTCTGTGTCTCCCTCTCTCTGCCCCTCCCTCATTTGCACTCTGACTTGCTCTCTCTCTCTCTCAAAAATGAATAAACAAACATTTTTTAAAAAAAGAAAAATTACCACCATTAAGCCTATCAAAATTTTAGGCTGGAAAGAAAATCAAAATGTCTACAACACTTTGATACAGAATTTTCATTTCTAAGAATTTTTGCCACTGAAAATATCTACTTGCTGCTACGAGAAGAAAGTGAATAGTCTGGGCAGCAAAACCAAGAGGTAGCCATTAAAGGTAAAGTAGGAAGAGAAACCGTACAAAGGAAGAATCACTTATAAAATCGCTTCAATGGCAGTTATCTATTGCTGCATTGTAAACCACCCCTAAACTTAACTGGCTTGTTCATGATTCCGTGGGTCAGCGACTCGGGCTGGTATCATCTGGGCTGTTCTTCTGCTGGTCTTGTCTGGAGTCATTCATCTGTCTGTAGTCATCTGGGATCTTAAATGGGGCTGATGGTCGAAGGTGGCCTCACCCACTTGTCCACAGTTGGCCAGTTGGATACAGGCGGCCTGCTGTCCGGCGTCCTTAGTTCTCCTGCATATGGCCTCTGTGGAACTTGCTCAGGTTTGTTCACATCTCAGTCTCAGGGTTACGGACACAGATGAAAAGCGGCCAGCCCTTTTGTGCAAGCAGCTCTTAAGCTTCCGCTTGCATCACATTTGCTAACGTCCATTGGCCGATCCCAGATTCAAGGAGTGAAGGAATAACTCCTACCCCTCAACGGGGAGTGCAGAGTCACTGCAAATGGACTGGCGGGTAGGATGGGAAAAATTATTGCAGCTATCTTTGTAAACAAATGACCACCCCTACCACCTACTCAATATGTTTTTTATTTAGTAAATATCATGTGCCATATGCTAGGACCTAGTGAGAAGACAAAACATTTTCTGTCCTCAAGAAGGTCTAATGTAGGGAAGAACACACAGACAGCTAAGCTAACAGCACAATGCGGTGCAATTGGAGCCACAACAACATTTAGAGGACACCATGCAAGCAGGTGGGGGGACGCATGAGGCACACTAGGTGACAAACATAGGCAAAACTACCTGGTGGAAGTGACTGCCAAGGAGTCTTGCGACCCTCTCTACTGTGGCTTCTCAATGGGTAGAAAGGGAGGGGGAGGATGAGGGGAACGCTGAGAAACGAAGTCAAAGACCTACCAACTTCAATCAGCTTTCAAATTCCAATCAGCTTCCTTTCACGCATTAAACATGGAATCACAAAATCAAGACAGAACTCTGAAGTCGAGCAGAACAAAAGAAATATGACAAGGCCATTTTTCCTGAGGCTCCCCAGTCTCCCAAAGTCTCATCAGATCACATTCTTCCTAAAAGATCCTTTGTGGAAGTGATTTTCCCAGATTGAGGTTGTGGACAGAGTGCCTACTGCTCATAGCTTTGGGTCTGGAGCACAGTCTTTTTCATTCATTCTCAGGAATGCCACCTGTCACATGTTTCCGGAAGAAGGCCATGATCAGCATCATGGCCAAAACGCCCTAGAAGACAACAGAAGAACGGCATTGAAAATGTAACAATGAGGGGCGCCTGGGTGGCTCGACCAGTTAAGTGTCCGACTTCCACTCAGGTCATGATCTCACGGTTCATGTGAATTCCAGCCCAGCATTGAACTCTCTGCTGTCACGGTGGAGCCCACTTCAAATTCTCTGTCCCCTTCTCTCTCTGCCCCTCCTCTGCTCATGCTCTCTCTCCCTCTCTCTCTCTCAGAAATAAATTAAAAAACATTTAAAAATTTTTTTAATGTAATGATACAAAGTACATGGTTGGTGCTCAATGAATGATTCAAAATTTTTAAAAATGGGGGGCGCGCCTGGGTGGCTGAATTGGCTAAGCCTCTGAGTTCATCTCAGGACATTATCTCATGGTCTGTGGGTTGGAGCCCCATGTTGGGCTCTGTGTGGACAGCTCAGAGCCTGCAGCCTGCTTCGGATTCTGTATCTCTCTCTATCTCTGCCCCTCCCCCCCCCTCAAAAATGAATGAGTTAAAAAAGTTTTTGTTTTTTTTTTTTAAATGCTTAGAAGAAAGGACATACACCTAACAGTAATCTGTGTTTATCTCTGGTCTAGTCACTGGAATGTAACGGGGACAGTTGCTTTCATTTCCAATATTTACTTCCACATTATTTGAATGTTCTACAATCAGCAGATAGGACTGCTAGTGCCGTAAGTTTAAAAATGAAAAAAGAGCCAAAGGTCTGAAGCATTTCCATCTGATGCTACCACTACTACCAATAATGAAAACTCTCAGTGAGGGCCACTTGGGTGGCTCCGCCAGTTAAGCACCTGACCCCGGATTTCAGCTCGGATCGTGATCTCATGGTTGGTGGAGTTCGAGCTCCCCATCTGGCTCTGCACTGACAGCACAGAGCCTACTTAGAATTCTCTCTCCCTCCCTCTCTCTCTGCCCTTCCCTTGCTCGCGTTCACTCTCTCTCTCTCTCAAAATAAATAAATAAACTTAAAAAAAAAACACCTCTTATTGACTACTTTGTATGTGCTAAGCATTTTTTTTAAGTATTTAACACATAACTAACTCTATGAATTAGGTACAATCATTTTTCTTGTTTTATAGATTAGGAAACTGAGACTCAGCCAGGTTATATAATTTGCCCAAGGTGACATAGCTAAGAAATGTCCGAGCAAGGGGCGCCTGGGTGGCGCAGTCGGTTGAGCGTCCGACTTCGGCCAGGTCACAATCTCGCGGTCCGTGAGTTCGAGCCCCGCGTCGGGCTCTGGGCTGATGGCTCAGAGCCTGGAGCCTGTTTCCGATTCTGTGTCTCCCTCTCTCTCTGCCCCTCCCCCGTTCATGCTCTGTCTGTCTCTGTCCCAAAAATAAATAAACGTAGAAATGTCCGAGCAAGAGTCTGATTCTGGGCTGTTTGGTTTGAGAGGTTTATTTATAATCACTATGTTATGCTCAAATACCACTGTTAGCAGGGGAACGGGACAAATATCCCTGGAAACCTGAGAGTAAGACCCCAAGCAGACCCCAAGTACAATCTCATAAAAGCTTTATATTTTATCTTTTTTTTTTAATATTTATTTTTGAGACAGAAAGAGAGAGACAGAGTGTGAGCAGAGGAGGGGCAGAGAGAGAGGGGGAGACACAGAACCCGAAGCAGGATCCAAGCTGTGAGTTGTCAGCACAGAGCCCAACACGGGGCTCGAACTCACAACCTGTAAAACTATGGCCTGAGCGGAAGTCGGATGCTTCACCGACTCAGCCACCCCGGCGCCCCTATATTTTACCTTCTAACTTCATAACATACTTTCTGTCTCCAAATACCTATACATTTATTTGAAAATGAAAGCAAGCGAACTGTTTCCCATCACGTCCATCCTGGGGCTTTGTGTGTCCGGGTCGCGCCACTGTGAATGTCCAGAGAACGGTGTCGTGCACAAAATCCGTTCTTCGCGTCTCTCGCATTCTCTGGTAGATCAACCAGCGCGCGATGTTTTCCTAAGATCTTGGAAGAGACCAAACATCAGTTAACTTCAGTTTCTATCCTGGTTCCCGTTCAGGAGATGCATTCTTTCTGCCTATTAAGTAAAATATACCAGATGACCTGTCTGGTGACCCTGACTGATCGGCAGTGCCGCTGACCCAGGGCGTGACATTCCTCAGACTGGCCCCAGCTGTCTCTGACGTGGTCGTCTCCTCCACACGTCCCACAGTCTACTTTCTAGGAATTTGTACACAATCTCGGCTACAATGATTCGGTTCAAGCCAAGACAACAGTTGGTAAATGATTACTAAGTGCAAAAGGTCATTCACAAAAAAAAAAAAAAAAAAAAAAAAAAGGAAATAGATAGTAGAAATGGTTGCACAACATAGTGGATGTTATTAAAGCCACTGAATTGCACACTTAAAATAGCTACAGTGACAAATGTTATCTTCTATATTTTACCACGACAATGAAATAGTTCAAAAAGAAAGAGCAAACAAACAAATTTATTCACAATATTTGGTCCCGGCCTCAAGGATGTTCTGGGGCTGGGGGATGCTAACTGTGTTCCTGGTGTTTGCAACCACTAGCCTCAGGGAGAGCAAGTCTGACCCCGCAACCCCTCGCTGAAACCCTTTCTGTGGCTTCCCATTACTCTTGGAATAAAGACAAAAGCCTTAGCAGACTGATTGGGCCTTATGTGGTCATTTTTCTGACCTCATTTTGTGCCACTTCCCTCCTTGCTTTTTTTGTCCCAACCATCCTGGCTTTCCTTCTCTTCCTTCCAACGCGCCCAAGCTCTTTTCCACTTCAGGGTCTTTGCATGGGACTTTCTCTTTGCTTGAAAACCTTTTGCATCCCACTCTCTTTTGGGCTAACTCAACTCAAGCATCACCTCCTCAGAGAAGCCCTCCAGTATGGGTCAGATTCCATGTTATACACGCTTAAAACCACCTATTGTCCCTTACTGCGGCATATCACGGAAAAACGCCAAATACAATGGCTTAAACGAAACCAAAGCTCATTTCTCTCTTGCATTCAGAAATCTTGGGCTCCATAGTGCCCTTCTATCTTGTTACTCCACTACCCATGACTTTCATTCCCAAGGTCCCCTATTGACCCAGGAGAACAGCTGGAGCTCCAGCCATTACATCCACATTCTCACAAGCAGGAAGAAGAAAGCGGAAAACGCAAGCATCCAGCGTTTAAAAACATTTCCTGGAAGTAATACCCACCACTTCTGCTTACATCCCATTGATTGGAATTTACCACATGACCACACCTAGTTGCAAGAGGGCTGGTAAATGTAGTCTTTATTCTAGGTAACTATATGTCCACCTGGAAATGGAGAGTTCTATTACTCATCAAGAAGGGCAGAGTGGGTATTGAGGGACTACTAGAGTCTCTGCTGCAGTAGCCTTGATCTTGTTTTGTAATCATACTCTCAAATTTAAGGTGATCATTCAGCTAAAATCTTCCCTCTCACTAGATTAGAAACTCCATGAGAGCTGGCCCTTGTCTGATCATCACTGTGTCTCCTGTGCCTAGCGTGGTGCTTTCCGCAAGGATTTGTGGACCAAGTGTGGACAGGAGGCTGTCTTAGCTCGGGCTGCTATGACAAAATACCACAGGCTGAGAACATTAATAGACATTTAATTCTCACAGTCCTGGAGGCTGGGAAGTCCAAGATGAAGGTGCCAGCAGATTCACCTTCTGGTGAGAGCTCGCTTCCTGGTTCACAGACGGCCGTCTTTATACCACAGCCTCACATTGTGGAAGGGATGAGGGATCTTTCTGGAATCTTTTATAATGGCACTAATCTCATTTATGAGGGCTAATGACCCTCATGACCTAATCACTTCCCAAGGCTCCACCCCTTAATATCATCGCCTTGGGGTTAGGATTCAACCTATCAATTTTGGAGGGACACCGACATTCAGACCACAGCAGGGGCCTTGGTGCCATTTGGGCGGACCTAAAAACTATAGCACTTCCTGGCCAGAGTTAACAGAAACGAATGACATGTACTGAGTACCCGCTGTGTTCTAGACATTGTCACCTAAACCTTAGAACTGCTCTAGAAAGGAGGTTTCAGGTTATCCGTTTGTTTAGAGGAGGAGGCTGCGGTGCAAAGAGGCTGACGTCTTGCTCCAGGTCACAGTCTGGGAGAAAGCAGAATGAGGACTTGAACTGGGCTCTGGCACAGAAATCAGAGCTGCCAGCCATCACTCAAGCCCCTTTTGGGACTGGGCTGCAAAGTGGCAAATTCTACCTCCTCTACTCCTCCTGCCCACCCGTCCCCGGTCAGCCCAGCACCCCCCAGTGCAGGCTGGGCACCTCAGACCGCCTCAGACCACCGCAGCCTCATTCAACCCACAGTCTTTCGTTATAACTAAGCCACTCCTAGAACAAGTAGGAAGGGATAGTGAAAAAAAATCAGCGCTCGCACCCATTGGGATGGCTATTTTTAAAACCAAACCAAACCCCCTGAAACAGACACCAGTGTTGGCAAGGGTGTGGAGAAATCGGGACTTTCGTTCGTGGCTGATGGGAATGCGGAATGATGCACCCACCATGAAAACCAGTATGGCAATGCCTCGAAAGTCGAACACAGCATTACCATATGATCCAGCAACTCCATTTCTGGGAAAATACTCAAAAGGGGTGAAAGCAGGACAGGAAACAGATACACCTGTGTTAACAGCAGCATTATTCGCAAGAGCCAAAAAGTGGAAGTAAGCCAACTGCCCATGGAAAGATGGAACAAAATGTGGTATATGCACATAATGGGACGTTACCCAGTCTTGCAAAGGAAAGACATTCTGACAGGCGCTGCACCACGGGTGAACCTTGGAGAGATGATGCCGAGTGAAAGAAGCCGGATACGAAAGGACAAAGGCAGTGGGATTCCACTTACACGAGGTTCCTAGAGTAACTTCATAGAAACGGAAAGCAGAATGCTATTTGCCGGGGGTTTGGGGAAGGGGAGAATGGGTGGTTATTGTTTAATGGATATAGAGTTTCGGTTTGAGAGGATGAACACGTTCTGGAGAAGGATGGTAATGATGGTGGCACAACAATATGGAGGCACCTAATGCCACAGACGTGCACACTTAAGAAGGATTACGATGCTTCATTGTATGTTATACATACTTTGTGACACACACATACCAAAAAAAAAAAAAAAAGTGTTTTCCGGCAGGACTCCTAGGCTGGGCTTCCGGGGGTGGAGAAAGTGAAAAAGCAGGAAGAGATCTGTCCAGTCACCTTGCCTTGTCTTCCTTAGGCACTCTGCCTCCAGTGAGGTTGGGTGGGGAGAAGGGCCTGGATCATCCAGAGAGGACGTGGTGAATTTGCCCTGGTCTCTGGATTCTTCATCAGGGGGAGCAGACACGCTCTAGATCCTGTCTGTCGCCCTGTCTGGGCCCCAGTGAGGTGTGCAGGGCCTGGAGAGTTAGCTGACAGAACTATACCCGGGCTTCTTCCTTCCTCTACACTCCTGCCACTGTCCTCTGGCCGTAGGGTTCCTCCCGAGAGTGACAGTCCTGCTGCTGTATAAGCCGTAGCAATTTGATCGTCTTGTGGAAAAGCCCTCTGCAGTGAGTGTGGCTGCCTGAGCAAGACAAGACTCAGAACCCCAGGCATGCGTGTGGGGAAGTCCTTTCCCGCCCTCTTAGTCAGTCAACCTGCGTGGGTGAGGTGTCCCATCCTGGTCACCATCCCTGACAAAAATGTGACCCAACCAGGACTAGAGCAGGAAGCAGGGATCCATTTGACATCACCAGAAGAGAAAGCCAAGGTAGTGCCACGCCTGTTTTCTGGTCATGGAAGGGATTTTTTTTTTTTTTAATTCCGCTAAAATGTTTTTATCTTTCATAAAATAATATGGGTACAGAGAGTTAAAAAGCGAAAAAGTCAAACAGAAGAAAAAGGCTTAAAGGCAAAACAGCAGCCTTGTGCTCTCTCACTCCCACCTCAAGTCCAGCGGGTCAGATCCAGCCACTTTTAATTCCTTATTAGCTGTTTCTTCTGGCTTTACACACATAACCTCTAGTAACAAGCTTATTTCTGAAAATTTCATTTGCAGAATGGGCTCCCTGTTAAGGACTTGAAGGATTTAACTCTCCACCTCTTCCTCTCCCTTCTCAATGTCTTTTAACACAATTTCGGTTAAAGCCATACATCCTGGCTTCACTATTAGAACGGTAAATATCGACGATGACAGACTGAAGTACATTTCTCTTTTGTTTTCCCTGGAGTTAATTCTCTTTTTGTCACACGCTCAGCTTTGTTTGAATCTGTGAGTCTTCCCAGACCCTCCAAGGACTCCGTAAAACCCTCTCAATCCAATTTTCTGCACAGTCAAACTTGCCGGATAATCCCTCAATTCCGCTCACCCCCACCACTCCCGGTGCACCCCTCTTGCAGCCCCTCCCCCCACCTGGACAGTTTGCAAAGCTCCTTTCCTGAGTCTTTCCTTTGCTGACCTCAAATTCTGAAGAGAATTGTTCTATAACTATTTTATATGATTCCACAAGCCTGACTTGCTCATTGTGGAAAAATGTAAAAGGCGTAAGAAAGAAACTAAAGGTGATATATAATTCTCCTACCTAAACATCACCGTTAACACTTTGCTATATATCTTCTTGATCTTTTTTGTGCATGCCTAGCAATATACATCAAAGAGAGGAAAATACGATCCAGAAAACAAAGGCTGGGACAGCTACATTTCTGCCCCTAGGAGAGTAGCATGACTCCCGTCTGAGCGGTGGAAGAAAACGGTTTGCTGGGCCCCATGAGTGAGAGGATGAATACCAACTGTCACTCCACTCCTCTGCCTGCCTCCACCCCTGTCCCTGCAGAACATGGTTTGAAGACAAGGAAAGTGTTTTTGAAAAAACAAAAACAAAACAAACAAACAAACAAAGAAAATGAGGACAAAGTGGTAGAAATTAAGGCACTGAAACATTAAATTTAAAAATCAAGGGATTGAAAAAACTGATAGTTTGAGAGAGAAGGGTCTAGTGCCACACTGATCAATATGCTAGGCACTAGCCATAGGAGGCTCTTAAAATTTATTTATTTATTTATTTATTTATTTATTTATTTATTTATTTTTGAGGCTCTTAAAATTTAATGAAATCAAAAATTCAGTTCCTCAGTTGCACCAGCCCCATTTCAAGTACTCAACAAGATACATGTGGCTGGGACTACCATACTGGACAGCACACACCAGAACATTCCATCATCGTAGAAGACTGTTGGATTGCACTGGGCTCTAACAAAGATCAAAACTTGCAAAGCATGGGCGAAATTTAGTACATAGTGGCAAAGCATGATGTTTAAGAGGTCGTCTCTAGAGCCAGATGCCCAAGTTCAAATCTCGCTTCTGCCACTTATTATCCATATGACTTTGGGCAACTTAATCTCTCTGCCTCAGTTTTTTTTTTTTTTTTTTTTATGTCTAAAGTACAGATAATGATAGTAACCACCTCATAGGTGTTATAAAGACCAAATAATTAATATCTCTAAGGTGCTTAAGGAAGTACGTGCATTAGTGACATATAGTGAGTACTTAATAAATACTTTTTAAAAAATCAATAGTTTGATTTGCCTATTAGTTATTAACAAATGGAGTTTGAAATGAAAACCTAGGTTTCTGGCTTTTTTTTTTTCTTCTTCTGCAAGGCCTGGCAACGCTACCTTGCATTTCTACAGTGCTACAATTGGCCAGAATGGAGTAGCAGCTGCCCAGGTAAGTTGGAGTGTAAACTCTCCAGTCGCCCACACGTTCTTGCCCACACACGTTCGTTTTGGGCCGGTGTTACCTCAACCCCACTCAGAGCAGGCATCTTTTTCTAATTGGCATGAAGTCACCATGTAGGCTAGTGGGCAGGCGTGGGGAAAATGGCAAACACACGGACATCAAGAAATGCCTTCAGCTGGGGGAATGGCAGGTGGCTCTCTAGGGCACTGGTGTCTAATGCTCAATTCTGAGCCGGAACCCAGACTGTAAAGTGTTGCGATTCTTACCTCAAATCTTCAGTAAAGTCTGCTGCACACAGAGTTTTTGGCATACAGTGTTTTTGGTGAAATGAAAGAATGAAGGTGTTCAGCAAGGCACAAAAATGATGATGGCGAAAATTGAGAATTTTGTAGCATCCTGGAGAAGAGCAAGCCCCTTGAACAAACGTAGGAGCTTTTCTTTTTAATTCTTTTAATGTTTGTTTATTTTTGAGAGAGACAGAGTGTGAGCGGGGGAGAGGCAGAGAGAGAGAGAAAGAGAGAGAGAGAGAAAGAGAGAGAGAGAGACATGGAATCTGAAGCAGGCTCCAGGCTCTGAGCTGTCAGCACAGAGACCAGCGTGGGGCTTGAACTCTGAGATCATGACCTGAGCCAAAGTCCCATGCTTAACTGACTGAGCCACCCAGGTGCCCCAGGATGTGATATCATTTCTCTGGAGACATCAAGAAGGGAGGGGACAGTCATTTATTTTGGACTGTTAAGACACTTACCAGCCTAGAAGCTGGGAACAGAGTATCGATTCATTGTCATTTTCTGCTCTAACATTTGGCAATTGTCTGGCCTGGATGATGCAGATAAACAAATCATTCACAGGTATCTTTCAGAATTGCAAACTATCTACAAAGAAGACAATCCTGATTTCAAAATATTCTGCCCTTTAATAAAATGAAGCATTAGACCTCAGTCTCAATATTTTATTTGGAAAATGTGGTCACCATAACACCCTCAAACTCAGCCTAAATTTTCCTCCTAACACACACACACACACACACACACACACACACACACACACACACACATCCTAGCTTTAGCTCTACCTCTCACTTACTCGTTCATAGGTGAGATGTCTATTCCTTAATACCAACATCCACAGATGCTGGGTCACTCATCTTTCCAGGAATTGAACACAAGAACAGTCAGTTAAAAGAAAGACAACAGAGGGGCAGAGAATAGTTATCTGCTGAAGGAGTTCCTGGTGACTATGTACACCTGGAGACATAGAACTGCTTTCCATGGTTCTCAGTCCTTGTTGGCTAAGAATCTGGGCAGTCAGTAATAGAAATAGCTGTGGATAAATCAGAGATGTGGCTCTGAAACTGGACAGCCAAGTGACTCTGGGTAATCTCTCTGGGCCTCAGTTTCTCATTTGTAAAATAGGTTAGATCCATTTATTTTCTAGTTTTGATGGCTTACAGTCATATATTGGGTCAGTGTTGACCCAATCTTTCAGAGTAAGATGACACAAAGCATAAGACAGTTTGCTTTAGAAATGCTCCATTTGTGGGGTGCCTGGGTGGCTCAGTCGGTTAAGCATCTGACTCTGGATTTCAGCTCAGGTCATGATCTCTCAGTTCGGGAGTTTGAGCCCCGCATCAGGCTCTGCGCTGACAGCAGGAAGCCTACCTGGGATTCTCTCTCTCTCTCTCTCTCTCTCTCTCTCTCTCTCTCTCTCTCTCCGTGTCTCTGCTTCTCCCCAGCTCACTTGTGCATGTGTGCATGTGCTCTCTCCCTCAAAATGAATAAATAAACACTTTTTTAAAGATTATAAAAAAGAAATATCCCATTTGTGAATAAGATAAATGGAATTATACTAACGCAAGAGCTCTGAGCTAGGAGATGTGAAATCTGGGCTCTGTATGTGCTGCATCATAAACTGAGTATCACTGGGCAGGTCGCCCTGCTTCTCTGTGCTGTAAAGGGAGAGGCTTGGAGAAGATGATGTCTGATGGCCTTTCCAGTGCTGAGGTCCTATATGAGCCTACGATCCAAAGTCACCACGAAGGCATCAGCCCAATTTTTCTGGAGAAGTAAATCAGAAGAGAAAGCGAATGCCCTCAGTGGGTGAAGGGGCTGCATCTGAGAGGTTTGATCCCCTCCTGTATTCACAGGAGGTGTCCCTCCTAGTTGTCCCGCCCTCACTCCCAGGTTCCGGGTTTAAGGGCAGGAGCTGGCACATCTGACGCCCAAAGCCAGCTGAATGAGCAGAACCTTGAGTTCTGCTGAGTCCTCCCATGGCCGGAGTCCAAGGGTTGAAGACCAAACTTTCCTACCAGCTTATCAGGGCCCATTACTGGCCCAGCCCAGGTGACTACTTGGCAGTGGACTTTGGTTATTTCTCCTCCTCCCCAAAAGGGCCACTTTGGCTGGTAGACTTGTCCATGCCAGGCACACTGCAGGGGACTTGTGACTTCCAAGTCTGGCTGCAGTGAAGGTCAGTAAAGGGCAACGATCCTTGGAGATTTCCCAGGCTGAGCCACTTCAGAGTGGTGTCACAAGAGGGCAAGGCCCACTTTCCAAAAGAATGTGGACTAAGGAAGGCTGGCTGGAATAGAACAGGGGCTCCTGTATGGAAGGAGGCAGAGGCAAGGAAGGGACAAGAGTAGAGAACTCTGGAGTTAGCTCAAAGGAAGACCAGGGCTTGAGCTGCATAAAGTGAAAAGAGGCATAGAGTCCAAGAACTCTATTTCAGTGCAGGTAGAATTTTGTGTGAATAACAGATTAGAAGGTATAAAATAACATATTCCAAGTAGCCTAATTACATATGCTACCTTTCTGTGTTCTCTCCCCTCCCCCACTCTAGGTTTAAAAAGTAAGGTGCCTCGTTAGCGGAGTAGGTAGCACTCAGCCTCATAAAAAGTAATGTAAGGTAAAAAATATGGAAAAGAGTAAATAAGAAAAGAGAAATCAGCATAATCCTACCACCTACTGATAACCACCATCAATACGTTGATATATTTCTTTCTGGTTTTTTATTTTATGCATATGTACACTATATAATTTTTTAAGTTTGTTTATTTTTGAGAGATAGACCACAAGATGGGGAGGGGGAGAGAGACAGTCCCAGGTAGGCTCCATATTGTCAGCACAGAGCCCCACATGGGACTTGAACTCATGAAGCATGAGGTCATCACCTGAGCTGAAACCAAGAGTCAGAAGCTTAACCAACTGAGCCACAGGGGCTCCTACGCTATATAATTTTTTGAAAGATAATACTGTACATGCTTTTTTCTAATCTGCTCTTTTCACTGAGCATTATATTATGAATATTTTTTCTTCTCAGTCAATATTATTATCATCATTTTTAAATGTTTATTTATTTTTAATTTTTTAATGTTTATTTTTGAGAAAGAGAGACAGAGTGCTAGCAGGGGAGGGGCAGAGACAGAGGGAGACACAGAATGTGAAGCAGGCTCCAGGCTCTGAGCTGTCAGCACAGAGCCTGATGTGGGGCTTGAACCCACGAACTGTGAGATGATGACCTGAGCTGAAGTTGGACGCTTAACCGACTGAGCCACCCAGGTGCCCCTAATGTTTATCTATTTTTGAGAGAGAGAGAGAGAGAGAGAGAGAGAGAGAGAGAGAGAGAGCACAAGCAGGGAAGGGGCAGAGAGAGAAGGAGACACAGAATCCAAAGCAGGCTCCAGGCTCTGGGCTGTCAGCACAGAGCCCGATGTGGGGCTTGGACTCACAAGCCATGAGATCATGACCTGAGCCAAAGTTGGACGTTTAATCGACTGAGTCACTCAGGCACCCCATTTTCTTATCATCATTTTTAATGATGGCATGTTCTTCGTTCATGTGGATGTACTATTTTTATGCAACAACCCTTTATTAGCTATTTGAATAATGTCTATTTTTTAACTATTATAAACATGCTTCTTTGAACATCCTAGCACATATATCCTTCCTTCCAATAAATTTCCCAGAGTGGAGGTGCTAGGTCAAATAGTGGTATATATTGACATATTGACAAATTTCCCTGCAGAAAGATTGTACCAATTAAATCTCTGTACCAATGTCTGATGCTTGATCACCCTTTGTTTTTGTTTTTGTTTTTAATTTTTTTAATGTTTTAAAATTTATTATTATTATTTTGAGACAGAGAGAGACAGAGTGCGAGCAGGGGAGGGGCAGAGAGAGAGGGAGACACAGAATCCAAAGCAGGCTCCAGGCTCTGAGCTGTCAGCACAGAGCCTGATGCGGGGCTCGAACTCACAGACTGCGAGATCATGACCTGAGCCGAAGTCAGATGCCCAACCAACTGAGCCACCCAGGCACCCTTTGTTTTGTTTGTTTGTTTGTTTTCTTTTTTTTATCACCTTTTGGGATTTAACAGCTTTGGCATTTTTCGTACTAAGACCATATATTAAGCCACATACCATGGCTGTCCATCTCTTCTTTAACATCAAAATTATACAAGCTTTCTCCTTTGACTCAGTACTTCCACTCTTGGGAAATATTTAAAGAAAGGGTCTAAACTACACACATATAAAAAGTATGTGCTGATAAGTAGATAAATAATAGGTAGGTACACAATAGATTTTGGGAATCGGGGGCTGTGTGAGTAAACCAATTGCTTTGGACAATTGCTTTGAAGATCCTCACTGTCCCTGTGCGTTGGGAAGGGCATTCTTGTGTCAGGGGGCTCAAAGGGAGGAGGGGCAGGGGATTACTCATCATACCTAGGACAGTGCCGCCAATGTTCAAAGGATGGACCCCCTGCTTTTGCCACTCTGTGTACCCTCAGCCTCCAGAACCTCCCCTACCTTCCTCGATGACATGAGGCTTTAGTTCATACACAGTTGTCTGCCCCACTCTTTCAAAGGTCGCTGGTGACATGTGCCCATTTGCAGCATTGTTTATTAGGAAGGATAATGATCTGATGATAACTGGTGTTTTCTTTCCCTTTCCCCAAGTTCTTTTTAATCCAATACCACCACCCTCCCTTTTAGTTTGTAAGGCTTGACGCCATGTAAAGAATTTGCAGAACAGAACCCCAGAAGAAATTCAGCAACATTTCAGCCTTTAAACTCAAAGCCATGTGTTTAAATGTGAGACCAAGAGATGTAGGAAGAGACCTGTCAAAACATGTCCAAAGCCCACCTCCACTCCAGAGAAGATAAGACCTTATTACAGAATAAGACAGGTGGAGAGTTGGAAGCGGAAGCAAAACTAACGGGGGCTATGCACCCGGCCCCATCTGGAGTTTGGCACACCACTTTCATTGGGGATTGAAAAGACCTTGATTCCGGGGCAAGGCCTTGTCAGGCAATAAGCCTTCTCTACAAATCTCCCAGCATTATGGCACAGATTCCATGGAACTGAAATGAGAGCTCGGCCTGGCAAGGCTTGAGATCAGGAACAGATTCCCCTAGATTTTCCTCCTCGTGGGAGGAAGGGCTGGAGGGGTTCCCGGATGGGTTAGGAGGATGCCACATGGACAGATGAGGAGGTGGCTATATATCAGCAGATTGTCAGCATAGAGGAGAGACGTTTCCCAACTCCCACTGCCACACCACCACCACTGTGGCCTGTCCACGAGCAGGACAGGGGTGGCTTGCCCACTCCATTGAAACAGGAGGCCGCCATGGGACAAAGCAAATGAAAATCAAGAGGTTGTCCCCTCCCCATTTACTTCTTGGTGACATTTCCTTAAGTGTCTCAGTAATCGAGAGGTAAAGAGCTGAGAGGAGCAGAAAGATTCTGAGTATGACTGAGTTTACCTGGAAGTAACCTACCTAGGTTTTTTGTTTCTAGAGACTGGGGGCTTAAGAAGGAAATTTGTTCGGGGGCGCCTGGGTGGCTCAGTTGTTTGGGCGACTGACTTTGGCTCGGGTCATGATCTCATGGTTTGTGAGTTCAGGCCCTGCATCAGGCTCTGTGCTGA
The DNA here is from genome assembly GCF_007474595.2 of Lynx canadensis. NCBI lineage: Eukaryota > Metazoa > Chordata > Mammalia > Carnivora > Felidae > Lynx > Lynx canadensis. The sequence goes on from NC_044316.2 coordinate 13,914,290, forward strand.
CAGCTCAGAACCTGGAGCCTGCTTCGGATTCTGTGTCTCCTTCTCTCTCTGCCCCTCCCCTACTCGTGCTCTGTCTCTCAAAAATAAATAAATGTTAAAAAAAAAATTTTTTTAAAAGAAGGAAACTTGTTCAGTTATAAGAAATAAAGTTAGGGGCACCTGGGTGGCTTCGTTGGTTAAGTGTCCAACTTCAGCTCAGGTCACGATCTAGCGGTTCACAAGTTCGAGTCCCACGTCCGGCTCTGTGCTGACCGCTCAGAGCCTGGAGCCTGCTTCACCCTCTGTGTCTCCCTCTCTCTTTGCCCTCGCCTGCTCGCACTGCCTCCCTCTCAAAAGTAAATAAACATTAAAAATTAAAAAAGAAAGAAAGAAAGAAAAAAAGTTCTGTTTTTCCTCACCTGATTTCTTGTAACTGTGAAGTTTGGACCTCCTTTTACAATAGTGAAAAATTAAGAAAACTGGAACATTAAGAGGGGAACTTTGCAGAGTTATGCAATCATTTAATTTTTTCTAATTTAAAAAAAAAATTTTTTTTCAACGTTTATTTATTTTTGGGACAGAGAGAGACAGAGCATGAACGGGGGAGGGGCAGAGAGAGAGGGAGACACAGAATCGGAAACAGGCTCCAGGCTCTGAGCCATCAGCCCAGAGCCTGATGCGGGGCTCGAACTCACAGACCGCGAGATCGTGACCTGGCTGAAGTCGGATGCTTAACCGACTACGCCACCCAGGCGCCCCTCTAATTTTTTTTAAGGGAGAGAGAGAGAGAACCTAAGTGGAGAGTGGTAGAGGGAGAGAGAGGGAGAGCGAGAGCGAGAGCGAGAGAGAGAGAGAGAGAGAGAGAGAGAGAGAATCCCAAGGAGGCTCCACACCCAGTGCAGAGTCCCACAAGGGGCTGGGACTGGGAGATCATGACCTGAACCAGAATCAAGAGTCAAAAACTTAACTGTTCCACTCACTGCCACCCAGACTCCCCTAATGTTTACAAATACTATATAATAATATAAAAATATTTATGATATAATGTTAAGTGAAGAAGTAGTATACAAAAATGTGTGTCCTTTTTGATAACAACAGCGTTTTAAAGAAAAACCTCAGGGCGCCTGGTGGCTCAGTTAGTTAGTTGGGCGTCTGACTTCTGCTCAAGTCATGATCTCACGGTTCATGAGTTTGAGCCCGGCGTCAGCCTCTGTGCTAACAGCTCAGAGCCTGGAGTCTGCTTTGGATTCCGTGTCTCCCACTCTCTCTGCCCTTCCCCTGCTCGTGCTCTCTCTCTCTCTCTCTCTCTCTCCCTCAAAATGAATAAAACACTTAAAAAAGAAAAAAGAAAAACCTCCAAACATACAGTTAAAATAAAATTCAAAAAGTCAATATACAAAAATATTAAGTGAGTATCTTTGGGTGGGAAAACCGTGGGTAATTAAATTTTTTTTTCCTCTTTCTACTTTTTCTTAATTCTCCTCCATGAGCACAATTTTCTTTACAATGAAATTTATATATTTAAATATGTATGTGTGTGCATTAGTTTAAGCATGGCTTGATCCATTGCCTAGAGCTTTTTTTCAATTGAAGTGTAGTTGACTTATTTGTTATTTATTCTTAGTTTTTTTATTACAATGGCCTAGAGCTTTGAAAAGGTTGGAGACAAGGGGGAAGAAGGTAAAGGGGATTTTCTGGGCCCTGTTTAACTGTACTGCTGAGTGGCTAAGTTGGTCATCACTTGTCTTCTTCTTCTTGCCACGTAAGTCAGTGTTGGGTGATGTCACGGGCAGAATGAGCCAAGAAATGACAGGTTAAGATGAATGGGAGCCTCTGTTCAAGGGAAACACAGGAAGGCCCATATAGTTGAAATCTGAAGTCAGTGGTTCTCAAAGTGTGATCCTCAGATCAGCAAAGTCAGCATTGCTTATTAGAAATGCAACCTGTCTGGCCCCACCCCAGACCAACTGAATCACTACTCTGGGAGCAGGGCCCAGCGAGGTGTATTTTAACAAGGCCTCCAGGGGATTCTGATGCCTGCTACAGTTTGAGAACCACTTTCTTTTTTAACGTTTTATTTATTTTATTTTTTTAAGTAGGCAGGGCTTGAATCCACGACCCTGAGATCGAGACCCAAGCCTAGATCAAGAGTTGGATGCTTTCGGGGCGCCTGGGTGGCGCAGTCGGTTAAGCGTCCGACTTCAGCCAGGTCACGATCTCCCAGTCCGTGAGTTCGAGCCCCGCGTCAGGCTCTGGGCTGATGGCTCAGAGCCTGGAGCCTGTTTCCGATTCTGTGTCTCCCTCTCTCTCTGCCCCTCCCCCATTCATGCTCTGTCTCTCTCTGTCCCAAAAAAAATAAATAAACGTTGAAAAAAAAAATTAAAAAAAAAAAAAAAAAAGAGTTGGATGCTTTCACCGACTGAGCCACCCAAGTGCCCCAAGTTTTATTTTAATTTATTTTTAAGATTGGGTTTTTAAAATATTTTGTTTAGCACTTTCAGTTTTGCAGAAAACTTGTGAAGACAGTACAAAGAGTTCCCCTTTGGGGCGCCTGGGTGGCGCAGTCGGTTAAGCGTCCGACTTCAGCCAGGTCACGATCTCGCGGCCCGTGAGTTCGAGCCCCGCGTCGGGCTCTGGGCTGATGGCTCAGAGCCTGGAGCCTGTTTCCGATTCTGTGTCTCCCTCTCTCTCTGCCCCTCCCCCGTTCATGCTCTGTCTCTCTCTCTGTCCCAAAAATAAATAAATAAACGTTGAAAAAAAAAAAAAAAAAGAGTTCCCCTTCTCTCCCCCCCCCCCGCCCCCACACACACCCAGTTTCCCCTATTATCAACATCTTACATTAATATGATCTATTTGGAGAACCACTTTTCTTTTTTTTTAATTTTTGTTTTAATGTTTATTTATTATTGAGAGACAGAGCATGAGCATTGGAGAGGCAGAGAGAGGGGGGAGATACAGAAACACAGGCAAGCTCCAGGCTCTGTGCAAGCTGTCAGCACAGAGCCCGATGTGGGGCTCGAATCCGCAAACCGCGAGATCATGCCCTGAGCTGAAGTCGGTCGCTTAACCCGCTGAGGCACCCAGGTGCCCCCTGGAGAACCACTTTTCTAATGGATAATCACTGAAGAGCTCGCATAAGATTGGTTACCACGGGGCAGGTATCAGCCCTGAGGCTGGAAGGAGCTAAGAGAGGAGCTCATCATCACCATCACCAATATTCACATTTGAGTAAGACTTTAAGATGGGTCATTTCATTGGATTCTTAATAGAAGCCTTTGAAATGAGCCAAGGAAGTTATCCCCACTTTACAGATGAAGAAGAAAAAAAAACAAAACTGGGGATCAAAAAGATGAAAGGATTTTTCCCATGATCACACAACTGATAATAATTGATATTTACTGAGCTTTCCCCATGGGCTAAATCTTGTTGATAATATATCAACAAGATACATTATGTATCAACAATATTATATATATTGATATTATCAATATTATATATATAACAATTTATTGATATATAATATATAATGTCAATATTGATAGGTATACATAACATACTGATATATAGTATCAACAGCTAACATATACTATCTCATTTAAACCTCACACAAATCTAAGGTAAGTCCTATTTTCATTTTATAGACAAGGAAACTGAGGCACAAAAAGACTAAGTAACTTACTCTTGGACGCACAGCTTGAGTTAAAGGAACTGTGATTCAAAGCTGGGAAATCGGACTTCCAGGACATGTGTTCATAACCATTAAGGTATAGAGTTAAGTTTGACGGCTTGGCTAGGCTGAATTACATTTCCCAGAATTCCCCTTCCAGTCTGTTTCCAATTAGCATGGGCCACAAGAGCGATTCTTGTTGGAGCTTCAGAGGGCGGAAGTGAAGCAGCAGCCATTTTGTGGCTGACACATGTTGCCAATTAACTGCTGTCTCATCTCATTAGCATGGGGCAGTGGGCATGCATATAACTGCTTTGCCTTCTCCTGAATCTTCCTTCACCTTCTCTGACTCCTGGGCCAGGTGTGGGTGATTAGCTCCGTGCAGAGAGCCCTGGCTTCTGTAGCACACCCACACCATCAACACTAGAGGCAACAAGAACTGACGTGGGCTTCAGCCGGTCCTCATGGGCCTCAGCTCACACTTGGCGAGTAACAGTTTATCCGTGGTCTCCTCCACTTTATATCCATTGTCCATTCCCAAATGCCTGCCCTTTAGATTTCAAGCTGCATCAGATGTGAAGACAACAGCTTTCCAGAAACTGCTTAACCAGCTAACAATTAAATAAGGTCAAATCTCTGTAATAAATATATACAGGCAGTCTTTGCTTTGCATGGTAATGCAGGACTGTAAAAAAGACAGTGCAAGCTGAAACCATTCAAAGCCATCTGAATAGTCAGTGAGAAAAAGTAGGATTGTTCTATGCCCTTTAAATATTTTGGTCAAAACATTAAAAACTACTGTTAAAAGTGTATTAGGAAAATGAAAAAAGAAAAGTTAATATTTATTTAGCACACAGTTGTTTAGAAACATTGAAAAATTAAAATGTTTTATTTCTTTGTAAAAAACAACAGTGCTTGCCTTCTAATCATGTAATTTATACAGCAAGCATCTTTTCTATGGCTTATTGAACTGTCAGATTCCTTTCTAAGTTTGGGTCTGTTTCCAACACTTTATCCTCTGAGCTTTCAGTGTCATGAAATCTCTCTGAGAGCTCCCTTAACATTCACTCTTTTTTTCAGCATCATTTCCTCGATGACATATTCATGTTTTTGTCACAACTACCTGCCTTGGAATCAGGGTGCAAATTTCACAGCAGCACCCTTCTCTGACCTAGTAGTCTCACCAGTTTAGCTTAATATTAATCAATTCATGCTGATTTCTGAAATGGTAGAACCAGCCATTACCAGCAGTCGAGGGTTTTTCTTCAGTCTCCTTGCAATGATCGTTTTCTTCCAGTGTGGCTATTAACTTCAATGCTCTGGCCTGAACGCTAGCCAAACTGATTCAGAAAAAATTATTATGTTCTTCAATCGAAAGTGCAAATAGGGGCACTTGGGTGGCTTAGTCGGTTAAGCATCCGACTTCAGCTCAGGTCATTATCTCTCAGTTGGAGGGTTTGAGTCCCATGTCAGGCTCTGTGTTGGCAGCTCAGAACCTGGAGCGTGCTTTGGATTCTGTGTCTCCCTCTCTCTCTACCCCTCCCCTACTCATGCTCTGTTTCTCTCTCAAAAATTAATAAACATCAAAAAAAAAGTGCAAATAAAAGGCTTTCTGTTTCTTGTGCTATTTATTTATTTACTTAGAGGGAGAGAGAACACACGTGCACATGGGGAAGGGCAGAGGGAGAATCAGTTTTTTTTATGTTTATTTTTGAGGGGGGGGGACGGAGAGAGGGGGTCAGAGAGAGAGAGAGACAGAATCTGAGCCAGGTTCCAGGCTCTGAGCTGTCAGCACAGAGCCCGATGCGGGGCTTAAACCCATGAACCATGAGATCATGACCTGAGCCAAAGTCAGATGCTTAACCAACTGAGCCACCCAGGTGCCTCCGTTTCCTGTGCAGTTTAAACTAAAAGCTGTTAAAGTGCCTTTACCTGTTTTTTTCATGTTCATCAAGATTTTTTCAGTCTGATTTGCAGTATAGCTTCATACAGGTCTAGGTCTCTTTCTATCTTTGCTTTGCTGTCACTATCTTCAAATCTAATCACATCACTGCTAACATTTTCATTTCTAGTTTCTTTGTTTCACTTTCATTTTGTTGGCCAATTCTCTCTTTCGATTTTCCATTTTTGTAAAAACATCGTACGTGTTTATCCCTGGGAGACAAGGAGGAAACGCAGGTACAGGTTTTGCTGGCTGTGAGTGAATTGAATAACAGATATATAATGACCAGTCACCAACAGATTTTGAAAGAAGTGACAGGACTAGTCACTGATCATGATGTGCACCTTATTCACATGGTGATTTATGGACTAAATCGCTAGCAGTGAAGTTTGTACTTTATACAATTAATTACTCACCGGTAATAAACTGTGGCAAATAAAATTAGAACTGTGTTGTTGAGGCACCGGTATTATTTAATTAAACCATGGTAACTGAAATTCATGCATGTTGGAACTGTGTAGGGTGAGGATCAGCTCTGTGTGTGTGTGTGTGTGTGTGTGTGTGTGTGTGTTTGCATATGTGTAGTCTTGGTAGCAATCTCATAGAATAACCATTCCTTCTCCACAGTCTCAGCAAAATCCCAAGGTAAAGATTATCTAGAGAAGACTTGTGGATATAGCTTTTGTCTAAGGGAGTGAAATTCCAATAATAGATCAATAATAGACCCACAAAAAAATTTAAATTATTATATTGGCAGAAATACTGCCAGTTTGGACTGAATGGGACCAAGACCACATAAAATGAAAAGAGGCCTGTGGGCAACCCCTCCCCACCCAAATCTACTAGCAGTAAGAAAGGGGAAAAAACTATTCCGTTAAAAATACAATTTATCTTTCGTGGATGAAAAAGGATGACTTAGATGGCAGAAACAAGAGTTTAGTGGAGCCAGGAATCATGCAGGATTATTCTGAGACCTTAAGTCCTAATCAAGGAGCTACCAGCTTGTGCCCAGCTGAATTTCAGAATTTCCATGGTCCATCGACTCCTGGGTGCCCCTTGTTTCTCCCCCTTTTTGAATGGGAGAGTCTGTAGCAATTACCCTCTGCCGCCGTATGTTGAATCTTTGGAGACCTATCTCTTTACTCCACAGGCTTTCCAATGGAGAGGAGCTATCCTTGAGAAGCCAGACCCAAGGAGCTTTATGTGCGCTGGATCTAATTTAAATGATGACAGTCTTGACCTGGAATTGATGCTGTAACAGGTTGAGACTTTGGGGGACCATAGAAGAGTAAATGCATTTTGCATGTATGAGAAATAGAAATAATTGATGACCAGAGGGATGGCAGTGGTTTTCAGATATATCCACACTCTTTTTGACTGCTTCTCCTTTCAAAAGGTGGAGCCTAATTTCCTCTGTCTTAAGTGACTTAGTGACTTGCTTCTAATTAACATATATAATTGGAGGTGATAGTCTGTGACTCCTGAGAGCAGATCATGAAAGACCACACACATGTTTCCTTGCTTTCTCTCTTGGGTTATTCACTCTGGGAGAGTGCCAGAGTGCCAGCTGCCATGTTATGAGGACACTCAAACAGTCCCCTGGAAAGGAACTGAGGCCTCCTGCCAACAGCCATGTGACTGAGATATCACAGAAGTGGATCCTTCTGTTCTAGTCAAGTCTTCAGGTGATTGTAGCCTTCACCGATATCTTGACTGAAACCTCATGAGAATTCTTGACACACAGAAACTGTGTGGGACAAGAAATGTTTATTGTGGTCTAAGTCATTAAATTTGGGGGTAATTTGTAATGCAGCAATAGGTAATAATTAGTAATTATAATTAGGCTAAATACTCCAATTAAAAGAAAAAGATTCTCCAACTAGATTTTTTAAAAAGTTTTATTATTTATTTAATTTTTTTTGAGGGGGGGAGAGTGCAAGTGAATGAGGGGCAGAGAGGGGGGACAGAGGATCTGAAGCAGGCTCTGTGCTGATAGGCTGACAGCAGCGAACCCAACGTGGCTCAAACTCATGAACCTCGAAATCATGACCTGAGCCAAAGTCGGATGCTCAACCGACTGAGCCACCCAGGTGCCCCTAAAAAAGTTTTATTTATTTTTAAGTAATATCTATACTCAGTGTGGGGCTTGAACTTGTGACCTCAAGGTCAAGAGTCACTTGCTCTTTCAACTCAGCCAGCCAGGCGCCCCTCAAACTAGATTTTTTAAAAAGCTTATGCTTCTTACAAAAGGCACACCTTAAATATAAAGGTACAGAAAGGATGGAAATAAAAGAATGCAAAAACCATGCACTCAGCAACAGCAACAATAACAAAACAAACAATCCAATTTAAAAATAAGCAAAGGCTCGAATAGACATTTGTCCAGATAAAATATACAAATGGCCAAAAAGCAAACAAAAATATATGCAACGTCATAATCACTAGGGAAAGGCAAATCAAAACCACAATGATATAATACCTCACACCCATTAGGATGGCTACTCTTAAAAAAACTCAAAACAGAAAACAAGTGTTGGCAAGGATGTAGAGAAATTGGAATTCTTGTGTATCATTGGTAGGAACAGAAAATGGTGGAGAGCAGTATGGTGGTTCCTCAAAATATTAAGAATAGAATTACCATGTGATCCAGCAATTCCACTTCTGAGTATATATATCCTGAAGAATTAAAAGCAGGGCCTCAAAGGGATATTTGTACACCCATATTCACAGCAGCGTTATTCACAATAGCTGAAAGGTGGAAGCAACCCAAGTGTCCATCAACAGATGAATGGAAAAGCAAAATGTGGTAAAAATGTGGTATGCACACACACACACACACACACACACACACACACACACACAGGAATATCACTGAACCTTAAAAAGGGATGAAATTCTGGGCTGCCTGGGTGTCTCAGTCGGCTCAGGTCATGATCTTGCAGTTCATGAGTTTGAGCCCCACATTAGGCTCTGTGCTGACAGCTCAGAGCCTGGAGCCTGCTTTGGATTCTATGTCTCCTTCTCTCTCTGCCTCTCTCCCCTTCTCCCTCTTTCAAAAATAAATAAACATAAAATTTTTCAAAAAGGGAGGAAATTCTGACACATTCTACTACATGAATGAACCTGGAGGACACTATGCTAGGCAAAATGAATCAGTCACAAAAATACAAATAGTGTATGATTCCTCTTATATGAGATACCTAAAATAGTCAAATTCATAGAGCTAGAAGTAGAATGGTTGTTGTCAGGGGCTGGGGGGAGGAAGAAGAGGTAGTACTGGGTAAAGAGTTTCAGTTTATAGGGTAAAAAGAGTTCTCAAGATTGGTTTCACAATAATGTGAATGTACCTAATGTCATTGAATTGTACACTTAAAAATGGTTAAGATGACTCTTCTGGGGATGGTGTCCATAGGCATTGATATGGTCCAGCATATGATAGACCATTGTAGTCTGTCCTACGATAGAGCCTCTAGCAAAGCTAGGCTGTCCTGAGTCCCTGGTAATAGAATCGTGTACCTTTATATCAAGAAGTGTGGGACAGCACCAAAATCCACATGTGGTGTGTGGAGTTCACGACTTAGGGGAGTTCATGCTCTGACATGAGCTTATGAGGCTGTCTAAAATGAAGCACATATCAGCAGGGCCTATGGTGGTTCCATGTGTGCTAAGTGTGTTTGTGGCAGGATTAAATGTGCTTTCCTTACTGAGAAACGGAAATTCATTGTGAAAGTGTTCAAGGCATAAGCACAGAGTCCGAAAACTAAATTTAAAAATGAAGCTTTTTGGGGCGCCTGGGTGGCGCAGTCGGTTAAGCGTCCGACTTCAGCCAGGTCACAATCTCGCGGTCTGTGAGTTCGAGCCCCGCATCAGGCTCTGGGCTGATGGCTCAGAGCCTGGAGCCTGTTTCCGATTCTGTGTCTCCCTCTCTCTCTGCCCCTCCCCCGTTCATGCTCTGTCTCTCTCTGTCCCAAAAATAAATAAACGTTGAAAAAAAATTTTTTTTAATAAAAAAATGAAGCTTTTTTAAGAAAAAAAATAAAAAAATCTTCCTCTGTTAAAAAAAAATCGGTTAAGATGAAAACTAAAACATTGAGAAAGACATTGAAGAAGACATAAACAAATGGAAAGATATTCCATCCTCACGGAATGGAAGAACCAATACTGTTAAAGCACCCATACATCCCAAAACAATCTACAGATTTAATGCAATCCCTATCAAAAAATCAACAACATTTTTCACCAAACCCAAAATTTGTATAGAACCATAAAAGACCCAAAAAAGTCAAAGCAATCTTGAAAAAGAAGAACAATGCTGAAGGTATCACAATACCAAATTCTAGGATATACTAAAAGGTGTAGTAATCAAAACAGTATGGTACTGGCACAAAATAGACACGTAGATCAATGGAACAGAATAGAGAATCCAGAAATAAAACCATGCATTTATGGTCAATTAATTAATGACAAAGAGGCGAGAATGTACAATGGAAAAAAGAATCTCTTCAACAAATGGTGTCGGGAAAACTGGACAGCTACATGCAAAAGAATAAAACTGGACCACTTTCCTACACCAAACATAAAGATAAACTAAAAATGACCTAAAGACTTAAATATGAGACATGAAACCATAAAATTCCTAGAAGAAAACATAGGCAGTAATTTCTTTGGCGTTACCAATAGAAACTTTTAAAAAAATGTTTATTTATTTATTTTGAGAGACAGAGTGAGAGAAAGGGAGCATGAGTGGGGGTTGGGGCAGACAGAGAGGTGAGAGAGAATCCCAAGTAGGTTCCATGCTGTCAGTGCAGAGCCCAGTGCAGGGCTCGATTCCATGAACCATGAGATCAAGACCTGAGCCTAAATCAAGAGTCAGACACTCAATGAACTGAGCCCCCCAGGACCCCTAGAAACTTTTTTTAAGTGGGCTCCATGCCCAACGTGGAGCCCAATGTGGAGCTTGAGCTCATGACCCTGAGATCAAGATCTGAGTTGAGATCAAGAGTCGGATGCTTAACTAACTGAACCACCCAGGCAACCCAGAAACATTTTTCTAAATATGTCTCATAAGTTAAGGATAACAAAAGCAAAATTAAACTATTGGAACTACACCAAAATAGAAAGCTTTTGCACAGCAAAGGAAACCATCAATAAAACAAAAAGGCAACCAACTGAATGAGAGAAGATATTTGTAAATGATATATCCAATAGGAGTTAATATCCAAAATACACAAAAAATCTATACAACTCAACACCAAAAACCAAATAATCCAATTTTAAAAATGGGCAGAAGACATGAACAGACCAAAGAAGACATAGAGATAGTCAACAGACACATGAAAAGATGCTTAGCATCACTGATCATCAGGGAAATGCAAATCAAAACCATAATAAGCTATCACTTCACACCTGTCAGAACGGCTAAAACAAAAACAAAAATAAAAACAAACAAACAAAAAACACTAGAAATAACAAATGTTGGCAAGGATGTGGAGAAAAAGTAACTCTCCTGCACTATTGGTGGGAATATAAATTGGTACAGACACTGTGGAAAACAGTACAGAGGTTCCTCAAAAAATTAAAAATAGAATTACCATCTGACCCAGTAATTCCACTACTGTGTATTTACCCAAAGAAAACAGAAACACTAATTCAAAAAGATGTGTGCACCTCTATGTTTATTGCAGTATATGAAAGCAACCCAAGTGTCCATTGATAGATAAATAAGGAATATGTGTGTATGTATACACAACAGAATGTTACTCATCCATAGAAAAGAATGAAATCTTGTCATTTGCAATAACATGGATGGAGCTATAATTATATAATTATTTATTTATAATCATTTCACTTAGCTATAATGCTACATATTATTAGCTATAATGGTAAGTGAAACGAATCAGAGAGAGACAAATACTGTTTGGTTTCACTCACATGTGGAAGTTCAGAAACAAAACAAATGAACAAATGAAAAAAGAGACAGACAGAAAACAGACTCTTAAATACAGAGAAACATATTGGTTTCAAACAAGTTGCCAGAGGGGAGGTGGGGGGGGGGTGAGTGAAATAGGTAAATGGGATTTAAGAGTACACTTATCTTGATGAGCGCTGAGAAATGTATAGAATTGTTGAACCATTATATTGCACACCTGAAATGAAAATAACACTGTACGCTAATTATACTTGAGTTTAAAAAATATATATAGGGGTACCCGGGTGGTGCAGTTAAACGTCGGACTCTTGATCTCGGGTCACGATTTTGGGGTTCGTGAGTTCCAGCACATCAGGCTGTGTGCTGATGGCATGGAGCCTGCTTGGGATTCTGTCTCTCCTTTTCTCTGCCCCTCCCCCACTTGTGCACATGCTCTCTCTCTCTCTCTCTCTCTTTCTCAAAATAAATAAACTTTAAAAAAATTTTAAAAAATGACTATAAGTTACAATATCTATATTAAGACTATAAATTACTATATATTAACATATTTTATATATTAATATATATTAATTATATATAATATTAATTATATTAATATAATATATATTATACCTTACAGTATATAAGCCTATAACTTATATATATATACTATATATAAGCTATATATATAAACTATATATAATATAATATAATATATATTATATTATACCTTATAGTATATAAGCCTATAGCTTATAGGTATACTAGATATATATATATCTCAGGCGCCTGGGTGGCTCAGTTGGTTGAGTGTCTGACTCTTAATTTCAGCTCAGGTCATGATCCCAGGGCTGTGGGATCCAGCTCCGCATTGGACTCCATGCTGAGCATGGACCCTGCTTGGGATTTTCTCTTTCTCCCTCTGCCCCTCTTCCCTGCTCAAGCTCTCTCTCTCTCTCTCTCTCTCTCTCAAATAAAAAATGAAAAAAAATTAAAAAATATGTGTAAGGTAAAAAATAAAGGTGATGAAACAAAGGTAAAAAATGGTTAAGATGGCAAAATCTGTGTTATATGTATTTTACCACAATAAAAAATATTTTTTTTTTTTTTTTTTTTAAGTAGGCTACATGCCCAGGGTGGAGCCCAATGCTGGGATCAAACCCATGACCCTAAGATTAATGGTCAGTCGCTCAACTGACTGACCCACCCAGGAACCCCAAAATAGAAAATTTTTAAAAGAAGAAGAGCAGGACCACCTGGCTGGCTCAGTTGGTGGAGTGTGCCTCTTTTTTTCTTTATAGTATTTATTTTTATTCAAATCAAATAGTAAATAATGTGCTGCTGAGCGTGTGACTCTTTTTTTTTAAATTTTTTTTTAACGTTTATTTATTTTTGAGACAGAGAGAGACAGAGCATGAACCGGGGAGGGTCAGAGAGAGAGAGGGAGACTCAGAATCGGAAGCAGGCTCCAGGCTCTGAGCTCTCAGCACCGTCTCACAGACGGCGAGATCGCTCATGACCTGAGCCAAAGTCATACGCTTAACCGACTGAGCCACCCAGGCGCCGCTGAGTGTGTGACTCTTGATGTTGAGGTCTTGAGTTTGAGCCCTACGTTGAGTATGGAAATTACTTAAAAATAAAATCTTTAGAAAGAAGAAAGAAAGAAAGAAAGAAAGAAAGAAAGAAAGAAAGAAGAAAGAAAGGAAGAAAGAAAGAAAGAAAGAAACAAAGGAAGAAAGAAAAGAAAAGAGGTAAATAGACCACCAAAAATTAAAAATGGGAGGGGAGCCTGGGTGACTCAGTAGGTTAAGCATCAGACTCTTGATTTAGGCTCAAGTCATACGCAAGCCCCGCATCGGGCTCTACGCGGAGTGTGAGCCAGGAGCCTCTTGGCATTCTCTCTCTGTCCCTCCCCTGCTTGTGCTCTCGTGCTCTCTCTCTCTCCCAAAATAAATAAATAAACATTTTATTTTATTTTTAATTTTTTAAATGTTTATTTATTATTTTGAGAGAGATACAGAGCACAAGCAGGGGAGGGGCAGACAGAGATGGAGACACAGAATCCAAAGCAGGCTCCAGGCTCTGCACGTCAGCACAGAGCCTGGCATGGGGTTCAAACTCACGTGACCTGAGTGGAAGTCAGGGGCTTAAGGGACTGAGCCACCCAGGTGCCCCTAAATAAATATTTTACAAAGAGAGAGAGAGAGAAAAAAAAATTAAAAATGGAAAATGTCTTTAATTGTTATCTATTTTTAACTTGCTAATTGGATCACAAAATGAATTTAAATGTTTAAAAAGGAAAGTGAAATTGTGCACTTCAAGTAAAAAAAAAGATACAACATGCAGATGTCAACAAGAACCATAAAATCTGGTGTAGCTATCTTACTATCAGACAAAGGAGACTTTAAGGCAAAAAGCATCACTGGAGATAAATAAGGATGTTTCAAATAATGAAATATTCAACTATCTGGACAATGCAACAATTCTAAATTTCCGTGCTCTTAATAACATAGTCTCAAAATACAGCAAACAAAAATTAATGCACGAAAAAGTGAAAATTGATAAATCTACACTCATAATTGGAAGTTTTAATACCCCCTCTTAGTAACTAAAGAAGAAGCAAATGAGAAAATCAGATATAAAAGTTATAAAAGATTTCAAAAACCAATTTAAAAACTTGCTTTCTTTAACACATGTAGAATACTCAACAATTGGAGAATACAAATTAGTATATATTAGGCAGATGAAATATTTATCAAATTGAATAAATTGACAATATTTGTATCCACAAATTTTAAAATATTTAAATCATTTAGAGTATTTTCACTGAGCACAGTGTAATTAAACTCAAAATGAATAACAGAAAGTTTAACGAGGAAATCTCTGTATGCTTAAATATTTTTAAATACACTTCTAAATAATCTATAGGTCAAAGAAGAACTCTCAATGGAAATGAGAAATAATTTCAATTAAATGATAATATAAATATGACATACCAAAGCTTGTGGGATGTAACTGTGCTAACAGAAAGTGTATAGCCTGAGTACATATATTAGAAAGGAAGAAAGACTAAGAATCAATGTTTGAAGCAGTCATGTCAAAAAGTATTTTTCTTTTTTTTCTTTTTTCCTATTTATTTATTTATGTATTTATTCATTCATTCATTCATATGTTTGTTTATTTAATTTTACAGAGAGAGTGTGTGAACAAGGGAGAGGAGTGGGGGTGGGGGGAGAGAGGGAGAGAGACAGAGAGAGACAGAGAGAGAGAGAGAATCTTAAGCAGGCTCCATGCTCAGCACAGATCTGGACACAGGGCTCGATCCCCCAACCCTGGGATCATGACTTGAGCCGAAATCAAGAGTCAACTGACTGAGCCACCCAGGTGCCCCAAGAAGTATTTTTAAATGACATATTAAACCCACAGAAAACGGGGGGGGGGGGCGCCTGGGTGGCTCAGTTGGTTAAGCATCCAACTTCAGCTCGGGTCATGATCTCACAGTTTATGGGTTGGAGCCCCGTGTCTGGCTCTGTGCTGACCACTCAGAGCCTGGAGCCTGTCTCAGATTCTGTGTCGCCCTCTCTCTCTCTCTCTCTGCCCCTCCCCTGTTCTCACTCTGTCTCTGTCTCAAAAATAAATAAACATTAAAAAAAAATTTAAACCCACAGAAAACAGAAGAAACAATTATTAAAAGCAGAACTTAATGCAGAAGGCAAACATACAACAGAGAATATTAATAAAGACAAATGTTAGTGTTTTGAAAGGACTAATTGCTAAACCCTTGGTACAACTGATCAAGAAAGAGAAGAGAAAATGTTTATTTATTTTATTGTTTTGAAGTTTTACTTACTTATTTTGAGAGAGAAAGTGTGTGTGAGCAAGGGAAGAGCAAAGAGAGAGGGAGAGAGAGAGTCCTGAGCAGGCTCCAATGTAGGGCTCGATCCCACAAACTGTGAGATCATGACCTGAGCCGAAATCAAGAATCAGACACTTAACCGACTGAGCCACCCAGGTGCCCCAAGAAGAGAAACTGTTTAAATAGCAATTATCGGGAATTTAAAAAATGCACATCACTATAGAGTTGACAAATATTTTTTAAATGATATTACAAACAACTTTATTCCAGTAATTTCTACATTTCGTTGAAATGGGCAGATTATGAGAAAAAAATAAGACTTACAAAATGGACACAAGAAGAAATGGAAAATTTTTAATTCTACACTTATGACTTAAAAAACATTCCCATAAGTCACTCCAGGCCCAGATGGCTTTATCATTGAATTCTACCAACATCTTTGAGGAAGAAACAATGCTGATTTTACACTAACTTCATCTCCTGGGCCTTAGTTTCCTCGTCCGTAATAGGCAGGTGTTGAACCAGCCAACCTCAGAAGTGTCTTCCAGTGTGAGTCCTTACTCACTCTCTTGATGCTCCCTCTGGCAGGCCCTGGTCAAGAGGGAAGTTGAGGATGTCTGGCTTTGATGAGAAAAGATTTCAGAATTCTGAGGTTTAGGACTCCCTGACCACCACCAGATGGGTGGGAGTCAACTGGACTCCGTTCTCCATGCTCTACAACTTGCTATTGATGTGGCTATCTGAACTGAGATGGGTTCTCCTCCAGTGGTCCCAACATCCACTCCCCTTGCCCTTTACTCCCAGGGGAGTGATTTATTTTAATTATCTTGCCTGTTTTAATCATCTTGTTGGAAATCATGCTAAATATTCTACATCCTTCTTCCTAAGTATAGGTTAACAAGCATGCATTATTTAGTTTTTTCTTCAGAATATAGGGTCATAGAGATGAATATCAGTTATTATGTAATTTCAAAGAGGCAGTTAAGGAAATTAAAGTACATATAGTTATTTGCTTCTATACCAACTAAATCTTTCCAATTTTCCATAGTTTTTGAATTCTTGTCTCCCTTAAAAAAATCCCCCTATATTTCAGGCTGTTCGCAGTCTACTTAGGTATCATAAGTGTGTTTTCTTAGCAGCTACAATCTCTTTTTCTTTTTAAAATATCTTTAATGTGTATTTATTTTTGAGAGAGAGAGAAAGAAAGAGCATGATCATGGGAGAAGGAAAGAAAGAGGGAGACACAGAATCCAAAGTAGGCTTCAGGCTCTGAGCTGTCAGCACAGAGCCCAATGCAGGGCTCAAAACTGACAAATTGTTGAGATCATGACCCTTAACCGAAGTCAGACGCTCAACCGACTGAGCCACCCAGGCGCCCCTACGATCCCTTTTTCTAATGTACTGCTTCTATTTTTTTGTGAGGTAATTAAAGAGATTATCAGACATAATAGGATTGTATGTAAAATGGGAGAAAATAAACCCCAGCGAAGGTAAAATGGGAAAGTTTTCCTGAGATATTAACCTTGCACTGACTCTTCCCCTTCGTTCAAGCAGATAATAGGTCTTGTGCTTCTGGTCTCAGGAATCGTTCGTGGCTTCTATTGAAGAAATAGGGATTGAGAAGGGATGGATTTCTTCTGACAAGGGTTTCTTATGACCTGGGGCCCTTGAACGTGGGTGGGAAAAAAATTACATCTTTATTTTCACTAATGTATTTCCTTCAATTATGTATGCAGGCGACAAACCACTGTTGTGCTAACGGTACCTGCGCATTTGTCATCAGCTGAAATCAACAATTTTCATATCCTATTTATGGTTGCTGCAATATGTTCAAATATCGTCTATGTTTGTCACTGCTTCAAAAGTATAAAGTTATTATATCCATCACTAGATCTTGGTATTTAATGTACTTTAAAAAAAATCCATACCTTATTATGTCAGAGGCCTGGTTTTAAAATATTTTGATAATCCTACATCCGTGTTTCCCCCCAGGCTAATGAAAGGAAAGAAAGAAAGAGCAGAGGGCTGAGAGTCTGTGATACCTCTGGGAGGGCATGGCTGCTCCCTGCACCGGGAGACAGAGTCCCATGTCGCCCTGTTGGGAATGGAAACAGGTGACAGAACCGCTGTGACCTGTGGGGACCACTGCTTGCAAGCCCAATGGAGGCCCCAACAAAAAATCCTCCCCAAACAGTATATAATTCATGGGACCCCCCCCAAAAAACACCTAACTAAGCTCTCTTTCTTATACAACTGAGTTTGAGGGCTGAAGTTTGTGACAATTACAAAGGCTCCTCTAGTGACTGAAAAGCAAGGCCTCAATTACAGAACTTCTGTCCATTGGAGACAGAAACAACGTGGAAAAGTTTAAATACCTGTGTTCAGATTGTAAGATCTAGCCCAGACTTGTTGTATATATTGCAGTATTAAGTGAAAAAAACTCCCTTTTGTATTACAGTCATATGTATGACCATTAAATAATTTTTTTAAGTCTAATTGCTCAGGGGCCTTTGATGGAATTCCTGAACAATAGCTATGTTTCAGATGGGGGCTGAAGTGTGGCAGTCTGTGTGCATGTCAGGGCTGTGAGAGGTCATGTGTAGTCCTGGCCTCTCCGTTTACTGCCTCACAGGTCAGGAGACCAAATTGGGACCCCAGACATCTTCGCACTGAGTCAGTCTCCACTGCCTCCATTAGATTCTACACTGGCAGCCTCCTGTGCCAACTCAGCTCCTCTGTCTCACCTCCCATTTCTCCATTTCATAGACGAACTCTCAACCCATGAGCTGAAGGAAGGAGCAAGCCAAAAGCTTCTTCCTCCTCCTTTCTACCTTGTCCATAAATTCTCTTCCCAAAATAGAAGACCCCTTTGACGGTGAGGAGGAGGATCAGCCCCGCTCCCCTTCAACTCTTGCAGAGAGCTTGCTTCCCCACCCCTGCTTCTCCTTGGGCCTCTCTTACCCTCAATGTACCCCAGCCCCTGTGGGGAGAGCAGGTAGGGTCTGAGAGAGAGGTACAGGTAGTGCCCGATTTTTTATTATTCTCTGCACCCTGACCTTTCCTCTCTACAGCTGGGCCTCACGTGGGAAGAGCCTCAGGTCTCAGCTTGCCAGATTATGCAATGGACCAGCTGATAGGTGAGGCAGGCTCCTTCCACCCCCAGATAGTGTCAGCCTCATTAGCAGTTTCAAAAGCAACATCTTCTAAGAGTTGAGTGTCTTGGCCTTGGATGGAGCTGGGACAGGACTAAGTTAAGTGGCTGCATGTCCTCCTCCCTCACCTTTATTCCTCAGCAAGCCACAGGGAGACAAGATAATGAAAGACAGGAGGCCTGGCTTCTACTCTAATATCTGCCATTAAATCATTCCTAGCCCATCCAGGTCTCTTCCCCAACCTACCCTTAGTTTTTCTTTAAGACAAGTGGGTTAAACTAGATGAACTTTAAGTTCTTTTCCACTTCTTAGTGGTCCTGGCACATTATCAACATCCCAAAAGACAATGTTCTCCACCTCTTAGGCAAATGATAGGCTCCCTGGGAATGAGGTGCCCACCCCAAGTCACACAATCAGGAGGCAAGTGGGGGGGGGTTGGAACTTGCCTATTTAGAATTCCTAATCCATTCAACTGCATTAGTCAAGGAAAAACCTCACCTCAGGAGCTCTGCCCCTCTTCCAAAGGCTCAGTGGTCTTTGAATTAGGAAACATGGCAGAGGGAGAACCGTCAAGGCCCAGGAGACCCCAAGGCCTGCTGCTGAGCTCAGAGGCCATGAGGAAGGGAGTGGAAGATGACCATCACTGGAGATTCAAAAGGAAGCTTGATGACCCAGCCGGATGTGAGACTGGTGAATGGAAAAGAGTGGGTGCTAGCGATGCATTAAGATAAGAAAAAGTAAGTGCTAAGATGCCTTGCTTGTTCAGAAAACGATGTCCCAAGCACAGTACTATTGTCACAGAAAAATGCTATACTAGCTAAATATGCGATCATATTTGGCTGCATATTTGGCTGGGAAAAGAGGCCTTTACTTAGTGACAGGTATAGTCTATGAGAAACAGACTGAGATGGGGCAGAAGAGGTGAATAGGTCTCTGAATGGTGAGATGGAGGTAGATTTTTGCAAGCTTGTATTGGCCTCTTCAGGCTTGATATCTTACTTCCTGGTCCACAGTGCCTGTTGGAGGAGAAATGGGGTGGGTACAAAGGATAAATCACTTTGAGAGACCACAGTAGTGGCCAGGGGATTTCAAATTTCTTTCTATTTTTTATAGTTTAAAATATTTGATATAGCCAAAAGAATGTTCTATACATATACAGTCATGTGCATAATAATAAAACAAACACCTGTGAGCCCACCCCCCCACTTAACTAGAACACTACCAGTGCTCAAATGTTTCATCCCCTGGCTGACCCAGAGGTGACCACTCTTCTGAATTTGTCCCACAATATTTACTTTTCTTTCTATTTTTTTCACACACAAGTCTCCAAGCAATATAAAGTTTATTTTTATTTTTTGTTTTATTTTATTTTATCTTATTTATTTTGAGAGAGAGAGAGCATGCACACTCAAGCAGGGGAGGGACAGAGAGAGAAGGAAAGAGAGAGAATCCCAAGCAGGCTCCGCACTGTCAGCACAGAGCCGGGTGGGGGGCTTGAACTCACGAACTGTGAGATCATGACCTGAGCTGAAATCAAGAGTCAGTCACTCAACGACTGAGCCACCCAGGTGCCCCTAGTTTTATTTTAAATTTAACAGGAATGGGGGCGCCTGGCTGGCGCAGTCGGTTAAGCGTCCGACTTCAGCCAGGTCACGATCTCACGGTCTGTGAGTTCGAGCCCCGCGTCAGGCTCTGGGCTGATGGCTCAGGGCCTGGAGCCTGTTTCCGATTCTGTGTCTCCCTCTCTCTCTGCCCCTCCCCCGTTCATGCTCTGTCTCTCTCTGTCCCAAAAATAAATAAATAAACGTTGAAAAAAAATTTAAATTTAACAGGAATGTATTCTATGAATTACTTTTTCACATATTATTGTTCTGAGATTCATCCATGCTGATGTGTATACAGTTTGTTCATTTGTACTATGTACAGTATTCCATTGTGTGAATACACTACAATGAATTTAGCTATTCTTTTATCCAAGGGCATTTGGATTCTTTCCAGTTTTTTGCTGTTTTCAACAATGCTGCTAAAAACTCCTGGATGTTTATGTTTCCTGCAGCCCAAGTGTAAGAGTTTCTCTGGGGTATATACCCTGGAGTGGAATCACTGAGTCAAACTGTTTTTCAGAGTGGTTGGACCAATTTATGTTCCACTTCTGAGTGTTGTTGTTGCACGACATCCTCGCCAAGACTTGGTGTTGTTCTTTTGTCTCTCAAAAATGAATAAACGTTAAAAAAAATAAAAAAAGAAAAAGAAAAGGGGCGCCTGGGTGGCTCAGTCGGTTGAGCGTCCTACTTCGGCTCAGGTCAGGATCTTGCAGTTTGTGAGTTCGAGCCCCGTGTCGGGCTCTGTGCTGACAGCTCAGAGCCTGGAGCCTATTTTGGATTCTGTGTCTCCCTCTCTCTGCCCCTTCCCCGCTCATGCTTTGTCTCTCTCTGCCTCTCAAAAATGAATAAACGTTAAAAAATAAAAGTAGGGGCGCCTGGGTGGCGCAGTCGGTTAAGCGTCCGACTTCAGCCAGGTCACGATCTCGCGGTCCGTGAGTTCGAGCCCCGCGTCAGGCTCTGGGCTGATGGCTCAGAGCCTGGAGCCTGTTTCCGATTCTGTGTCTCCCTCTCTCTCTGCCCCTCCCCCGTTCATGCTCTGTCTCTCTCTGTCCCAAAAATAAATAAATGTTGAAAAAAATTTTTTTTAAATAAAAGTAAAAAAAAAAAAGACTTGGTGTTGTTCTCCCGCTTTCCAGCAGCATCCCTAACCTTGGTTATCTCTGCTGATGACCTGGGGTGGCCCCCACCTTTCCCAGCCAGAGCTCCGGGAGGGAGGGGGGACATGCTAAGATGTTTCTATGTACCTCTGTATTCTTAACTGAATAACATTGACCACAAGGGAGGGGAGGAAATTGTAGGGGTAGACTAGGGAACTTGAGGTCTGTCTACATGACTATCAGAATCACTGGATCCTTTTGGAGAACAAAGGCCAGCTGGTGAAGTTAGTTCTGCCCTAACCCAAAGCACACTGGAGCCTGGTCTCCTGGGATGACCGAAGATGCTTAATTCATTATCCTCCCTACCAGCCCCCACAGCCCCTCCTGTTCCTCGGTGAACACTATTTACCTCTCTGCACTTTCCCCTCTGTCAATACTTCTCCAAGTGTGGCCATCTACATCAGAATCGGCTGTGGTGCTTGTTTAAAATGAAAATTCTCAGAACTCTCTTCAGACTGAATCAGACTCTCTGAGGTGTAGCTTGGGAAGCAAGTTTCTCAGATGATCCATGTACACATTGAGGTTTGTGAACTGCTGCTCTAAGCACTGCCATTAGGGAGGTCAGGCCAAGGTCATCTCTGGGCAGGTTCAGACAGTCTCCAAACAGCTTCTCCTTGAGGGCCAAGTTGAATCTCATCTTCCCAAGACCCTTCCCCTACCTCCACTGTCCCTGAGGGCAGCGGAGGTAAGGAGACCACTTTAACTGAAGCATCTGTGTGTACAAGACATGCACCCCAGCATCATTTACGGTTAAGAGAAACCAAAAATCACTGCCTGCTAGTAGAGGCCTGGTCAAATTCATAATGGCACAGCTTTTTGATGGAATGCTAAGCAACTATTAAAAGCGACTTTAGGGGTGCCTGGGTGGCTCAGTGGGTTGAGCGTCTGACTTCAGCTCAGGTCATGATCTCATAGCTCGTGAGTTCGAGCCCCACATTGGGCTCTGTGCTGACGGCTCAGAGCCTGGAGCCTGCTTCGGATTCTGTGTCTCCCTCTCCCTCTGCCCCTCCCCCATTCACACACACTCTCTCTCTGTTTCAAAAAGTAAATAAACATTAAAAATTAAAACAAAAAAGTGACTTTAGGGGTGCCTGGGTGGCTCAGTCAGTTAAGTGTCCGACTTCAGCTCAGGTCATGATCTTGCAGTTTGTGAGTTCGAGCCCTGAGTCAGTCGCTGTGACACTTCAGAGACTGGAGCCTGCTTCTGATCCTGTGTCTCCCTCTCTCTCTGTCCCTCCCCCACTCATGCTCTTTCTCTCTCACAATAAAATAAACATTAAAAAAAAATTTTTTTAAGTGACTTTATGTTTTTATTATTGTAGTTCCACTTTCATCAAATCTTTAAAAAGTATGTTAAATTTTATAGTTTCCAGTATTGTTTGAGTTTTCTACATAAGTGTGTATTTATCTTTATAATCAGAAAAGCACAACAAAACACAAAACACAGAAACATCCAGAAGCATTTGCTGGATATTATTTATAAAAAATTCTTTTAACATTTATTTATTTTTGAGAGACAGAGAGACACAGAAAGAGGGAGACACGGAATCCAAAGCAGGCTCCAGGCTCTGAGTTGTCAGCACAGAGCCCGACGTGGGGCTCAAACTCACAAACCATGAGATCCTGACCTGAGCCGAAGTCGGACGCTCAAACTGACTGAGCCACCCAGGTGTCCCTCTTTTGCTGGATATTTACGAAGGAGCTGGTTTAGATTATTCCACAAACCCTGATAACAAGAATCTCTTTAAATTATCAAAGGAGATACTATAGGAAATACTTCCGTAGCTGACAAACCTGGGATTCTAGACTGAAAGAGTTCACCAAGAGGCACAACAAACTGTTGTTTAATGACTTTGTTTAATGATGCAGGTATTTGTCCTCACCACGGATAAATTTTTGTTAACTTTTATTATTTTATTATTTTTATTTCAGAACACCAAGAATGAAGATGAAGAGATCCTAAAAGCTTCGAAAGAGAAAAAAGGAAAAACAGGCCAAAGATAAGAAAGATAAGAAATGAGAGTGGCATTGGGCTTCCTCAGAGGCGTTGGGTATTAGAAGACCATGAAGCTTTGCTTTGGAAACAATGGTGGTCCCTGGCAGAGTCGGTAGAGGATGCAACTCTCGGCATTGTGAGTTAGAGCCCCACATTGGCATAGAGATGACTTCAAAAGAAGAAAAGAAAATCCAAAATAATCAGGAGAAAAATGATTTCTGTATCTATTCTAAACTGCTTAGCATGTGTACTAGTAGAATAAAGACTTTCTGGGACATACAAGGGTTCCAATATTTAATTTCCCAAACAATCTTAGCATACTCCTGGAGGATGCATTTTAGCAAAATGAGGATATACAACATGAAAGAGAAAGCTATGGACCCTGGAAGCTGGAGAGCCAACCCAGGACGCTGGTGAGGGTAGGTCCAGCAGGGCCAAGGTGTGTTCAGGCCCTAGGTGGGCACAGCTAGTCCAAACTGGGGAAGGAGCAGGGGGCTCAGGGATAGATGCCTCCAGAATCAAAAATGCAAATGAAATCAACAAAGGCTTCAAACTGTGTCTGAGTATATAGCAAAATTATTGACAGTCATGTGACAGACTCTTTCTGGGGCATTTGGGGAGAAGCTGTGAAATAGAGACAGGTACATAGAAAACTAAGCAGATGAAAACATGGAAACCGATAATTTCAGGAAAACCAAAGAGTTGTAGAAGGAAGAAAACATAGAGTACTGTAAGTCACCATAATGTTTAAAATTGATAAACTGTGAAACTGTAACATGTGCGTATTATTTTAAAATATGGAGAAAAACGAGGCAAAGGAACAGTTAAAAGAGTTGGAAGTGTCGGTCTCTTGGGAATGAGACAGGGGATTGGATAAACACAGTTGTGTTTTGCCATAAGCCTGCTAGCAACAGTTTTTTAAAGTAGGCATACTCATTATTTTCATAATAACATTTGGAACACTCATACACTGCTGATTGAATGTAAAAGGATGCAGCCATTACCTTTAAAAAGTTAAACACAGAGTTACCCCATGACCTAACATTTCCACTCCTGAGAATATACTCAAGAGATTTGCAACCAGGCCTTCAAACAAAAATTTGTACAGGACTCGTTCAGCATTATTCACAACAGCCAAAACAGTGGTAAATGTCCACAAACTAATGAATGGCTAAGAAAAATGTGACATATCTATATAGAATATGATTCAGCCATAAAATAGGAAGTACTGATACATGCTACCACAAGGATGAACCTTGAAAGCATTACCCTAAGTGAAAGAAGCCAGTTACAAAAGGTCACATATTGTATGATTCCATTTATATGAAATGTCCAGAAAAGGCAAATCCATAGAAGCAGAAACGAGATTGATTAGTGGTTCCCTGGGGCTAGTGGGAGGGGAGAAGAGGAGTGATTGTTCAATGGGTATGGAGTTTCTTTTGCGGGGGAGACGAAATGTTCTGCTGATGGTTGCCCAACATTGTGAATAGATGAAGAACCGCTGAATTGTACACTTTAACATGATCAAATGGCGAATTTTATCTTATGTAAATTTTGTCTCAATAAAGATACATTTGGTTGTAACAGAACACCCAATTCAAGCTGCCTTAAACAATAAGATTTGTTCTGAGTTGAAACTGTTTTGTTTTGTTTGTTTGTTTGTTTAAACCACCACCCAGTGTACCTATTTTCCCTTCAGTCTTCCAGGGCCTAAGATCCACTTGGCCCCAAGACCCCTGCACAGAGGACCTGCAGAGGTGCTGGGGAGGACAGTACATTGTAGCGGTAAATGGCGCCTGAGAGCCAGGCAGTCGGGGTTAGAGTTCTGGTTCCTCCACTGACTTGCTGCCAGACCTGAAGCAAAATTAATTTTTCTTCTTCTTTTATTTAATCTTTGTTTTTGAGAGAGGGAGAGAGACAGAGAGACAGAGCATGAGTGGTGGAGGGACACAGAGAGAGGAGACACAGAATCCTAAGCAAGCTCCAGGCTCTGAGCTGTCAGTTCAGAGCCCAATGTCAGTCCGGGGGGTGGGGGTGGGGGGCGGGCGGATGGCGGGGGGGGGATGGCGGGGGGGGGTGGTGGTGGCGGGGTGGGGGGGGGTGGTGGTGGCGGGGTGGGGGGGGGGTGGTGGTGGCGGGGTGGGGGGGGGTGGTGGTGGCGGGGTGGGGGGGGGCTCGAACTCACAGCGTGCGATCATGACCCGAGCCGCAGTCCGATACCTGACCGACTGAGCCACCCAGGAGCCCCCAGAATTAATTCTTAATCTAAGTGTTTGTTTCCTCAACACTAAAATGGGCAGATAACGGTCCCTATCTTATCCGGCGCTTGTGAAAATTAGAGATAACGTTTTTAAAGCCCCGGCACAGTGCCAGGCCTATAGTAAACCTTCAGATGAGCTATTTCGGGGGAACGTTCTGCTTCCAGGATGAGCAGTTTCATTAAGCAGGTGGCAGGAGAGGATTTCAGGGAAAAAACAATACTATCTAATATGGATTGAGCGCCTACTCGGCGGCAGACCCTGTTCCAAGGCCTTTCTGAGCATTAGCTCGCCTGCCTAGCGCACCCGGCCGGCCCGCCGACCCCTGCCAGGGAGCGGTGTCCGCGGGGCCTGAGCTGCGGGCGGCCGCGACCGCGCCCCAGCGACGGGAAGGAGGCAAGCTGGCGCCCGGGCGAGAGGGCCTGCTGCGCTCTGCGGCCCTCGTCCTGCAGCCTCAGCTGGGTCGGCGCTCGGGGCCGCGGCGCACCAGCCTGCTTCGCCCTGCGCAGCGCGGCCCGCGGGGAAGACCTACACGGACTTGGGTGCTGGCGAGGGGTCGGGATACGGGGATCCAAGACCCGAGGCCGGAGCCGGGCGCCGGCGGCACGGAGGCCGGAGGAGGCGGGAATCTGGGGATTCGAGGGCTGTGGGGGAGTGGAGGCCAAAGGGTGCTGAGACCTGAGGGTGCAGAGGGCGCGGGGGTACCTGGAGGAACCCGGGATGCTGTAGGCGTCTCAGGAACCAAAGGGGGCCGGGAAACAGCCCCTGACCGCGCCCTGGCCCCTTCGTTTAGAGGGCAACAATCGGCTCCGCGCTAACCCATCTGTTCCCAGTGCTAGGTTTACTCACTTGTCTTCTCCACTAGTCTGCAATTGTGTGCGAAGTTGCTTTTTCTTCGTTTGAAACAGTGGACAAAGGATCCAAACTGTGTCCCTCTCTGTGGGGTCCTTGAAGGCAGAGCTGGTCTATTGTCTGTGCATCCCCACTGCCTGGCACATGACAGGCTCTCAGTAGATGGTGGTTGGATACATATGAAATGGCTGTGTGATTAAACTGCCTTTCTGGAGATACAGATCTCACTCATGGGACTCTAGTAGCAGAAGTGGAGGGCTGTGGTAGGATCCCTGGTACTAACAGCTAGTGTAATCCCCCATATGGGTATGTTGATGGACAATGTGAAAGCACACTCATTGCTTTTTTTTTTTTTTTTTTCCTGAGCCTCACACTATCCTTGGAAAGTAGAAGTGGCTAATGCTATTATTTTCATTTTACCGATGAGGAAACCAAGATTCAGAGGAGTAGTCCAGTTATATGTTATGCAAAATCCAGTCTTGCCTGCTTTCTGGGGCCCGGCTTCCTGGAGTTCCTGCACCAGGCTTGTAGCTATGGATACCCATAGGGCTGATATTTCTCCTGATTTTCCTTTGCCCACTGAAGCATCCAGGCTGCAGAGTGCAAAGGGAGGGTCTGGGCTGATGACTATGGCCAATAGTAGGTTGTATGGTCGTAAGAGTATTAAAACAGGGAAAGTAACATTGCCATTTAATACCAGTCCTGGTTTGATCAATGTAGGTATACTTACCAAATCTTTACTGGGCTATGTACTTGGGGAGGCATGTAATGATAAATCAGACACAGGTCTTGCACTCAAGGAACCAAAACTTGGTAGGACCATAGCCACATATATATGATATTCAGGAATTCATGAAGTTTAACTAAAAACAGTGGTTTGCAGAGTTTCAAAGCATACCTGTGGAGAATTTTAAGTATACACATGCAAAATATTGATGTCAGAGCCCCACCTCAGGCCTACTGAGTCAGAATTTCTTGGAAGGGGATCAAAGCAAGTGGTCTTTAAAAAAGCTTTCCCTGGATTCTAATGGGCCCTCTTCATTGAAACCTGTTGCTCTAATGCATAACTGTTGATTGTGGACCAATAAGAGAACAACACAAATAACAAGAGAGAGTAATTGTTAATAAAGTAACACACTTTTTTTTTTTTTACCCCTATGGAGTTTCAAGTCACATCTGGATGAAGGAATCAGGAAGTATTAGGGTGATATGGCAATTTGTGATGGGACATAAAGTATGTGTAGGATGTGGACCAGGGGTGCCTGGGTGGCTCAGTTGGTTAAGCGTCCCACTTCAGCTCAGGTCATGATTTCACAGTTTATGAGTTCAAGCCCCGAGTTGGACTCTGCTGTCAGCTCAGAGCCTGGAGTCTGCTTCCAATTCTGTGTTTCCCTTGATCTCTGCCCCTCCCCCACTCACACTCTATCTTTCTCAAAAATAAACATTAAAAAAAATTATTTAAAAAAAGGATGTGGACCAGTAGAAATTATGAGGAGGAGAAGA
Source organism: Lynx canadensis (assembly GCF_007474595.2). NCBI lineage: Eukaryota > Metazoa > Chordata > Mammalia > Carnivora > Felidae > Lynx > Lynx canadensis. The sequence goes on from NC_044316.2 coordinate 13,942,164, forward strand.
GGAGGAGATTTCAGGATGAGAGACCAGGCAGAGAGGCAGAAAAGAAAGAAAGAGAGGGAGAAAAGAACATGAAGCATTAAATGTGTTTGGGGACCCGATCACAGTGAGTTTGACTGGAAGGAGACTAAACGTGGCCGAGAAAGGAAGGATGGGACTCTGCTGCAAATGGTCTTGTATGCTAGTATGAAGTCTTATTAAATATAAGTGCAAGAGGGGCACCTGAGAGGCTCAGTCAGTTAAGCATCTGACTCTTGATCTCAGCTCAGGTCTTGATCTCAGGGTCGTGAGTTCAAGCCCTGCATTGGGCTCCGCACTGGGCATGCAGTCTACTTAAAACAGAACAAAACAAAAAAACAAATGAAAGAGTCAATATTGTGGAGATGCTAATCTTCTCAAAATTGATCTGTATATTTAATGTAATGACAATAAAAACCAAAAAAATAAAAAAATTAAAAAAAGGATTTTTGTAGAAAATTTAACAAAATGGTTCTAGAGTTTATCTGGAAGCATAAACATGTGAGAAAAGTTAGAAAATAGAAAGCTACAATAATTAAAACAAATGTGTACGTGTATAGAAATAGGCAGACAGATCAAGAAAACAAGTCTAGAAATAAACTGAAGCATATGTGAGGACTACATGAATTACCAAAAGAACAATACAAATCAATGGATTAAAAATGATATTCAAATGAGATAAGCCAGTCACAAAAAGACAAATACTATATGATTCCACTTATATAAACTTTCTAAAATAGTCAAAGTCATAGAAACAGAAAGTAGAATGGTGGTTACCAAGGCCTGGAGGGAGGAGGAAAAGGGGAGTTGTTGTTTAATGGATATAGGGTTTTAGTTTTGCAAGTTGAAAAAGTTCCAGATCTGTTTCACAGCCATGGTCAAGGTTAATGCTACTTTTATTTTTTTAAGGAAAATTTGACTTTAAAAAAAAGTTTATTTATTTATTTTGAGAGAGAGAGACCCCATGCATGGGGCGGGAAGGGCAGACAGAAAGGGAGAAAGAGAATCCCAAGCAGGCTCTGCACTGTCAGCACAGAACCCTACTTGGGGCAAGATATCACAAAGTGTGAGATCATGACCTGAGCCAAAATCGAGTCAGATACTTAACTGACTGAGCCACCAAGTCTCTCTAACTCTACTTACTTTATTATTTTGGAAACACTTCCAAATTCATTCTGGGAGGACAGCAATAACCTGATACCCAAATTAAAGATACTACAAAACAAAAACAAAAACAAACAAAAACCCCACAGATCAATGTCTTTTATTTTATTTTAATTTTTAATTTTTTTAAAGAGAGAGACAGAGACAGAGTACAAGTGGGGGAGGGGCAGAGAGAGGGGGAGACACAGAATCGGAAGTAGGCTCCAGGCTCTGAGCTGTCAGCACAGAGCCCGACGCGGGGTTCGAACTCACAAACTGCGAGATCATGACCTGAGCTGAAGACTGATGCTTAACCAACTGAGCCACCCAGGCGCCCCAGATCAATGTCTTTTATAAACACCAATGCCAACATCCTCAACCAAATACAAGCAAATTGAATTCAATAGCATATGAAAAGGATTATACACCATGACCAAGTGGGCCTATTCCTGGAAAGCAGGGATGGTTTAACATGAAAGTCAATCAATTAATACACCACATCAACAGAATGAAGGGGAAAAAACCCCACATCATCTCAACCGGTACAGGAAAAGCACTTGACAAATGTTGACACCCATTCTTGTCAAAAACCCTCAACAAACTAAAAATAGAAGGAAATTATCTCAACATAACAAAGGCTATGTATGAAAAGCCCACAACTAATGTCATACTCAATGGTTAAAGACCAAATGCTTTCCTTTAAGATTAACAAGACAAAAGTGCCTGCTTTTACACACAGGCATGCCTGTTTATCACACAAAAATCAGTTGCATTTTTGTATACTAACAACGAACAAGCTGAAAAGGAAATTAAGAAAGCAATTCCATTTACAATAGCAACAAAAAGGATAAAATACTTAATAATAAATGTAACCAAGTAGGCTGTATTCCTTAGCTAGGGTTGCTCTAACAAAATACTAATGCAGACTAAGTGGCCTATTAACAACAAAGATTTATTTTCTTACAATTCTGGAGGCTAGAAGTCCAAGATCAAAGTGTTGGCAGATTTTGTTTCTTCTGAGGCCTCTCTCCTTGGTTCATAAATGGCTGCCTTTTTGCTGTGTCCTTATATGGTTGCTCCTCTGTGTTGTCTGTGACCTAATCTCCTCTCCTTATAAGGACATCAGTCACATTGGACTAGAGTCCATACTAACAACTTAACGTGGTGTGGGTCTTTTAAAATTCATTCGGTTTAGGGGCGCCTGGGTGGCTCAGTCCGTTGAGCGTCCGACTTCAGCTCAGGTCATGATCTCGCAGTTTGTGAGTTCGAACCCCGCGTCGGGCTCTGTGCTGACAGCTCAGAGCCTGGAGCCTGCTTCGAATTCTGTGTCTCCCTCGCTCTCTGCCCCTCCTCGACTCACACTCTGTCTCCCTTTGTCTCAAAAATAAACATTTTTTAAAAATTTAAAATTCAGGGGCACCTGGGTGGCGCAGTCGGTTGAGCGTCCGACTTCAGCCAGGTCACGATCTCGCGGTCCGTGAGTTCGAGCCCCGCGTCAGGCTCTGGGCTGATGGCTCAGAGCCTGGAGCCTGTTTCAGATTCTGTGTCCCCCTCTCTCTCTGCCCCTCCCCCCGTTCATGCTCTGTCTCTCTCTGTCCCAAAAATAAATAAACGTTGAAAAAAAAATTGTTAAAGAAAAAAAAATTTAAAATTCATTCAATTTAGTACCAGTGAACTCTTTCAATCTGAAGACTTCTATCATTCTCAGCTTTAGGAAATTTTCTTCCATTATTCTCCCCCCCCCCCCCCCAATGATTCTTTCATTTTCTGTGTTCTCGCCTTCTAGAACTCCTACTAAACAGAGTTGGAGCTTCTGGATATATCTTCTAATTAAAATTTTTTTTAATTTTTTAATGTTTATTTTTGAGAGAGAGAGAGAGAGAGAGAGAGAGACAGAGCACAAGTGGGAGAGGGGCAGAGACACCGGATCTGAAACAGGTTCCAGGCTCTGAGCTGTCAGCACAGAGCCCGATGCAGGGCTCAAACCCACAGACTGTGAGATCATGACCTGAGTTGAAGTTGAAAGCTTACCCGACTGAGCCACCCAGGCACCCCTGGATATGTCTACTAAATGTCTTTATTTTTTATTTGAGAGAGAGAGAGAGAGAGAGCGCACATGCATGTGAACAGGGGAGAGGGGCAGAGGGAAAGAGACAGAGAGAATCTCAAAATCTTAAGCAGGCTCCACCCTCAGTGTGGAGCCCAACATGGGGCTAGATCCCAAGACCCTGGGATCATGACTTGAGCTGAAATCAAGAGTCAGATGCTCAACCGACTAAGCCACCCAGGCGCCCCTCTTCTAAATCTCTTTCATCTCAGGGGCACCTGGGTGGCTCAGTTGGTTAAGTGTTGTACTTTGGCTCAGGTCATGATCTCGAGTTCATGGGTTCCAGCCCCATGTCGGGCTCTGTGCTAACAGCTCAGAGCCTGGAGCCTGCTTCAGATTCTCTCTCTCCCTCTCTCTCTGACCCTCCTCAGCTTGCACTCTTTTTGTCTCTCTCAAAAATAAATAAAACATTAAAAAAATAAAAATAAAAAAGTAAATTCTTTAAAAAAAAGAAATAAATCTCTTTTATCTCTTATTAGATAAACATTCTTGGAATGTTGCTGCCATGTGAGTAAACCCAGTCTATGCTACTGGAGGGTGAGAAACCATGTGAAGCAGAGACAAGCACTCCCAGCTTAGGCCTCCTAACCAGGGGTTGGCAACCTTTTTCTGTATCGGGCCACATGATAAATATTTTCAGCTTTGTGGGCTATATGGCCTTTCTCGCAACTACTCAACTCTGCTGTTTCCGTAAACCGTATGTAAATAAATTGGTGTGGCCAGATTTGGCCCACTGGCAGTAGTTTCCTGACCCTGACCCTACACCAACCAGCCTCCTAACTGCCAGACATGTAAGGTCATCTCAGATCATCCAAGCCTCAGCTTAACATCTAGAAAACTGCAGATATCAGTGAACCCCAATAACTACTCAGCTGATATACAGAATTGTAATAATTAATGCCTGTTGTTTTAAGCCACTAAGTTTTAGGATGGCTTGTTACACAGCAAAAACTAACTAACACACTAACCTTTGCCATGGTTGGACATTATCAATATTTTTTATTTTTATTAATATGATGTGTTCAAAGTGGTACTTAGTTATTTAACTCTACCTTTGTATGATTATTTATGCATTTGAGAACTTTTAATATATTTTCATAGGTCAACTATATATGGTCTTTTGTGAATTTCTTTTTCGTATAGATCAATCATTTTAACATTGGATTATTGATTTGATGTTGTTTGAGAATGTATCTTGGATATTAACTCTGTTATATATATCGCAAATATTTTCTGTTTATTGTCAATTATTTGTAGTATCTTTTGTTATATTGAATTTTTTAATTAAAAAAAAATTTTTTTTAACGTTTATTTATTTTTGAGATAGAGAGAGACAGAGGACGAACAGGGGAGGGTCAGAGAGAGGAAGACACAGAATCCGAAACAGGCTCCAGGCTCTGAGCTGTCAGCACAGAGCCCAAAGCGGGGCTCGAACTCACGGACCACGAGATCATGACCTGAGCCGAAGTCGGCCGCTCACCTGACTGAGCCACCCAGGCGCCCCTGAATTTTTTAATTTTTATGTAACCAAATTTAGCAACCTTTATGGTTTTTGAGCTTTGTGTCTTTAGGAGACCCTCCCTATTCTTTTTATAAAAACATTTTTCTGCATTCTTCTAACACTTCTATAGTTAATTTTGTTTTTATGATTGTTTTATTATCCATATGGGGTTCATTTTATGTGTGGTATAATTTTTTCCAAGTGGAAAACACTATTATTAGCTATTGTTGCACATTTTGTTTTCCAGATATATTTCAACATCATCTGCATTTCCCTATAAAAAACCCCTTGGCATTTTAGTTGTTATTCCTATCCGTGTCCTGGTTTTTCAGAATATCCCCCAATTTTCTGATCCGTCAATGGCGTTATTTCTGGTTTTCAGTCCTATTTGGAATTTATTGTTTTTAAATTAATATATTCTGTTTTATGCAACTTTGAACAGGAAGTAGTCAAATGTACATTTAGATCCAGTTCTTCTTCCAGCTATTAATTTTTGAAATTTACTTTTCGAGTCTTCAAAGAATTCAACATTTATAAAAATGAAAAATATGATGTCCTAAATATAAAGCATCACTTGAGCAGCTCTCTCAGTTATGTAAATGTAAGGCTGAGAAACAGTCATTGTTTTGGGATAAGGGCATAGTTCTTACGACTTAATTAAGGTGGCCATTAGATTTTTGAAATATTAACTTGGTCCCTAAAAAGGAGCTGAATACATTGACATAAGGAGGTCATGGTCTTCTGGGAATTGACATTCAATCATTACTCCCTAAGACATGAAGTTAGAGAGATGTGTGGATGTTGACTGTCTAGTCCTGGCCAAAGGAGAGTGGCAGGGTAGAGTAACTAGGTCTTGGAAATAATTAACTTCAGTAAAATGGGAATTCAGGATGATGCCCTCAAGGGTTGACTTCAGCCCAGGAGAATGGCTGATGCTGAAAGCAGATCTGGTACCAAATATGTAAAATTTCAGAATTAGCAGCATTACCCACTAAATGTGCAGAATCAATTTCCTACTACAAAGAGGCAGCAAAAAGCAAAGAATGTAATAGACTAATTGAACTCCTATACTGTGTTGAAGTTGGACAGACTTCTCTTACAAGATTAAACTCCTGGGAATTTGAGGGTAAGTCAGAGAGATAAGCCATAGGAATCTGATGTTGAGTATGTTATTAATCTATTTTGTGGAGTCTCTAGACAATTTTAACGTAAAAAAAAATTTTAAAGGAGATGTAGTCATCATTGTACCATAACATCAGGCCAATCTATGTTCACCTATAGGGAAAATAGTTTCAAAAAATTGTGGCACATCCATAAAATGGAATACTATGGATCCGTCGCATTAATATAGAACTATATTAATTGAGGTAGGAGAACCTCCAAGATTTATATCTGAGAAAAAATATATAAAAATTGTTTAGTTATATATCCTTATGAAAACAGAGGTCTGGAAGTAAGGTTATCAACTTCTGGTAATTGGCTCTAGGTCGTGGGATTTTTAGATACTTTTTGCTTTCTTTCTCATACTTTCCTGTATTATTTACAATTTTTACAAATTTTCTATAGTGAACATGTTTTATCATTATGAAATAATTTTTTTTTAATTTTTCAATGTTTTTATTTATTTTTGACAGAGAGAGAGAGAGAGAGACAGAGCATGAGCGGGGGAGGGGCAGAGAGAGAGGGAGACATAGAATCCGAAGCAGGCTCCAGGCTCTGAGCTGTCAGCACAGAGCCTGATGCGGGGCTTGAACCCACAAACTGTGAGATCGTGACCTGAGCTGAAGTTAACACTTAACCGACTGAGCCACCCAGGCGCCCCTGAAATAATTTTTTAAAAATGGAAATTGACAAAGAAATTATAAGGAATAATAATAGTAATAACGATAACTTACTATGTGCTAGAAACTATGCTGCTTTATATGCATTATCTGATTTAATTCTCACAACAACCATATGAGATTACTATCCTGTTTGGCAATATTGAGAAAACTCAGGCTTGGATGTTGTAAGTAAATTGTCCATCATCATGGGGTTAGTAAGTGGTTGGGGGCATGATTTAAACCCCATAAAGCTAGGATCTCTCTGGTTTGACCCACAGGGGAGTCGGATCTCTGTTTGGAGCTAACAGAGAAATTCACCAGCATCTTACAACCCTACCAGTTATACCTCCCAAACCATTTTCTCTTTCACCTTTCCAGAAGCCAGCACTAAATACTGTAAAAATAACCAGTACCAAAGTCACTACAACTAAAGAGAAAACTTTCTGTGGTATTCTGCTCATTGGTAGATCAGCAAACCACAGCTTCCAGTATTGAGAGTATAACCTGGAACTCCAGGATACCTTCCTCTTGAATCTGGCTGGCCCTTTGATCTGCTTTAACAAATAGAATTTAGTGAATAATGAAAGCACCGGTTCTGGGCCTAAGCCTTAAGAAGGCCCAGAAGCTTACACTTTTGCCTTTTTGGGATCTCTGAGCTAATATGTAAGAAGTCTGGCTACTCTGCTGGAGAAATTATATGGAAAGGTCACATGGAGAGGGAGAAAATTTGAGACTACAGGGAGAGGGGGGCCCAGTCACTCCAGCTGAACCAGCCACCAGCTGATGCTACCATTAACAGCAAGGACAGAACAAGAACAGATGGACTAATTCCAGCCTAGACTGAAGAACAGTGAGTAAATAAAATTGTTGTTTTAAGCTATATATTTTAGGGTGGTGTGTGTTACACAATAGATGAGAGCACCTCCTCACCAGGAAAGGTGACTTTCCTGGGTGACTGCCTATACACTTTGTTCTGCATAAAGCTGAAGTCTCCATTTCTTAGCCTCTATCTCTCAATTTTACAGCAGCACTTTGCCAGAAGCTTTCATATTAATTACTAGGACTCAGGCAAGCTTTAATGGAAAAAGTTAACACGTGAGGGCCCAGAGGATGACTTTAGTCCTAGCTTAAGTTGTATACCTTTTTAAAGTGGTTTATCTTTTTGTCTCCATTATGAAATGAGACTAATGCTCACTCTACTTACCAGAGGGTGAAAGTATAACCGAGTTGAAAAGAAAAATGAAAAGCATTTAATAGAGCTTCCAGCTCAAGTGGCAGGTGAGGAGACAAAGAACACGGACTTAGTGTCATCCGATGTGAGATCTTGAACAAACGACTTAATATTTCTGATCCCCAGTTTTGACGCTGTAAATGCGATTACGCCTTCCCACACCACAGGTTCATCAGTCATGATTAAATGAGGCAACATACGAAGAGAGAGACCTGTTGCACAATAAACGACGCTAACTGCTCGCCATCAAATCCTAAAGTCCCCTCCCCCCGCCGTTCTCATATTCCTGCCCAACCCCCCGAGAGTGATTTAGGAAGTCTGAAGTGGGACCCAGAAAGCTACATTTTTAAAAATCTACATTAAAAAACAGACAAACGAAAAACAAGTTCTCAAACCGATTTTACGCCAGGTGCCCTCACGCAAAAACAACCCCCTTGCTACCACGCCCCTTCCTTGTGTCAGGAGCCTCAAACTCCAGATATCGCGACGGTGTTTTCTTTCTTCAGACTCTGCTACAGGTCGCGCGAGAGTGCTTCGTCCAATCACGAGGCTAAATGGCTGCCCAACATGGCGGCGCACTTGGAGCGTAACATCTGCGTTTCTAGGCGCTTCGCTCTGCGGGTGGTTTAAGACTCTAGGGTTAAAGAGGCCTACTCCAGACTGGTCTTCTTGAAGAAACGTTTACTTCAGATGTGAGTCATTTAATATTTCTTGGGCGGGAGGAGAGGTCATTTAACCTATGTACGGCCCGAGTTCCTTATTCTCGGGTCCTGGGCTGGTGAGTTGCTGACTTCGGGCCTGGGGAGACAGACCCGATGGGTGTATGTGTGTGTGTTTGCGTGCGCGCGCGCGCGGATTCTGCACCTGTGAGGTACTGACTTTGGGTCTAGGGGGACAGACTACATGGGTGAGTGAACGATTTGGGTGGGTGGGTGCGCGCGCGCGCGCACGTGGAGGGGGGTAATGGTGGTGGGGCGGCTGGGAGGAGTTGGCGTATAGAATGGAGGCTAGGATTGAAGTGAGAGAGGTCCCAGGGGCTGAGGACGTTTAGAGAGATCCGAAACTGAGGCTGGAAGACTGGGTGGATAAGATGAATGTGTGGGAGGAGTGGAGGAGATAGAGAACTGGCAATGGCGGAACTAGAGGAAAAAGTTATGAATGAAGGAAGGCAAAGTGAGAAAACGGAGATTGGGGTTGAACTGGGAGAAATTTATGCAGAAGAAATTTCGAGTTGGAAGCGGAAATTTGAATTCGAAGCGGAATTTAGATTCTTTTGTGTTAAGATAAACGGTAGTTTAAGACTGTTATTAAGAGGGTTAGGAGAAACCAAGGAAACAGCATGGAGATGGCAAAGATCAAAGAAAAGCGAAGCCTCAGTGTCAAGGGTGTACTCCTTTGGCTTTCTGGACTGACCCGGGTAACCCACAAGAGACATCCTTTTTGAGTGTCCAGTTGAGGGCTGTTCTACAAAGAATGAGAGTGCTGTGTTTTAGTGTTCTGGGACAGTGAAGAGTTTCATCGTGTGTTCAGTCAACAAATACTTACGAGTGTCTACTCTCCCAGGCCCTAATTTAGGCGCGGGGATATCACAGTGAACAAGATAGACAAAATATTTTCCCACATGAAGTTTACTGGCAGGGCAGTTTTGAAAAGTAAGTAAATGCTGTGTATGGAATATCGGATGGGTAAGTTCTATGTAGAGTACCGAAACTATTAAGGGAGTGGAGTGTGTTAACTCACTGCACTAAGGAAAGGCATCAGGGGCGCCTTGGCTGGCTCAGTTGATAGAGCATGCTACTTTTGATAGAGGGGTGGTTAGTTCAGACCCCACGTTGGGCATGGAGCATACTTTAAAAAATAATAATAATTTTTAAAAAGTGGGAAAGGCATCAGTGAGAAGGTGAGGTTTTGTCAAAGGCCTGAAAAAGGTGAGGCACCTTATATGTATGTATTTCTGGGGGAAGAGCAGTCTATACAGACCAAGTACAAAAGCCCTGAGTCAGGAGTGTGCCAGATTTGATTAAAAAACAAACAGGGGCGCCTGGGTGGCGCAGTCGGTTAAGCGTCCGACTTCAGCCAGGTCACGATCTCGCGGTCCGTGAGTTCGAGCCCCGCATCAGGCTCTGGGCTGATGGCTCAGAGCCTGGAGCCTGTTTCCGATTCTGTGTCTCCCTCTCTCTCTGCCCCTCCCCCGTTCATGCTCTGTCTCTCTCTGTCCCAAAAATAAATAAACGTTGAAAAAAAAATTAAAAAAAAAAAACAAACAAACAAGGAGGGCAGTGTGACTGGATAAGAATGAGCCAGGAAGAGAAAGATTAAGTTAGAGAGAAGTGGGAAGTGACAATGTTTATTCCAGCTAAGTGTTGATACTCAGAAGAATAAGATTTATCTAAGACCCCATTGCCTGCGTTAGGAGATTGGTTAGCAAAAGGGTGGCTTTATTGATTTTTTCTGTATGTATTCTAATCAGAAGGGTTGATTAATGTAGGACATGAATTGAATTTGCTGTATCTGTAATTTAATTTGTTCCACATATGTTCAGAGTGTCGTGTGTACACTGATGTCATGCATGCAGTCTTTAGAATCTTAAATGTGTTGCAGAGCCTTACATACCAATGTCTCTTGAAATTACTGTTAGGGTACTTTTCTTTTGTTGCTTGCCAGAATCACAAGAAAGGAGAACATTTTCCTTTTTTTTTAAATTAAATTTAATTTGTTTATTAAAAATATTTTTTGGGGGCGCCTGGGTGGCTCAGTCGGTTGAGCGTCCGACTTCGCTCAGGTCATGATCTCACGGTCCGTGAGTTCGAGCCCCGCATCAGGCTCTGTGCTGACAGCTCAGAGCCTGGAGCCTGCTTCAGATTCTGTGTCTCCCTCTCTCTCTGGCCCTCCCCCTGTTCATGCTCTGTCTCTCTCTGTCTCAAAAATAAATAAATGTTAAAAAAAAAATTTTTTTTTTAAATATTTTTTGATGTTTATTTACTCTTTTTAAAAAATTTTTTTTAATGTTTTATTTATATTTGAGAAAGAGACAGAGCATGAGTGGGGAAGGGGCAGAGAGAGACGGAGACAGAATCTGAAGCAAGCTCCAGGCTCTGAGCTGTCAGCACAGAGCCCGATGTGGGTCTTGAACTCATGAACCACAAGATCATGACCTGAGCTGAAGTCAGATGCTTAACCGACTGAGCCACCCAGGCATCCCTGATGTTTATTTACTCTTGAAGGAGAGAGATAGAACATGAGTGGGGGAGGGGCAGAGAGAGAGAGGGAGACACAGAATCCAAAGCAGGCTTCAGGCTCTGAGCTGTCAGCACAGAGCCGGATGAGGGACTCAAACTCATGATCTGTGAGATCATGACCTGGGTGGAGTTGGTTGCCCAACCGACTGAGCCACCCAGGCGCCCCTTAATTTTATTATTTATTTATTGATTGATTGATTTTTTTTTAATAAAAAATTTTTTTTTTAATTTTTTAATCTTTTTTAAATTTTAGTTTTAAGTAATCTTTACACCCAACATAGGGCTTGAACTTACAACCCCAAGATCAAGAGTCACATGTTGTACTGACTGAGCCAGCCAGGTGCCCCTTATACAACTTTTTCATGGGGACTGGTTCTTGTCCTAGTTTTATGCTCCCCTCTTTCTTGATAGTCTGTAAGGGTATATATTTTTTTTTTTTCAACGTTTATTTATTTTTGGGACAGAGAGAGACAGAGCATGAACGGGGGAGGGGCAGAGAGAGAGGGAGACACAGAATCGGAAACCGGCTCCAGGCTCCGAGCCATCAGCCCAGAGCCCGACGCGGGGCTCGAACTCACGGACTGCGAGATCGTGACCTGGCTGAAGTCGGACGCTTAACCGACTGCGCCACCCAGGCGCCCCTGTAAGGGTATATTAACGTTAGGAAATTAAAACTTGTATGTAGTGAGTTTCTGTGATAACGTTAGGGGCAAAAGGTGGTAGTTTAGTATGCTGAAAAGCTTTCAGGTGACTATTAATTCCCCTAAATTCTGAATTATTCTTTGACCTAACAAATATTTATTGTATGCCAGTTGCTGGTGGATGGAATAAACAATAAGATGGACATGGTTGCAGCTTGGGAGGTGGGGTGGGGGATAGGACAGACAAATGTAAACTAAAGAACTTTGAGGGAAAAGCCTAGAATGCTTTGAAAGTTGGGGTGCCTGGGTAGCTCAGTTGGTTAAGTGTCTGACTTCAGCTCAGGTCATGATCTCACGGTTCATGGGTTTGAGCCCCATGTCGGGCTCTGTGCTCACAGCTCAGAGCCTGGATCCCGCTTTGGATTCTGTGTCTCCCTCTTTCTCTGCCCCTCCCCCGGCTTGCACATGTCTCTCTCAAAAATAAATAAACAGTAAAAATTTTTTTAAAAGGTATATATTTTTAAAAAGGTGTATATATACATGATGGAATATTACTCAGCTATTAAAAAGGATGAAATGTTGGGGCACCTGGGTGGCTCAGTTGGTTAAACATCCAACTTCCACTCAGGTCATGGTCTTTTGGTGGTTCACGTGTTCAGGCCCTACATCAGGCTTTGTACTGACAGCTCAGAACCTGGAGCTTGCTTCGGATTCTGTGTCTCCCTCTTTCTCTCTCTTTCTCTCTCCCTTTCTCTCTCTTCCTCTCTCCCTCCCCCACACTCCCACTCGCACTTGGTCTCTGTCTCTCAAAAGTAAATACAAACATTAAAAAAATTTAAAAAAGAATGAAATCTTGCCATTTGCAACAACATGGGTGGACCTAGAGGATATAGTGCTAAGTGAGATAAGTCAAAGAAAGACAAATACCATATGATTTCACTCATGTGGAATTTAAAGAAACAAAAAAAAGGTAGATGAGCAAAAAAAGACTCTTTTCTTTTAGATGTTTATTTTTGAGAGAGAGAGAGAGAGAGAGAGAGATAGCGCATGTCTGTAGAGGAGGGGGTGGGGAGAGACAATTCCAAGCAGGCTCCACGTTCAGCTCAGCTCAGAGCCTGGCTTAGGGCTCTATCCCACGACTATGAGATCAGGACCTGAGCTGAAATCAGGAGTTGGATGCTTAACAGACTGAACCACCCAAGTGCCTCCCAAAAAACAGACTCTTAAATGCAAACAACAAACTAGTGGTTGCCAGAGGGGAGGTGGGGAGGTGGGTGGGGGGATTAAGAGTACACTTACTTTGGGGCGCCTGGGTGGCTCAGTTGGTTGAGCGTCTGACTTCGGCTCAGGTCTGGTCTCGCGGTCCATGAGTTTGAGCCCCGTGTCGGGCTCTGTGCTGACAGCTCAGAGCCTGGAGCCTGTTTCAGATTCTGTGTCCCCCTCTCTCTCTGACCCTCCCCCATTCATGCTCTGTCTCTCTCTGTCTCAAAAATAAATAAACGTTAAAAAAAAAAAAAAAAAGAGTACACTTACTTTGATGAGCCCAGAGGAATATTTATAATTGTTGAACCATTATATCATACACCTGAAACTAATATAACATTATGGTAATTATACTTGAATTAAAAAATTAAAAAAAATGTTTTTTCAGTGTAGAAAGCTGTCAAAAACCTGAAATAGAGTGTTAGATCCATTACTATGTAAAGTTACATTTCTAATAAGCCTACAAAGGAAAGGTGCTTGTTGCCAGGAGACATTATAATAAGGGAATATGATTTAACTAGTGAGATTAGGGAAGAAACACTTTCCTGAAGAAGAGATGTTTGAACTGTAAGAGTAAAAATGAGTAGGAGGGGCGCCTGGGTGGCTCAATCTATTAAGCGTCTGACTCTTGATATCCGTTCCGGTCTTGATCTCACAGTTGGGTTAGAGAATTGCAGCCTCACATCAGGCTCTGTGCTGACAGTGTGGAGCCTGCTTAGGATTCTCGTTTTCTCTGTCCCTCTCCCACTTGCTGGCTGCACTCTGGCTGTGCTCTCTCTCTCTCAAAAATAAATAAATAAAAACTTAAAAGAAAGGATAAGTAGGAATTCAGTAGGTGAAGAGGAGGAAAGAACATTACAAAGGGAATAAACTGTGTAAAGACCCTGTTGCCAGAGTGGAGGGACAGAAAGAAGAGCAAGGATAGGTGTGACATAAACTGATGGTGAAAAACTAGGTAAGGCCATGCTGTGCTGGGCCATGAGTTTGTGTGAGATAGCAAGCCTGTGCGAGGGGGTGTGGGGGGGCAGAGGAAGAGAGAATCTTAAGCAGCCTTCCTGACTGGAGCTGAAATCAAGATATCAAGAGTCAGAGGCTTAACTTTAACCAACTCAGCCACCCAGGCACCCTAGTGGTTTTTGTTTTTAATCCTCTGAGTAAAGATTTGAACAGGTGGGGGGCGCCTGGGTGGCGCAGTCGGTTAAGCGTCTGACTTCAGCCAGGTCACGATCTCTCGGTCCGGGAGTTCGAGCCCCGCGTCAGGCTCTGGGCTGATGGCAGAGCCTGGAGCCTGTTTCCGATTCTGTGTCTCCCTCTCTTCTCTGCCCCTCCCCCATTCATGCTCTGTCTCTCTCTGTCCGAAAAATAAATAAACGTTGAAAAAAAAAATTAAAAAAAAAAATAAAAAAAATAAAAAGATTTGAACAGGTGGGCATAGGAGAAGGAAGACATAATGAGATTTGTGTTTAGGAGATGATCTCTGAAAGGTGGAAAAGGGAAATTGTAAGAGTTGATTTCGTGTGGCCAAGTAGGAGGTTGTTTTAGCTATCCAAGTTAATTTGTATTGGGCTGATACCTGTGAAGATAGGGAGGAATAGATGGATTTGAGAGGTATTTAGCAGGTAAAAATCCTCATGACTGTTGATTTTGGGGGATATGAGAGGAGTATAGAACTAGCAAGTGATGCCTAAGATTCTGACTTACATAACTTTGTTTAGGTGAATGCGCCTTATAAAAAACAATGGAAAATACAGAGTGATAAAAAGAAAATACAAATCAGTTGCCACTGAGATATACACTAAAATATTTTTTTAGGGACGCCTGGATGGCTCAGTTGGTTAAGCGTCCGACTTCGGCTCAGGCCATGATCTCTCAGTTCGTGGGTTTGAGCCCCACGTCGGGCTCCGTGCTGACAGCTCAGAGCCTGGAGCCTGCTTTGGATTCTGTGTCTCCCTCTCTCTCTGTCCTTCCCCCACTCATGCTCTGTCTCTGTCTTTCAAAAATAAACAAGCATAAAAAAATTATTTTTTCAAATTACCAACTGCACAATTTACTAAACCACTACAATGGCTTTTCTTCCAGTGTTTGTCTTGCAATATAAATGCATTAACTTTTTTTCCCTTTTTGTAATCTGGAAGAAGACAAAATTGTTTTTATTTGGTTTTTAGCTACCTAGGACTGACAAGACTGAAATTTATAAAATAGAAAGTGTATTTTGAAACATTAGTGACTTTATGGTGTACTACCAAATATTCAGTCCATACAAGAACACTGTAAAAAGTACCTCTATTACTTCTTGGCTGTAGATTATACTGCCTTCTACCCCTTTGATGCTTTCAAAAGAATAGTTTCCGGTTTTCTTCCCATGGTTTAAAAAAAAAAAAAATCATGTTGCATACATTTTTCAAACTGTGATAAAATATACATAACATAAAAGTTAACCATTTTTAAGTGTAGTATTCAGTGGCATTAAGTGCATTCAGTGTTGTGTAACCATCACCACTGTCCATTTCTAGAAGTTTTTCCTCATCCTAAACAGAAACCGTGTACCCACTAAGTAATAATTCAACATTCCTACCTCCCTCCCAAACCCTGGTAACCTCTATTCTGCTCTCTATATGAATTTGCCTATTCTTGCTACTATAAGTGGGGAAATACAACGTTTGTCTTTTTTGTATGTGGCTTGTTTCCCTTACATAATGTTTTTAAGGTTCATCCATGTTGTAGGGTGTATCAGAAATTTATTCCTTTTTATGACTGAATAATATTCCATTGTATGTATGTACCACATTTGGTTTATCCATTTATGGACATTTGGGATTGTTTCTACCTTTCAGCCGTTAGGAATAATGCTGCTGTGAACACTGATGTGCAAATATCTCTTTGAATCCATGCTTTCACTTTTCTTGGGTATATGCTTAGGAGGGGAGTTGCTGGATCATGTGGCAATTCTACTTTTTAAAGAACCGTCAAACTTTCCACAGCAGTTGTACACATTCCTCCCTGCAGTGCGTGAAGGCTCCAGTTTCCTAACATCCTCACCAACGTTTATCTTTTTTTTTCTTTTTTTTTTTTTTTAACTTTTTAAAAGTTTATTTATTTTAGAGAGAGAGTGCGAGCAGGGGAGGGTCAGAGAGAGAGAGGGAGACACAGAATCTGAAGCAGGTTCCAAGCTGTCAGCACAGAGCCCGATGTGGGGCTTGAACTCATGAACCATGAGGTCGTGACCTGAGCCAAAGTCCAACGCTTAACTAACTGAGCCACCCAGGCACCCCTCTTTTTTTTCCTTTTTAATAATAGTTATCCTAATGGGTATGAAGTGATACTGTGGTTTTGATTTGCATTTCCCTAATGATTCATGGTGATGTTAAGCATCTTTTCATATGCTTATTTGTTGTGTACATTTAAAAAATGTAACTTCTACTTTCTCAGTTGATTAGCAGAAATATGTTGGCTATAACTGTTGACTTGGCAACCACAGCTTTTTCCCATTAATTTTTTTTTAAACTAAATATGCTGACTTTTTTCCTTTTTTTTTTCTTTTTAAAGATGGCTCTGAGTAAATCAATGCATGCAAGGAATAGATACAAGGACAAACCTCCTGACTTTGCGTATCTGGCATCCAAATATCCAGATTTTAAGCAGCATGTTCAGATAAATCTGAATGGAAGAGTGAGGTAGGTAACAGATGAAGAATTCTTGATAACTGTATTATTCTAGTGTAATCTGAAAGGACACAAGTGTAGTGGAAAGCATACTGGGCCAATACTATACCTGAATGCTAATCCTAGATTTTTCCTTAAATTTCTCATCTGATCTTGGACAAATCACTTAACCTGTCTGGGTTGCATCTTTTTAAACTGTAAAATGAGAGGATTGGACCAAATACTTTTAAGTTTCTTTCTGGCTTTAAGAAAACTTGATCTCTGAATTATTGCTTACCCAACAGAGATTTCAGAGTAAGTGCAGAAACCTTGAGATTGTGCTCTAAAACTTGGTGCTGATGAGGGTCTAGAGTCCTTATTTTAAGTGTATGTTTATTTTGATGTAGTAGAGAAATCATCAGGCATCAAAACTGATTTCACAGATACTTAGGATGTCATCAAATTTAAAGTTAAATTTGGTAAAAATGTTGATTTTAAAAATTAAGGAAATAATATGAGTACTTAGGGAAATAGCAAAATTATGGTGATGGTTTGGGAATAACTGATGTGTATGTTATACCTTTGAGAAGGAAATATTTCACTGCATTCCTAAACTCTATGGGAGTTATAGACTAGAAATTCCAAGCCTTCTTGGGGACAGGTGTGGTGATTCAACTGGGGAGGAGGAAGAGCAGGATTGTGGAGAAAAGGGAAGGTAAGGAATAATAGGATAATAGGGCCTGAGACATTTTGATGACTTCTTCTACTAGCAGTCTCTTTATGGCTTTAAAAATGGAAGCCCTAGGGCAGGACTTAACCTGAAGGCCGAGATACCCTAGAAATCTTATAAAAGATTAAAAATAATGTATATTTATGCTCATTTTTCTGGGAGATAATTCTTAGTTTCTATTAGATTCTGAAAGCAATCAAGGCCCCCTTCAACAATACACAAAGGTTGAGATCAAATACCCTAGAACTATGGTTTCCAAGCTTTTTTTGTCACTCAGTTAAAAGTTGAGGACCACCCCATATATGAGGACCACCCCATATATGAATGCTTGTACAATTTACTGTGTTACTATATTAAGCACATTAGACAACATAATATGAAATAGAAATAAAAAACATTTAAATAAGAGTTCCAGTATTTTCTTTACATGCTTTAAAGAATTATTTTTGGCATCTTACTGTGGAGATGGTCTAGAGAGATTGAGGTAGTATTTCTCTTGGTGTAGATCATCTCTACCATCGTGCTTAAATCTTCATTTCATAGTTATATATGTGGATGTTTTATTTGTGCATGCAGCTTTAGGACAGATACAGTTTTTTTATTCTTGGTTTCCTGTGTGTTCCTATCATTGTACTTAATTACTTAACAAAATGTCTGTTGATTAACCATTTTGTGCTAAATTCTTGGGAAAGCCATAATAAAGAAGAAAGACAGTGACTTCGCATTTGGAGTTTACACACTAGCAGGGGAAGTGGACAAATAAACACATTTGGTGTGGCAGAATCTGTGGGATGTATGGTAGAATCACATAGAAGGGAGACCCAACTGTGACTTTGGGACTTAGAGAATGATTTGAAACAAAAGTGGTGTCATGGTTGTGCTGAAGAATGACTAGGAGTTAGCCGGATAGAAGAGTGTTACAAGTAGAGGGAACAGTATGTGCAGAGCACTAAGCAGTAGGGGAACTGGAAAAGCAGAGTGTGCCTGAGATATAGTGGACAGATGAGTCTGGAGATGATTATGCTTGTAGTACTTTACAAGGCCCACTTAGGAGTTTGGAATTTATTTTAAGGACATGCATCAAGGGTTCTTGTATCTTCAGAGCTACCCACCCCCATCCTTATCCACTAACATTTATCAACGTTTATTTATTTTTGGGACAGAGAGAGACAGAGCATGAACGGGGGAGGGGCAGAGAGAGAGGGAGACACAGAATCGGAAACAGGCTCCAGGCTCTGAGCCATCAGCCCAGAGCCTGATGCGGGGCTCGAACTCACGGACCGCGAGATCGTGACCTGGCTGAAGTCGGACGCTTAACCGACTGCGCCACCCAGGCGCCCCCACTAACATTTAAAAGTAGAGGAATAACATGTTCAGAATTGTGTTTAGACAGAAGTAGTCTAGGAGCATTGCGGAGGATAGGTTGCAGGGGAAATTAAGATTGGAGGTATAGGGAGGTAAGTAGGAAATGGTTTCAGTAATCCAGATTGGACATTGGTGGCCTAACTAGGTAGAGGCAGGAGGGATAGAAATCACTGATGAATTTGAGAAAAATTCATGAATAGAATGAGCAGAATGTGGTAGAAATTAAGGAGTGTGAGCCAGGTGTGGTGCTTAGGATTCTAATTTAGCAAGAGGCTAGGTGGTAGTACCTGGTTTATTGAGTTAGGGATCAAGGGGGAATGAGCTTGTTTTTGGGGAGATGAGATTTTCGGTTTGGGTTATATGCAATCTGAGAAAGCTGTGGGATATTCAAGTAGGGTTATTTAGTAGGCAATTGAAAATGGAAGTCAGAAGAGCAGGACAAAGCAGTGATACGGGTGATGTTAGTAGAGGCCTTGGGTCTTTGAACTGAATCCTGAAGACTGAATAGAAGGGGGAAGGAGGGGCACCTGGGTGGCTCAGTCAGTTGAGTGTCTGACTTCGGTTAGCTGTCTGAGTTTGAGCCCTGCATCAGGCTCTGTGCTGACAGCTCAGAGCCTAAAGCCTGCTTTGGATTCTGTGTCTCCCTCTCTTTGTCCCTCCCCCATTCGTGCTCTGTCTTAAAAATAAACAAACATTAAAAAAAAAAAAAAGGTGGGGGAAAGAATTCCAAGTACAGAGAACAGAATTTTGTTAAGGGTGTGGAAAGTTTGGAGAATTGCACGTAGGTGGGGCTGAAGTGGACATAGGATAGCAGGTTGGGGAGTAACAAGATGAAAAAAAGAACAGGTCATGAAGAGCCTGTCATAGCATGCAAATTAACTTGGTTGCTCAGACACAGAGGAACCAGAGGAGGATTTTTAAGATGGCTTAAGATTTATAGTTTTTAAAATAATAGCTCAGAGAAGACCAGACAGATTTGTTATTACAGCATATCTGAATGTATTAAAGGTGCCTGGCAAGTAATAGACATGCAAAAAATTTATTGAATTCATGAGAGTTAATTCCTCTGTAAAATCTAACTCTGTGCCATTTACAAATGGCAAACTTACTTTTTCTCTAAGTTTGTATTTAAATTCCAGCTAGTTAACATACAGTGGAATATTAGTTTCGCTGTAGAATTTAGTGATTTATCATTTACATACACCTGGTGCTCATCACAAGTGCCTTCCTTAATACCCATCACCTGTTTTTTGTTATTGTTTTTGGTGCAAATAGATGATTTTATTAAAGCACAGGGACAGACCTATGGGCAGAAAGAACTGCCTACTCATCACCTGTCTAACCCATTGCCTACCCCTCCTCCTCCCCCTGTCCACCTCACAAGTGACCTACTTAAATTATGGATTAATGGAAAATTAAAGGGATGAACAAAAATTTTCTAGGCAAATGAGAGTTCCCCCAAATTAGAAAAAGTAAAACAGAAGATAAGAAAGCATCAAATTGGAAAAAAAGGACTAGTTTATGTTAATAAAAACGATAATTTTCATTGAAAGTTAAAAAAAATGAAGGTCACCTGGGTGGCTCAGTTGGTTAAGCATCCAGCTTTGGCCCACATCATGATGTCATGGTTTGTGGGTTCGAGCTTCACATTGGGCTCTGTGCTGACAGCTCAGAGCCTGGAGCCTGCTTCGAATTCTGTGTCTCCCTCTCTCTCTGCTCCTCCCCCACTCATTCTCATTCTCTCTCTCTCTCTCTCTCTCTCTCTCTCTCTCTCTGTCTTTCTCAAAAATAAAAAAACGAAGGCTTCAGCATTTTGAAAAATATAACAAATATCTTTTAATAAGTGTTTAACATGGGGCACCTGGGTGACTGTCAGTTGAGCATCCAACTCGATTTTAGCTCAGGGCACGATCCCAGCGTCGTGGGACTGAGCCCCAAATTGAGCTCCATGCTGCGCATGGATCCTGCTTGAGATTCATTCTCTCTCTCTCCCCCTGCCTCTCTCCCTTTCTCTCTCCCCCCCCCCCCCACTTGTGAGCTGTGAGAGCGCTCTCTAAAAAAATTAAAAAGTGTTTAACATAATTTGGAGACACTTTTCCTTGTATTTCTAACCAAGTAGACAAAAGTAAACAGGGAAATAACCTTAGGGACTTTCAGAGGATTCACAAATGCCTTGAAAACAATTAGATAAAAATACTTGAGTTGGAGGCACGTCTGGCTGGCTCAGTCTCTAGGCTATTGATCTTAGGGTCATGAGTGGAAGTCCCATGCTGGCCGTAGAGCTTACTTTAAAAAACAAACAAAAAAAAAATGGTATATTTTTTTTCTTGAGGAGATAGGGTTCAAAACTTTGACCTGTAATTTAGAACTTCACTTTTAAAAAGGGTCATTGACCCAAAAACCATTAAGTACTGCTGATAGGAAGTCTAAACAATACACTCAATAAATTTGATTTAATTATATGTTTCGAACTTTTAAAAATTTTTTTATTAAAAAAAATTTTTTTAACACTTATTCATTATTGAGAGACAGAGGGAGACAGAGCATGAGCAGGGGAGGGGCAGAGAATGGGGGAGACACAGAATCTGAAGCAGGCTCCAGGCTCTGAGCTGTCAGCACAGAGCCCGACACGGGGCTTGAACTCTCAAATCGAGAGATCATGAGCTGAGCTGAAGTTGGACACTCAACTGACTGAGCCACCCAGGCGCCCCTGTTTTGAACTTTTAAAAAAATATTTTTATTTATTTTTGAGAGAGCACAAACAGGGGAGGGGTAGAGAGAGAGGGACAGATGATCAGAAAAGCAGGCTCTGCGCTGATAGTGGTGAGCCCAATGTGGGGCTCGAACTCAACGAACTGTGAGATCATGACCTGAGCCGAAGTCGGACACTCAGCCAACTGAGGCACCCAAGTGCCCTTATGTTTTGAATTTTTAACCTATAAACATGAATGCATGTTTTTTTTTTAAGTTTTATATATTCAAGTAATCTCTACACCCCACAAAGAGCTCAAACTCATGACCCTGAGATCAAAATTTGCAAGGTCTACTGAGCCAGTGAGGCACCCCATATTTGCTCACCTCTTAAGCAGGGTGTGTGTGGTATGGAGAGGGGGTATTTCTGAGTCAGTCACTCTAGGGACTGGTCTTGAGGTGCCACTTAGCAGCTCTGGAGGTTTTAGATAATTAACTTCACGGAGACTGAATTTCCTCATCTAAAGAACACAGGGATAAAAAGACATATTTTGGTATTTGTAATAAGGGTTAGTGATAATGCATGTGAAGTGACACATTATAAACACTTAGCAAATGATAGGTACCCTTATTTTTGTTACGCTTGGTGTAATTGATAAGGTGACGAGGCTTTCTAGTGTAATCTCCCTTTCTATTTTTCTTCTCTGCATCCATCACTGCCTTGTAATCATGTCTGACCTTTGCAATTAGATTTTAGTTTGTACTTTTTCACAATAACCAGCCCCTTGGGGATATGCAACTGAGTTGAGCCCTGTCAGTTGAGTTTGGTTAGAGTGTGACACTTAACTGATTTGTTTTTAAGCCAAAGAGCCAGCATTGAAGGGTTTTGTCATACTTTATAACAGTACATATTTAACCTCTTGGTGAAGATCTAATGAATAGAAACCAAGTCAGAAAATTAGGTTGGGAGGCTTTAGCCTTTGTTGTTGTTACATGAGGTTCAGTCCTACAGTGTTAGAATGATTGTTATTTCAACCATTGGTCACAGAATGTATCCTTCCAAACTCCATCTATAATGGTAATATTGTATTCATTAGTAGCAGAGCAGGAGTTATTCTGAGGAAATCGGACATGGACTTGTTGACAATAGGCTATTTTGTGAAGCTGGATGTGTTAAACAACAAAGACTGATCGAATAAATTACTAATTTCCGCGTGAGAGCTAATTTTAGTTCTTGTGATCTCAGAAACGAGAATGAAAAAAGATCTTGCCTGTGTTCAGGAATTTTTAATGTCCCAGGGTGCTACAGTGACCTAGATATTTAACCAGTAAAGCTGAATGACTAGACTTTGTCCTACAAAAGGATTTCTAACGCTCAGAGTAGTGTCTGTGTTTTCTTAGAGGTAAGAGAATGAACACTTGTCTTGCTAACAAAGTGTAAGAATCAGCTCTTTGTTGTTTTTTTCCGTTTCTTTAATTAGAATAATCTCTGCTTGATATCTTGTACATTTTGGTGATTAGGATGTAATTTCTTATTAATAAATTATATACTCTAGTCCATCAAGGTGAATATATGTATATTTTTTAACAACAAGAATTGTTGATATAAATAACAACTCTGTTTGAAGGCACTAAGAAAACATTAATTATAATGCTGTTTCCCTTGCTCCGAGTGTTTTATAAAGCTATGTAATTAATGCTTCAGCTGTAGTACTGTCTTTTGTGATTGCTGTCACCGTGGGAAATAATCCTAGTTTGGTTTCCAACAGAATTGTCCCTCTTTCATGGGAAAGTATTCTGAAACCATGGGCCTGTTTTCCTTTTTTGAAAAGAGGATTTTGTTTTTTATTTTTTTATTTGTTAAAAAAATTTTTTTTAATGTTTGTGTGTGTGACAGAGAGAGTGAGCAAGCGAGCAGCAGAGGGGCAGAGAGAGACAGAGACACAGAATCCAAAGCAGTCTCCAGGCTCTGAGCTGTCAGCACAGAGCCTGATGCAGGGCTAGAACTCACGAGCTGTGAAATCAAGACCTGAGCTGAAGTCAGACACTCAACCTGCTCAGCTACCCAGGCACCCCTGGTTTTTGTTTTTGTTTTTAATTATACAGACATTATAGAACGCTTAATGGAAAATTATAGAAATATATCCATAAATGTAACTACATTTATGATGGTAATGTTGCAAACATAAAATAAAAAGTCACAGTTTTTACACCCCCAGAAGATGTAAGTACTTTATGTGTCTTTCTAAGTCTTTGTCCTTATACATACATAGTATTTTTTGTGATTGTAATTTTGATAGATACAATAATAGGACTTTTTTTTTTACCCCCACTTGACATTATAAGCATTTTGCATATAGTTAGAATTCTAACACTGCTGTGAAAATTATTTTATGTAAAATGTATTCAGATAAAAGAAAAATAATGAAGAGAATGAAGGTGTGTATCTACCCTATTCACCCCACCCACCATTTCCACATCCAGGAGTGGCTTTTACACTTCCAGAGTTTTCTATGCATATACATACATGGGATCTTTTTTGTTTGCTTTTTGTCTTTTATACAAGAATGCGGTCATAATGTACATATGTGATTTTATTCAAAGTTGTGTTTTTGTTTTTGTTTTTTTAATATATCAAGGAACCCTCTTCATAAAAGCACAGCCCATTCTTCTTTAATGACTACAGAGTATTCTCTTGTGTGGAGGTATTGTAGTTTATTCATCCAACTCCTTAATGATTACTTTTAGATTGTTCCTAAATTCTGTAATACAAAACAAATCTATTTAAGGATCTCTTACTACTGACTTTTTTTAAGTTTATTTATTTTGAGAGAAAGGGTGGGGGAGGGGCAGAGAGAGGGAGAGACTCCCAAGCAGGCTTCATGCTGTCAGCACAGAGCTTGATGCAGGGCTCCATCTCACGAACTGTGATATCATGACCTGGGCTGGTACGAAGAGTTGGACGCTGAACCAACTGAGCCACCCAGGTGCCCCTTACTACTGAATTTTTTAAAAGCTTTTTTTTTTTTCTTTAAGTGAATTTAGGGTAAGTCACTGGGGTTTGCTTAGAAAATTGCAATACTTTTAACGGTACTTGGAAGGCCAGAGAGGTGTTTGGATGACTGGATTTTTCTTTCCTGTCATCTGCTTCTTGGCTAGCACAGAGATCTGCATTTAAGAGATCAATATGAGGGGCGCCTGGGTGACTCAGTGGTTTGAGCGTGAGTGTCTGACTTCAGCTCAGGTCATGATCTCACAGTTTGTGAGTTTGAGCCCCACATCAGGCTGTCTGCTGTCTGTCACACAGAGCCCGCTTTAGAGCCTTTGTCCCCCATGCTCTCTGCCCTTGCCCCACTCACACTGTCTCTCAAAAATGAATAAACATTTAATAAAAAAAAAGAGAGGTCAATTTGATCAGGGTAGTTTCTTAACATTTTGCAAGTAGGATTTGGGTTCTTTGGTTAGCCTAAGGTTGTCAGTAATGGTCATTTCCACTGTTTCAGGATCTTTATTTTTTTATGTTACTGTCTAATTGCTTATTTGACCCATGAGATGTTAAAATAAAAAAATTAAATCAGTTGTGGATAACTGTGAATTGGTGGAAAACACAGCAAAAGACCATGGGTCTGCTTTTGGTTTTGTTGGACAAATGTTGTTATTCATGATTCTATTAGTATTATTATTACTATATTCTAATCAGAGCTGTCCTTTGGATCCCATACTCTCCTCTCATCCCAGGAACCTTAGTCTGGTTTTCCTTTTCCTAATGACTTAATCTCTCTCTGTCACCTAGCTTCTTCTCTTTAACTTTTTGGAAATTTGAGATATCATTCACATACTATAAAATCATTTTAAAATGTATGGTTGTGTTCTTCTTAGTATGTTCGCAGGGTTGTGCAAGCATCACCACTAATTCCAGAACATTTTTGTCACCCCCGAAATAAACCTATTCAGCAGTCACTCCCAACTCCTCTCTCTCTTCAGCCCTTGGCAACCACTAATCTCCTTTCTTTCTCTACATATTTGCATGTTTTGGACATTTCATATAAATGGGATCATAATATGTGGTCTTTGTGACTTTCCATTGACTTTTAAACATGTTTAAATCTTTAATTTAAAAATTATTAATAAAATCTCTCCATCAACCCTCTCACTTCCACTGCCCTATCTCACTTCTCCCTTGCACAACTCACTTGTCTTTTGCACAACTCACCTTCTTGAAGAATTGTCTGATTTTACAGTCTTCATTTTTTCCCACACTATACTTAACCTTCAGCTTGTTCTGTGGTGGTTTCTGATTCCACCACTATCAAAGCAGCTCTTGAAAAGGTCTCCATTGATCTGTTGTCATTAAATGCAGTTTTGGTTTTCAGTTGACTTCTGAGAAGCAGGTTACTCTGCCCATGCTGTCCTTCATGGACACCCTCTTTCCTTGGCTTCCTGGGCACCACACTTTATTCCACCCTTTCTGTATCCTTGCATAGCTTCCTTTGTAATGATTATATCTACAACCATTAAAGGGGACTTCAAGGCTTAATGCAGGGTTCTCTTTGCTTCTGATTTTGTATTTTCCCCTTAAGAATTCTCATCACTCATCTCTCACTTGTTTGTGTGCATTTCACTTATTCTTTTGTTTCCCCAGACCAATTTTCTGGGCTCTGTACCTGGAGATCACTGCTTACTCACTATCTCTGCTTAGATGTCTCAGATTCAGCTCAGATTTATGATATTTCTCCTAAAAGTCATTCTCTGTCAGAGTTCACAGTTTTAGAGAATGGCACTGTCTGTCCTGTTAACAAGCCAGAACCTGAGAGGACATCTATGAGTACTTGTCCGTCACCAAATCTTGTTAAGTTTCCCCTTCTGAAAATATCTTCATTCTTTTCATTTTCCCCAAGCTTTGCCACTGCCACCTTTATCCAGCCTCTTAAGTCAGATAAAGGAATCACTTTCTAACTGGTGTCTCTGCCTTCCACTTTGGTCTGTCTGTGTTTCATACCAGATGTAGGTCCTTAGCATAGATTATAATTTTCTTGGTGTGATGAATAGGTTTTAGTGTTGCTTTCAGTAGAGTCCCAGATTAGATGATAAAATGATATTGTTGCCCTAATTATAAGGCCCTGCATAATCTGGTTCCTATCTTCCTGTTTAGCCTCATCTGAAACTATACATGCTTACCTTGCCCTCCCCATTCTAGACACCATGGCTGTCTCAGTATCTGGAATGCCCCATGAATTCAGAAAGAAGCTTTTTATTTTGATGAGGTCCCAGTAGTCCATTTTTGCTTTTGTTTCCCTCGCCTCTGGAGACATGTTGAGTAAGAAGTTGCTGCGGCCAAGGTCAAAGTGGTTTTTGCCTGCTTTCTCCTCGAGGATTTTGATGGCTTCCTGTCTTAAATTCAGGTCTTCCATCCATTTTGAGTTTCTTTTTGTGTATGGTGTAAGAAGTGGTCCAGGTTCATTCTTTTGCATGTTGCTGTCCAGTTTTCCCATCACCGCTTGCTGAAGAGACTGTCTTTATTCCATTGGATATTCTTTCCTGCTTTGTCAAAGATTAGTTGGCCATATGTTTGTGGGTCCATTTCTGGGTTCTCTGTTCTGTTCCATTGATCTGAGTGTCTCTTCTTGTGCCAGTACCATACTGCTTGATGATTACAGCTTTGTAATACAGTTTGAAGTCCGGGATTGTGATGCCTCCTGCGTTGGTTTTCTTTTTCAAGATTGCTTTGGCTATTCGGGGTCTTTTCTGGTTCCATACAAATTTTAGGATTGTTTGTTCTAGCTCTGTGAAGAATGCTGGTGTTATTTTGATAGGGATTGCATTGAATATGTAGACTGCTTTGGGTAGTATTGACATTTCAACAGTATTTGTTCTTCCTATCCAGGAGCCTGGAATATTTTTCCATTTTTTTGTGTCTTCTTCAATTTCTTTCATAAGCTTTCTATAGTTTTCAGTGTATAGATTTTTCACCTCTTTGGTTAGATTTATTCCTAGGTATTTTATGGTTTTTGGTGCAATTGTAAATGGGATCGATTCCTTGATTTCTCTTTCTGTTGCTTCATTGTTGGTTTGTAGGAATGCAACCGATTTCTGTGCATTGATTTTATATCCTGCAACTTTGCCGAATTCATGAATCAGTTCTAGAAGTTCTCTGGTGGACTTTTCTGACCTTTCTAAGGTTCCACTAATTACACAGGTTCCTCAGCACCTTGTACCTATCTTTTACAGCATTTGTCAGAGTGACAATTTTACATGTGTTTGGGTGCTTCTTGGATGAATACCTACCCTTTACCACACTATCACCTTCATGAAGGGAGAGATGATGTCTGTATTTGCAAGTCTCTGGCATTTTGTACAATGCCTACTACATAGTTGATACATGATAAATATCTGTTGAATGAATACAGGAATGAATCCCCACTGTCACAACTTCTTAAAAATTCTAACCTATTTCGTATAAGTTAGCTGAGCAAAGTAGTGTTCAAAGAAAGTGAAACTTTTTTTTTTGAAGATTTAAAGTAATCTTTAAACCCAACATGTGGGTCAAATTCACATCCCTGAGATTGAGAGTCCCACGCCTCACTGACTGGGGTAGTCAGGCACCCTGAGAGTGAAACTTTTTTTTTTAATGTTTATTTATTTTGAGAGACAGAGAGAGAGCGAGCAGGGGAGGGGCAGAGAGAATCCCAAGCAGGCTTCGCACTGCACCATCAGCGCAGAGCCTGACGTGGGGCTTGATCTCATGAAGTGCGAGACCATGACCTGAGCGGAAATCAAGAGCTGGACACTCAACCAACGTAGCCACCCAGAGAGTAAAACATTTTTATACTTCATCTTTAAAAGTATAAGGTGGGGGTGCCTGGATGGTTCAGTCAGTTGAGCATCCGACTTCAACTCGGGTCATGATCTCGTGGTTCATGGGTTCAGGCCCCACATCAGGCTTGCTGCTGTCAGTGCAGATTCTCTGTCCTTCTCCCACTTGTACTCTCTTCCTCTCTCTCAAAACAAAAAATGAAAAAAACAAAAAGCATTAAAAGTATAAGGTAACCAAGTATTTCAGCTTTTTTTATAATTCTACTGTTTACAGTATGGGGTGCAACCTGTCAGCCTGTGAATTTTGTAAGGCTTGCAGTTGTTTCTTGCCCACATAGATTTTAAGAATCAGGAAAATTTCATATAAAATTATGGGTTGTTGGTTTCCTTTGAAAATTTTAGAGATCTGGCAAAACCGGACTGACAAACTTGACATTAATTATCTGGAACTACATGGTAATCATACCCTTTGAATTGGCTTTTTGTGTCATCTGGTGTAATGCTACTAAAAGTGTGGTTATTGAACTAGCTGCTCAGCCACAAACTATTTGCCACAGAGATAAGCTACAAACAGAGATAAGCACCTTATGCTACATGTCTGTTTAGCAGACATTTCTTTGGTTGAATGACTTTCTTCAGTATACTGATTTACAGGCATGCACAAGCTCCATATCTTGTTAGGGACTGGCATTTTGAGTAGTACCTTGTAAGTATTTGAGTTTGCAATCCCTGATTTTCATAATTTTATTTAAAGTGCCAGTGCAAAGTAACACTCAGAAGTTGTAGGGTAGTAACTATGTCAGGATGTACTTCACTTCTGTTAACGCTGTTCAAGGTAATACTGTTCCAAGTTTATTTAAAAAAAAATTTTTTTTTTTAGTGTTTACTTTTGAGAGAGAGGGAGTGAGTGAGTGAGTGAGTGAGTGAGTGCAGGGCAGAGAGAGGGAGGCACAGAATCCGAAGCAGGCTCCATGCTTTGAGCTGTCAGCACAGAGCCCGATGCAGGACTCAAACTCACAAGCCACGAGATCATGACCTGAGCCAAAGTCGGACACTTAACCGACTGAGCCACCCAGGTGCCCCCATTCCAAGTTTATTTACAAGGTATCTAGGCTATTAAGTTTCTTTGATAGAAAAATTGGTAATTTTACATTTCAGATTTTTAGGCTTTGAACATAGGTATTATATTGGGATATAATTCTGTTTGTGTGTTTAGCAGTGAAGCTTGATAGATTGGGCAACTGTTATAGAATAAAGAATATGAATTCATTTGAATGCCTTAGTCTGGTACTCAGATGTGAACGTCTTTCCATGTGTATTTTGAGAGAGAGAGAGACAGCGTGAGCAGGGAAGGGACAGAGAGGTAGACACAGAATCCAAAGCAAGCTCCAGGCTCTGAGCTGCCAGCACAGAGCCCGACATGGGGCTCGAACCCACAAACTGTGAGATCATGATCTAAGCCAAAGTCAGATAGATGCTTAATTGACTGAGCCACGCAGGCACCCCACCCACATGTAAAAATTCGATTCCCATTCTCTGTTACTGAGGGAAATGGAGTTGGCCCATCTTTTCACACACTTGATGGGTTTCACAGGAGTAAAATCCAATATTCTTTTTAGAATTAAAAGTAAAGTTTTTATAGATTTAAAACCCCCTTTTTTATGCTACATCATTTATCTTGTTGAATCTGAGATTGTACTGCTTTTATTTGAAGAAATACAAAGGTAATGAAAGTTCTTTTTTAACGAATTAATTTCTTAGTAATCTCTGTATCTCTGCACCCAGTTTAGGGCTTGAACTCACAACCTTGAGATCAAGAGTCTACCATCTGAGCCAGCCCAGAACCCCCATTGTGTGTGTGTGTGTGTGTGTGTGTGTGTGTGTTAATGTTGTGTGATTGAGTGAAGCAGAAATGTGTTCATCATCGCTTGCTTATAGATTCTCTTTTATCGGCCCCACAAATTACAAAACTAATATATATCTATTTAGATGTCTAGGAGTAGACTTAATACTTAATTCCCCTTTAAATACACGTAATATATTTTAATGACACTTTTTTTGCTCGCATATATTTATACAATAAACTTCTACTTCCACTGTTTTGTGGAAACTGGTCTTTAAAATTTCAAAAATCCCCACCTAAATGTGAAGGGGTAATTATTTTTTAAATTACTATCCGCTTGGGATGCTTGGCTGGCTGTCAGCAAAGCATGCAGACTTTTGATCTTGGGGTTGTCAGTTTGAGCCCCAAGTTGGAGTAGAGTTTACTTTAAAAAGGCAGGGGACAGGAGGTAGAAATTAGCCATTCTCCCGACTTTGCTGTGGCATTTTGTATTTTTGACGGTTCCTGCACAGTCACTGCTGTTTCTCATTCAGTGCTTTTTATCCTTCTTCTAAATTGATGGTGATCTAGTGTAAGGTAATACCTGCTGTTTTCTCTTTTACTTTCACTTAAACTTTTACTTTCAATCTTTGGATCACTATGTTTTTTTTGGTTTTTTTTTGTTTTTTATGTTTGTTTATTTTTGAGAGACAGAGTGCAAGTGGGGGAGGGGCAGAGAGAGAGAGGGAGACACAGAATCTTAAACAGGCTCCAGGTTCTGAGCTGGCAGCACAGAGCCCGATGCGTGGCTTGAACTCAGGAACTGAGATCAGGACCCGAGCCGAAGTCAGATGCTTAACTGACTGAGACACCCATGTGCCCCTGGATCACTGTGTTTTGGCATAGTCTTTGTTTACAGCATAGTTTTTTGGTTTTGTCTTTATGATCTAACCTGAGAGTTTTAGAATAGATTTGACCCATTTACATTTATTTTATATTGTGCTTTGTTTTGGTTGCTTCTTTTTTTTTTCCTTTACTCTGTGTGATTTGGCTTTCATCTCCCTTTTCTTTACCACTTGATTTTATTCGATTATATTGTTTCTCTTAATTTTTCTAGTGTTTATATTCTTAAATGTATACCTTATATCTCTGCTACCTACTTTATCAGTTTTGGATGAAATCTTCTGACCCATGTTGAGGAAATAATGTACTTAATTACCTCTTCCTTTTCCCCTCCTTAATTTTAATTGTGTGTACATGTCCTGTTGTGTGGCCACAGTTCACAGGTGTTTTAATCTTAGTTCTCCAGTTAAAATAGCTTCACTGCTCACTGCTAGTCTATTGCTATAGTTTGTCTGTTGGTTGTTGAATTTTTCCATTAGGGATTTTTTTTTTTTTTTCACAAAGGGATCGTGGAAACCTATGTTCCTTGAGTTCTTATGTGCTTAAAAACATTTATCTGTTGTCATTATACTTGAAATACAATTTTGCTGAGTATAAAATTGTTAGGTAACATTCTTTTCCTCTAAGGGCTTTGTAGTCTGTGTCCTTTTGTTTTCTGCTATTAAATAGTGCTGTTGCGTGGAAGTCTGAAGTCAGTCTTTTTTTTTTTTTTAAGATTTTATTTTGGGGCATCTGGGTGGCTCAGTCACTTAAGCATCTGACTCTTGGTTTTGGCTCAGGTCATGATCTTGCAGTTTGTGAGTTCGAGACCCTACCGGGGTCTGCTTGGGATTCTCTGTCTCCCTCTCTCTCTGCTCCTTCTGTGCTCTCGTCATCCTCCCAAAGTAAATAAACTTTTAAAAACGATTTTATTTTATTTTTTAAATATTTATTATTTTTGAGAGAGAGAAAATGTGCAAGCAAGGGAGGGGCAGAGAGAGAGGAAGATAAAGGATCTGAAGCAGGCTCTGTACTGACAGCAGAGAGACCAGTGTAGGGCTCAAACTCGTGAATTGTGAGATCATGACCTGAGCTGAAGTTGGATGCTTAAGCGACTGAGCCACCCAGGTGCCCCTATTTATTTTTGAGAGAGAGAGAGAGAGAGAGAGAAGGAGAGAGAGAGGAGGGAGGGAGAGAGGGAGAGAGAGAATCCCAAGCAGGCTCTGTGGTGTCAGTGCAGAGCCAGACTCAGGGCTTAATGTAATGAACTGCAAGATCATAACTCAACCTGAAACCAAGAGTTGGACACTTAACTGACTGAGCCACCCAGGTGCCCCTACTTACTAATTTTTTAAGTTCATTTATTTATTTTGAGAGAAAGAAGGAGAGAACACATGTGTGCAAGTGTGGGAGGGGCATACATAGAAAGAGGGAGAGAGAGAATCCCAAGCAGGCTCCACACCTGTAGCACAAAAGCCTGACACAGGACTCAAAACTCACAAACCGTGAGATCATGACCTGAGCCAAAACCAAGAGTCGGACTCTTAACCAACTGAGCCATCCAGGTGCCCCTAAAGATTTTATTTTTTAGTAATCTTTATGTCCATTGTGGGCTCAAACTCAAGAAATCTGAGATCAAGAGTCGCATATGTCACCAACTGTACCAGCCAGGTGTTCCCTGAAGCCATTTTTTTCTTTTTACCCTGTTGCCCTTCTTCCCCCAGTAGGTGGTTTAACTTTTTTGCCAAGGTGTAAAAACGATTTTTTTCTTTTAATCCTTAAAGTCTAGTAACTTTTTTGGTACATGTGTTAGTATTGCTAATTCTGAATTGGTTTTTCAGTATTGCTAATTCTGAATTGCTAATTCACTGAAGATTCAGTGAATCTTCTTGTGGGGGCAGGGGATTATTTTGAATAATTTCTTTGTTTTCCTCCTTTGGTTTTCTTATTCAGGAAGACCAATTAAGTGTATGAGGGGTCTCTGTTATCTGCTTCTCCCGTATTTTTTTTTTTTTCTAATTTTTTAACTTCTTGTTCATTTCATTTGTTTATTCTGATATAGTTAACTACTGTAAAATTCCCCCTCTGTACTGTATAAATCAGTGGTTTTTAGTTTTTAGTTGTGGACAGTATTGTGTCATCATCCCCACGATCTCATTCCTCAATTCCATTTCATTTTTGTGTGCTTTTTTCAGTCTTGTTTTCTTTGTCCTGTTTTGTCCTTCTTATGCATCACTGAAGCCTATGATGTTAATTTGTCCCATCCATGATTAGTGGTGTTAACTTTGATCACTTGTTTAAGGTGGTATCCATCAGATTTCTTCATTACAGAGTTACTGTTTTCTCCTTTGTAATTGATAATTTGTGGGGAAGTACCTTGAGACCATGTAAATATTCTGTTTCTCATTGAACTTTGTACTATTTTTAGCATCCATTGATGATCTAAAAAAAATTTTTTTTAATGTTTATTTTTGAGAGAGAGAGAGGCAGAGTTGACTGGGGGAGCAGTAGAGAAAGGGGGAGACAGAATCTGAAGCAGGCTCTAGGCTCTGAGCTGTCAGCACAGAGTCTGATGTGGGGCTCGAACACACGAATGGTGAGACCATGACCTGAGTGCTCCCCCCGGCTTCTTAAAAAAATTTTTAACGTTATTTTTTTGAGAGAGAGCATGGGTGGGGGAGGAGCATAGAGAGAGAGGGAGTCACAGAATCTGAAGCAGGCTCCAGGCTCTGAGCTGTCAGCACAGAGCCCGATGCAGGGCTCAAACTCACAAATGGTGAGATCATGACCTGAGCCGAAGTCAGACGTCTAACTGACTGAGCCACCCAAGTGCTCTGAGCCCCCCTCTCCCCACTTCAAAAAAATTTTTTTAATGTTTGTTTACTTTTGAGAGAGACAGAATGTGAGTGGGGGAGGGGCAGAGAGAGGGAGCCACTGATGATTCTTAGTTGAAACATTAGCATTGTGATTGCCAAGTATAATTTTCTACTCCTTCATTACTTCTACACATTTGGTAATTATTCTATTGTAAATAAAAGCTGTCCTTTCTCCCCCATTTATTTATCTATTTGTGTAAGTATAGACTCATGTATATTTTTCTTTTACTCTGGGGATATAATCCCTTGATGGCATTCTTCATTCAGATTGTCCCAGATTTGGTCAGTGGGTGCCCCCTTAACTGGCCCATGTCCTTGTGACTTTCCTCATCTTTGAGTATGTCCTATTTTCTGATACAACGAAATGTTCTAGGTTTATCTTATATTTTCTCCTACTTCAAACCTGGAATAGCCATTCAGCTAAGGAACTCTGATTCCTTTTAGTGGGAATGGTATTTGGAAACTAAGATCTGGAACACTAGTTATGCTCATTGCTTCTAGGTTCTGATTATATCTCTTGAGATTCCCCTATAGCCATCTTCTTTAGATTATATTAAAGTTCCATTTTTTTAAATTGAGGTATAATTGACATATACCCGTTTTAGGTATATAATCTAATGATTCAATATTTGTATATGTTAAAAATGAACACATTGGAGTGCCTGGGTGGCTCAGTTAAACGTACCCTTGGTTGCGGCTCATGTCATGATCTCGCGGTGTATGAGTTTGAGCCCCGCATGGGGCTCTGCACTGACAGTGGGGAGCCTGCTTGGAATTCTCTCTCCCCCCCCACACCCTGCCCCTACCCTCCTTCCTCTTTCAAACAAATAAGTAAGCTTACATTCTTTTTAATGAACACATTAAGTCTGCTTAATATCTGTCATCATATAGTCACATTTGTTTTCTTGTGATGAGAATTTTTTTTTAAGTTTACTTATTTTTGAGAGAAAGGCAGAGAGAGTGAGTGAGAGGAGGAGGGACAGAGAGAGAGGGGGAGAAAGAGAATCTCCAGCAGGCTCCACATTGTCAGCACGGAGTCTGATGTGGGGCTTGAACTCACAAGCCATGAGATCATGACCTGAGCTGAAACAGAGTGCTTATCTGACTGAGCCACCCAGGTGTCCCCATCTTGTGATGAGAACTTTTAAGATTCTCTTAGCAACTTTAAAATTTGCAATATGGTATTATTTACTATAGCTACCATGCTGTACATTACATCTCCATAACTTCCTTATTTTATAACTGAAAATGTATACATTTTGGCCCCCTTCACCCCTTCACTGTTGTTACAAATGGCAGGTTTTTATTTTCTTTTTTTTAATGTTTATTTTAATTTTTTTTATTTCTAAGAATATTTTTATTATTAATTTATTTATTTATTCTTTTTTACATAACAATATTTCCTTTATTCCGGACTCTGATACCACTTTCCTGATTCTTTCAGCTTTCACAAACAGGTACTGCTCTTTCCCACCGGGTCCCAAAGTCAATGTAACATGTTTAAAAAAAAATTTTTTTATAACTTGTTTTATTTTTTAATTTTTTAAATTTACATCCAAATTAGCATATAGCGCAACAATTATTTCAGGAGTAGATTCCTTAGTGCCCCTTACCCATTTAGCCCATTCCTCCTCCCACAGCCCCTCCTGTAACCCTCAGTTTGTTCTCCATATTTATGAGTCTCTTCTGTTTTGTCCCCCTCCCTGTTTTTATATTACTTTTGTTTCCCTTCCCTTATGTTCATCTGTTTTGTCTCTTAAAATCCTCATATGAGTGAAGTCATATGATTTTTGTCTTTCTCTGACTAATTTCACTTAGTATAATACCTCCAGTTCCATCCACGTAGTTGCAAATGGCAAGATTTCATTATTTTTGATTGCCGAGTAATACTCCATCGTATATGTATACCACATCTTCTTTATCCATTCATCAGTCAGTGGACATTTGGGCTCCTTCCATACTTCAGCTATCATTGATAGTGCTGCTATAAACATTGGAGTGCATGTGCCCCTTTGAAAACAGCACACCTGTATCCTGTGGATAAATGCCTAATAGTGCAATTGCTGGGTTGTAGGGTAGTTCTGTTTTTAATTTTTTGAGGAACCTGCATACTGTTTTCCAGAGTGGCTGCCCCAATTTGCATTCCCACCAGCAATGCCAGAGAGATCCTCTTTCTCCTCTTCCCTGCCAACATCTATTGTTGCTTGAGTTGTTAATGTGAGCCATTCTGACAGGTGTAAGGTGGTATCTCATTGTGGTTTTGATTTGTATTTCCCTGATGATAAGTGATGTTGAGCATGTTTATTTATTTTTGAGAGATAGCAAGAGCCAACGTGAGTCAGGAGGGGCAGAGAGAGAGGGAGACCGAGGATTTGAAGTGGACTCTGTGCTGACAGCAGACAGCCCGATGCAGGGCTGGAACCCAGTGAACTGTGAGATCACGACCTGAGCCAAAGTCAGATGCTTAACTGACTGATCCACTCAGGTGCCCCAGATTTTTTTCATTTTTATGGCTGAGTAATATTCTTCTGGGTGCTTGCATGTGTGTGTGTGAGATTTCACATTTTTTTTAGCCATTTATCCATTCATGGACCCTTAGATTGTTTCCATGTTTTAACTATTGTAAATAATGCTGTTGTGAACATAGGGATGCATATATCTCTTTTGAGTTAATGTTTTCATTTTCTTTGAATAAATACTCAAGTGGAATTGCTAGACCATATGGTAGTTGTATTTTTTTTTAATTCCTGTGTAGTTAACATACAATATTATATTAGTTTCAGGTGTACTATAATAGTGATTCAACAATTCTATACCTATTCAGAGCACATCATGCCAAGTGCATTCCTTAATCCCTATCACCTATTTCACCCCTCCCCTCTGGTAACCATCAGTTTGTTCTCTGTAGTTAAGAGTCTGTTTCTTGGTTTATCTCTCTGTGTCTCCCTTTCAGTAGTTCTATTTTTAATCTTTTGAGGCACCACCATTACTGTTTTCCATAGTGGCTGCACCAGTTTACACTCTCAGTGAAAGCTTTGTTCTTAATCTCATTTTTTCCCTACAAACTAGTACGCTAAAACATTTTTTTTTTAATCTTTATTTTTGAGAGAGAGAGAGAGACAGAGCTTGAACAGGGGAGGGACAGAGAGAGAGGGAGACACAGAATCCAAAGCAGGCTCCAGGCTCTGAGCTGTCAGCGCAGAGCCCGATGTGGGGCTCGAACTTACGGGGCGTGAGATCATGACCTGAGTCGAAGTCAGACACTTAACCGATTGAGCCACCCGGGTGTTTCCCCCCACCCGCCCCCCAAAGCATTCTTAAAGGTATAAGAAATAGTTATATTCAAGTATATTGTGCAGTTTTTGTATAGATAACAAACAGACCTGTATTCCTAAAATCTAATCCTGCCCATCATCACTCTTTGTAAATTCTTTTACTATTAAAATTGTGTTTGGTGTGTCTGGTGGCTCAGTTGGTTAAGCATCTGACTCTTGATTTCGGCTCAGGTCATGATCTTGTGGTTCTTGAGTTCAGGCCCTGTGTCAGGCCCTGCAGTGTCAGCACAGAACCTGCTGGGAAGTCTCCTCCTCTCTGCCCCTACCCTGTGTGCTCACTCTCTCTCTCAAAATAAATAAATAAACTTAAAAAAAAAAACTAAAGTTGTGTTTTTTTAACAGTTTGTTTTTGGTTTGTTTATTTTGAGAGAGTGAGAGCAAGCAAGCAGAGGAGGGCAGAGGGACAGGGAGAGACAGAATCCCAAGTGGGGCTCTGTGCTGACAGCATGGAGCCTGCTTGGGATTCCATTCTACAGCTCTGGGGTCATGTCCTGAGCTGAAATCAAGAGTTGGATGCCTTTTAAAAAAAAAAAAAAAAAAAAAAAAAAAAAAAAAAAAAAAAAAAAAAAAAGAGTTGGATGCTTAACGGACAGAGCCACCCAGG
The DNA here is from genome assembly GCF_007474595.2 of Lynx canadensis. Lineage (NCBI taxonomy): Eukaryota > Metazoa > Chordata > Mammalia > Carnivora > Felidae > Lynx > Lynx canadensis. The sequence continues at coordinate 13,979,886 of NC_044316.2, forward strand.
TGCCTCTCTGAACAGTTTTTTTTTTTTAAGTTTTTTTTTTTAATGTTTATTTAGTTTTTTGAGACAGAGAGAGACAGAGCATGAACGGGGGAGGGTCACAGAGAGAGGGAGACACAGAATCTGAAGCAGGCTCCAGGCTCTGAGCTGTCGGCACAGAGCCTGACGCGGGGCTCGAACTCACAGACTGTGAGATCATGACCTGAGCCGAAGTCAGATGCTCAACCGACTGAGCCACCCAGGCGCCCCTGAACAGTTTTTTTAAAGGTAGATCATGTCATCTTTAACCGCTGATTGTATATTCCTCAATATGTGTTCAATAGTGTTACTGTATGCTTAGTATCACAGAGCAGAATAAAGAATTTGTTAGGTGTCAGACTGGAAGATAATGGAAATGTTTGCTGTTGCTTGGTTATTCTGTGTCTTCAATAATTGTCTTGATTGTTCATGTCTCTATAATTTGCTCTACAAATATTTGAGTACTATTGTACTTAATTCATAGTATGCTTCATAAACCCTTAAAATTTTACCTGGAACGACCCTTAGATTTTGTATTTTTTTATTAGAGAGAGGAGGCGGGGGGGGGGGGGGGGGGGGGGGGGGGGGGGGGGGAGGGGGGGGGGGAGGGAGGGAGAATCCCAAGCAGGCTCCATGCTCAGCAAGAAGCCTGACGCTGGGCTCAGTCCCACCACCCTGGTATTATGACCTGAGCTGAAATCAAGAGTTGGATGCTTATTTGACGGAGGCACCCAGGTGCCCCTCTAATCCTGTTTTCATTATCAAGCATTTTATATTGCTTTTTGCTTTTAAACATGATTTTCAAAAAGTGCTAATGTCAAATGATGTTAATAATAATAGTAAAAACAGGCTAGGGTTTGTAAAATAGTTACTATGTACTGGGCATGATGCTAACTACTTTTCTCAGTTTATCTCACAGCCAAACTATGATATAGATGCTGTTATCCCCATAGCTGAGGAAACAGTCTCATGGAGGTGAGATAATTTGTCCAAAGTCACATAACTAAGTAAGGAGATAATCAGGCAGGAATTGGAACAGAGGCACTCTTGTCCTCTATGCTCCTTGTATGAAAATGCAATACTTTTGGTGGAAATTTATACTGCCTTTCATAAACTATAATTGTATTAAACACCCATATATGTATGCCACTGTGAATGTTCTGCATAGTTATTTATGTGTGATCTAGAAAATTCAAATGGGTGTTTGGTATTGCGTGGCTGACATAGAACTTGTATAGCATAGTAAATCTTACTAATCAGTTTTGTTTCTTTTTCTCCACTCCTCAGTCTTAATTTTAAAGACCCCGAAGCAGTCAGAGCTCTGACTTGTACTCTTCTAAAGGAAGATTTTGGACTTTCCATTGATATTCCATTGGAAAGACTGATTCCTACAGTGCCCTTGAGACTCAACTACATTCATTGGGTAGAAGATCTGATTGGTCATCAGGACTCTGACAAAAGTACTCTCCGAAGAGGAATTGACATAGGTATGTATATATGGTTTTAAATTCTTTTTTAGCTGAACATAAGTTTCATAAATTTTGCAATGTCCGTTTCTTTGTAAACTTCTCTTCTGGGTATTTGTGTGTGAAAGAAGCTGGCTACAGATATTACTGTTCTTTTTTGCTACACTTGGGCTTTTCTGCCATTTATTTCTCTTGAGAAGGGATTTTCAGCACCAAACAGGGAGCAGGGGTATAACAGTGCAGAACGCAAGTGAGGCTCTTGTTTTCTTACCTTTTCAGATTACCATATTGATGTCTGTGTCTTTGGGGCATTATTTTTACTCTGAATTATTTGGTGTTAATGCAGTAGCCCCCATATTGGGATACTGTGTGATAGCCATTTAATAAAAGATCATGTGGGCTGAATACTTTAAGGAATCTCTCTCTTTTTTTTAATATTTTATTTCTGAGAGAGAGAGAGAGAGAGAGAGCGCGCAAGAGCAGTGAAGGGGCAGAGAGAGAGGGAGACACAGAATCTGAAGCAGGCTTCAGGCTCTGAGCTGTCAGCACAGAGCCCGATGCGGGGCTGGAACCCACAAACCGTGAGATCATGACCTGAGCCAAAGGCGGAGGCTTAACCGAACTGAGCCACCCAGGTGCCCCAGGAATCTCTTTATTAATAGAGGACATTTAATCCAAAATCAAAGAGAGGGAAAAAGTCATCGATTTAAATTAAGATGTTCTCTTAGTTGTAAACTTGTAACAGTGGAAAGGACTATCTGTTCATTTGGGAGATTAAGTGGAAATACAGAAGGAAATAAAGCCAGGGTATGTTTTGCAATTATAAGTGTATTGTATGTTTATCATAGCCAATGTTTTATTTTATGGGGGGGGGGGCACCAGTGAGCAAGGGGAGAGAGAGAGAGAGAGAGAGAGAGAGAGAGAGAGAGAGAAAGAAACAAACAAACAAACAGGGAGGGGCTTGTGCTCACCTGTTGTGGAACTCAAACTGGGGAACTGTGAGATCATGACCTGAGCCAAAGTCAGATGCTTAATGGCTGAGCTACCCAGGTGCCATATCATAGCCAATGTTTTAATTTGATAGGGTTAAGAAAATTTTTTAATTCATAGCGCCTGGATGGCTCTGTTGGTTAAGCGTCCTTTTGATTTTAGCTCAGGTCAAGATCTCATTGTTGTGAGATCGAGCCCTGCATCAGGCTCTCTGCTCTCTGCTGGGAGTGGAGCCTGCTTAAGATTCTCTCTCTCTCCTCCCTCTGCCCCTCCCCTCCCCAGATAAAAAGTAAAGGAAAAAAAAAATTGTTTTAATGTTTTACTTTATATTTGAGAGAGGGAGAGGGAGACGGAATCTGAAGCAGGCTACAGGCTCCAAGCTGTCATCACAGAGCTTGATGTGGGGTTTGAGCAGTGAGATCATGATCTGAGCCAAAGTCAGACACTTAACTGACTGAGCCACCCAGACACCCCCAGAAAAATAAAGAATAAATTTTAATCCTTTGGCCTTTACTAGTCCTTTATGGGAACAAAGCTCTGTAGCCCTATTTCAAACTGTAGTTAATAGGAAACATACTTTCTAGATAGTAGTAGATGTTTAACTTTGACTTTTTTTTTTAACTTTGACTTTTGTATGCATTTTCAGCGAACATTTTCAGTCTTCCTCATACATGACCTTTTTAGGTGATTTATTGACTCCTCCATTCTCCTTTATGCATGTTCCTCCATGGGCTTCCTCTGGTTTTCCTCTTTCCCTTCTAGTCACTCTTCTCCCCTTTTAGGCTTGCTTTCCTCTGTGTGGCCATTAGATGTTGAGAATCCTTAGAGCTCAATCTTTAGCCCTTTTCCTATTGAGCATCCTACTTCTGGGCAATTTCACCCACATCTGTGACTGTTTCCCACCTCCAATCAAAAAACCCACAAATTTATATATTCTGCCAACTTGGATTATCTTGAGCTGTAGTCTCTTATGTCGGCAATACAGATTTCTCAAGAACGTCTCAGACTTTGCCATGTCCAAGACCAGACTCCATTGTCTTTTCTTGCTCATCTTGGTCCTTTTTCTTCATTCCTTATTTTCAGTGGATCCACCACAATCCACTTTCTTTTTTTTTTTTTTGTTTTTTTTTAATTTTTTTTTTCAACGTTTATTTATTTTTGGGACAGAGAGAGACAGAGCATGAACGGGGGAGGGGCAGAGAGAGAGGGAGACACAGAATCGGAAACAGGCTCCAGGCCCTGAGCCATCAGCCCAGAGCCCGACGCGGGGCTCGAACTCACAGACCGTGAGATCGTGACCTGGCTGAAGTCAGACGCTTAACCGACTGCACCACCCAGGCGCCCCTCTTTTTTTTTTTTTTTTTAATTTATTGTCAAATTGGTTTCCATACAACACCCAGTGCTCACCCCAAAAGATGCCCTCCTCAATACCCATCACCCACCTTCCCCTCCCTCCCACCCCCCCATCAACCCTCAGTTTGTTCTCAGTTTTTAAGAGTCTCTTATGCTTTGGCTCTCTCCCACTCTAACCTCTTTTTTTGTTTTTTCCTTCCCCTCCCCCATGGGTTTCTGTTAAGTTTCTCAGGATCCACATAAGAGTGAAAACATGGTATCTGTCTTTCTCTGTATGGCTTATTTCACTTAGCATCACACTCTCCAGTTCCATCCACGTTGCTACAAAGGGCCATATTTCATTCTTTCTCATTGCCACGTAGTACTCCGTTGTGTATATAAACCACAATTTCTTTATCCATTCATCAGTTGATGGACATTTAGGTTCTTTCATAATTTGGCTATTGTTGAGAGTGCTGCTATAAACATTGGGGTACAAGTGCCCCTATGCATCAGCACTCCTGTATCCCTTGGGTAAATTCCTAGCAGTGCTACTGCTGGGTCATAGGGTAGGTCTATTTTTAATTTTTTGAGGAACCTCCACACTGTTTTCCAGAGCGGCTGCACCAATTTGCATTCCCACCAACAGTGCAAGAGGGTTCCCGTTTCTCCACATCCTCTCCAGCATCTATAGTCTCCTGATCACAATCCACTTTCATCCTTGATATTCTTTGATAGGTCTCTCCATTCTCACCGAGAATGTCTATCATTTCCTGTTGGTTTTGTTTCTTAAATATTTCTTCAATTATCTACTTTCTCCATTTCCGCTGCAGCCATCTCAGTCCAAGTCACTGTTCTGTCCCCTGGTCTACAGATTACTTTTTAACTATTCTTCTCATCCACTCTGTTGCCTCTCCATTTCATTCTCCAGAAAGTATGTATAAATCCATACATACTTGGTCACATCTTTATGGCTTTAATGGCTTCTTATTGCTTCTGTGATAAACACCCAATATCCTGACTTAGGCTGTTAAAACATCCATTGTCTGTTCCCTACCCTCTTCTCTGGGCCTCTCTAAGTCTCATCCAGTGTGGTTTTCTTCCTTATTTTCTACAGTTTTGGTCTTTAGTCCTTCTAATAAGGCACCGTGAATGTACATGTTGTTCCCTCTACCTGGAACTTCCCCATTGTCACCTTGTTAGAATCTCATATATACTGTAGTTGTCAACTCAAGCCTTATTTTCTCAAGAAAGGCTTCTCTGACCTTCTAGCATGAGACAAGTTCCTTGATTATAAGCTTTAGAAAACCATGTTTCTTCCTTCAGGGTATTTGTTGTAATTTTTAACACACTTTGACTTGTCTGAATAATGTCTTTCTTGGCCACTAGGTTGCAAAGTGCAGAACCTGTTAACCTTTTTTGCTTACTATACTATCCCAAGGCCTTACAAAGTTTCTAGCTTTCTAGTAGGTGTCTGATAATAATTCGTTGAATGTTCATAGATAAATACATCATTCTTTCAACATTCAAAATTCTGAACATCCCATATGAGCTAAGCAGTATGTAAAAATGAGGGGTTTAGCTAACGCTCTGCCCTTTTATGTTCATGGCAGAAGATTGGTTGATGGGTTATAGAAAACTCAAGAGCCTACTTGGTACTAATTTAATTATGCCCCAAACTGTCTAAAATAACACTTGGGGATATAGGAGGTTAATGGATTTTAGCTCTTCACAAGGGGCGCTCTAGCTGAAATCACATTCATTCTAATTAGGGTTTTATATAAATTCTTCCCCCAGACTCCATCAGTTTGCTCTAATTTTATGATTATACACTTTCCATTTTTATTTATAATTACAAGTGTTATTATCCATTAAAAAATGTCATTCAGCTTTCTGAGGAGACTAGGATGTTAGAATTCAAGTTTTTTAGTCTTAAGAATTGAGCAACTTAATTTTTTTGGGGGTGGGGTGCAAAAAACAGGTCTTTACCTGTGTTTATTATCCTGGAGGTAGCTGAAGGAAAGTGTACTTTCTTCTTTTTGCTCTTTGATTTTGAATGAATTGAAGTGTGAAAAGAGAGGCTATTGTGTGAGAATCAAGGGCCTGGTATCTGGTCCAGATATTTTTTCCTACGGAGCTTCTTAAATTTCCTTACTGTGAATGATTCTGACTTACCAGAATGGCTAGCAGGGACTCAGTAATTGTGGCCTCTGAGAGGAGCATGAGTTCCCTTCACCACCCCTTCCTTTGCTACCTCATACATTCCCAAGGGGGTGTTTGCCCAGTAGCACCAGGGCCAGGATGCTATTAGGTAAACATGATAGAAAGTATAGCAATCATGGTGACTGTCAAAGGGCTGTTAGTTATGGTTGTGTCTTTTATCAGCCTGTTAGAATACTTAATGAGGAAGCAGTAAGAGACCCTGGGTTGCCTCTGGGTGAGAGGTATCCCTAGCCCCATCTCTTCTGGCCAAATCCTTAGAAGACTAGACTGGCCCCTAGATGTAGTCCGAGGAAAGCAGGCCTGGAGTGGCCTGGTAGAGGCTGACTGCTATAGGCCTTCAAGATAAACACTGGCTTTTCTTCTCTTGAACATGTGCTTTTGGATCTTACTGGCCAAGATTGGTCAGTGGTCATAAAACAGTATTTGTGGTTAGTATATACATAGTTCAGTTCATGGTTAGAGGATCTACATACAAGTTGAGGACCAAACCCTAGTTGTCTTTGCCTGGAACATTTGCCTTTGAATATCTCCCTTGAAACTGTAGTAGGGGAAGGCAATGATTGGTGTTTTACATCTAGATCAAATGTCTTTCCATGTCATCGCATCTAAGAGATCTAGTTTTTTGTTGTTGTTTGTTTGTTTTTAACTTCTGATTTCCTTCAAGTAACAGCTTACGGATATTTGAGCATTGGTCATTTAAATAATCATAAGAATACCCTGTGTATTTTTTTTTCTGCTTTTGGGGAGTGGGATGTACATTGATTTCTTTTAAGCATTGATTTTAAGAAAATCAAGTTTTGTGTGAGATTTAAAATGAAAAATTGTATAAAGTAAATGGACTTATTTTGACCATTTTTAGTTTATAAGTTTTATAGTCCTTGATCACCAGCCAGTTGTGTGCACTTCATTACATACAACACACAAAAGAGCAAGGTTTCTGTCCTCTAGGAAATTTGAATCCAATTATGAGGTAAGACTGACACCTGAAATGACTAAAGACCCCAGCAGCTACCGTTTGTGTACAGTCAGGTACCAGCTTGGGATTTACACTGTTACGGTTATAAGAATTCTAAGAAGGGGAAGAATGGTGTTTGGCTTGTTGTTCTCACCTCTGTCTCTGGTGTGTGCAATGTGTTTTGAATTTTCATTTTACTAGGTACAGGGGCATCCTGCATTTACCCTTTACTTGGAACAACCTTAAATGGCTGGTATTTCCTTGCAACGGAAGTGGATGATATGTGCTTCAACTATGCAAAGAAAAACGTGGAACAGAATAATTTATCTGATCTTATAAAAGGTTAGCTCTACAGAATAAATACCTCTTTCAAGCACTTGTGTTAACCTGTCTTTGTAATTTAATACATCTAATTTTTTGCTTTAACATACAGACTTTGGGGTGCCTGGGTGGCTCAGTTAGTTAAGTGTCTGACTTCAGCTCAGTTTGTGAGTTCGAGACCTACATCGGGCTCTGTGCTGACAGCTCGGATCCTGGAGCCTGTTTCAGTGTCTGTCTTGCTGTCTGTCTCTCTCTCTCTGCCCCTACCCCTGCTCATGCTCTCTTTCTCTCTCGAATATTAATAAATGTTAAAAAAAATATTTTTTAATATACAGACTTCGGTAATTCTTAAAAATATGGTACAGTACATTGTAATGGAGTTTACAGCTTTGTTATCAGTATTAATGCAGAAGGAAATATGGTAAATACAGTTGATCCTCATAATTTTGTGGATTTTATATTTGTGAATTTGCCTGTTTGCTAAATTTGCATACTTGGCGTTATATTTAACCCCCAGATCAGTACCTCTGATACTTTTTATGGTCATTCACAGATCTGTGCAGAGTGGCAAAAATTTTGAGTCACCCAACATACATGTTTCCAGCAGAAGTTGTACAGGGTGCTGATCTGTCTTCTTGTTTCAGCTCTCTGCTGTAAACAAGTGTCCTTTTCATAGTCTATGTAGTGCCACATTTTTGGCATTATTGTGTTTTTTTCTTGGCGACTTTGCTGTTTAAACATAGTGTTAAATGCAATCTAGTTGTTATTTAAATACAAGAAGACTGTGATGCACCTTTCAGGAAATATGTGTATTAGATTAAGTCTCATCAGACATGAGTTCTAGTGTTGCGGGTGTGATTTCAGTGTTAATGAATCAGCAGTATATATTAAATAAGGTGTTTATAAACAGAAACACGAAACAACATTGTATGTTGAGTAGTTGATGAGACTGTTTGACCAGAGGCTTGTTCACAGTTACCTAACCCTAGATATTTCTCTCAGGAGCCATTTGTTCCAATTCAGTATTCACGTTGACTTTATAGACCATAACTACCATGAATGTTGGATATCAACTATATATGAAGTGACCTAATCACCAGGATTTTAGAAGAGAAACCCTGCTGTTGATTAAAGTATATCATTTTTAAATTTCAGAATATGGAACTGTGCTACCAATAATCAAGTCCCCTTAGTGACCAGTTATTTTTTAATATTTGTGCTTACTGTATATTTAAAGAGCTGTTCATTTTTTCTTTTTTTAATTAAAGAGAATTTATGTCACTCCTGGAAGAACTAGACTTTTCTCACTAGTGTTAAACATATTATTCTAAGGGGAGATACTAATAATGTGTTCTTCATTTACCCATTCCTGTAGTACACATTACTCCAAAATCTAGCAACTTTAAAACAGTAGATATTTATGTCATGGTTCGTACGGGCCGAAAATTTGGGCATGGCCTAGTTAGGTGGTTCTGTTTCAGTCTTTCATGAGGTTGTAGTCATCTGAATGATTCACTGGGAGTAGAGATTTGCTTCCAAAAGCCATTTGCTTACATGGCTACTGATAGGAAACCTTGGTTCGTTCACGTGGATCTTTCCTCTAGGCCAGTTGACTATCCTTATGGCATATCAGCTGGCTTCTCTTAGTGCAGGTAATTCAAGAAACAGGGCAAGAAAAAGGGCAGTTTTTCTTTTATGACATAGCCTCAGGAGTGACACCTTATCACTTCATCACATTCATTTTATTCAATAAAAGTGAGTCACTGGGTGCAGCCTATACTCAAGGAGAGGGATATTAAACTCCACCTCTTAAAGGAACTAGTGTCATAGAATCTGTGGTCATATTTGAAAACTGCCAGTGCATTAAGAGTAGTTAACAGTTCTATATTTTCTCCTAGTGGTAAAAGTACCACAGAAGACACTCCTGATGGATGCTCTTAAAGAAGAATCTGAGATAATCTATGATTTTTGCATGTGCAACCCACCTTTTTTTGCAAATCAGTTGGAAGCCAAGGTAAAATATCTTCTGCTTTAAAACAATTGAATATTTATCTAAGTTGTTGATGTTTGCAAAGATAAGAGCAAAGAACAACTTTTATTTTGGAGGCTGTTACCAGGATGCTTCTGGTATCAAGCACCTGAAGAGTCAATTCAGATTGACTTAATAAAGGAAGTTTATTGGCTTACATATCTGAGAAATCAGTATATTTATGTATATATGAACGTATATATGTTTATATATGTATTATATATATACATAACATATGCAAGTATGCATGCCGTAAGTGTAAATTGGATTTTCCAAAGTGAACACTCCTGTGGAACCAGCATCCAGATGAAGAAATAGAGTACGACTAGCACTACAACTAAATTTCTTTTTATAACAGTTTTATTGATATAATTCACATGCCATACAATTCACTCACTTAAAGGGTAGAATTTAATTATTCTTAGTATATTCACAGAGTTTTGCAGCTATCACTGCAGTCAGTTTTAGAACATTTTCCTCACTCCCCAACTCCTCCCTCTGCCACTAAGAAAAACCCCTCTCCATTAGTTACTGTCAGTTTCCCACAGCTCCTACAGTCCTAGGTAACCACCAGTGGACTTCCTGTTTTTATGGATTTGCCTGCTTTGGACATTTCATGTAAGTGGAATCATATAATATGTGACTGATTCTTTTCACTAAGCATAATATATTTTCAAGTTTCATCCATATTGTGGCATGTGTCAGTACTTAATTTCTTTTTATTGCCAAATAATATTTCATTGTATGGAAATACCATATTTTCCTTATCTATTGATGGACATTTGGGTTGTCTCTGCTTTTTGGTTGTTATGAATAATGCTACTGTGAGCATGCATGTACAAATGTTTGTGTAGGAGTGGAATTACTGGGTCATATGATCACTGTGTTTAGTTGTTTGAGGAACTGCCAGACTTGTTTTCCAAAGTGGCTGCACCATTTTACATTCCACCAGCTCCAGTGTGTGAGGCTTCCAATTTCCAGTTTCTCCACGTCCTTGTCAACACTTTTGTCATATGTCCTCTTGATTATAGCCATCATAGTGGGTATGAAGTAGTATAAAGTGATATCCCATCTTGGTTTTGATGTGTATTTTCCCGGTGGCTAATTATGTTGAACATCTTTTCACATGTTTATTGATAACTTGTATATCTTCTTGGGAGAAATGCCAATTCAGATCCTTTACCCATTTAAAAATTGGATTATTTTTTTAAATTATTATTGTAAGAATTCTTTATGTATTCTAATCACAAGTCCCTTATTAGATTTATTGTTTGCAGACATTTTCTCCTATTTTGTGGGATGTCTTTTCACTTTCTTGTTGGAATCCTTTGCAGCTCGGAAGTTTAATTTTGAGGAGTCCAATTTCTCTAAGAAACCATTGTGTAGGCCAAGGCCATGAAGATATACTCCTATGTTTTCTTCTAAGAGTTTTATAATTACACCTTTTATATTTAGATCTTTGATCTGTTTGAGTTAATTTTTCAATTTGGTTTGTGGTAGGAGTGGATTAAATATTTAAATTTAAAAAAATGAAACCCTAAGAGTACTAGAAGAAAACATAGTAAATATTTATATAATCTTTGGGTGGAATATTTTCTGTGCATGGTACCAAGACAAAACATAAAAAGTGACAGATTAGGCTATGTGAGAAAGGTAAAATTTTTGTTCGTTTAATCACAAAGATGGAAGGTAAAAGACCTTGGGGAAGAATATTAGTGTGAATGCAGTTGTTTAAGATGTAATATTACAATTGCTATATGATTTTTAAATCCTAGATCTACCGTGATGATTTGGAAACTAAAATTACACCTAAGCATTCTTATTTAGAACTAGATTACAGTCAAAGAGTTAGTCTTATGGTGTAAAAATTTTTCACCAGTTGTTGTTGTTGTTGTTGTTGTTGTGCAGGGAGTAAACTCTCGAAATCCTCGGAGACCTCCACCTAGTTCTGTAAATACAGGAGGTATCACAGAAATCATGGCAGAAGGAGGTGAATTAGAGTTTGTTAAAAGGATCATCCATGACAGTTTACAACTTAAAAAAAGATTAAGGTAAGTTAGTTATTACAACATGGGACTATTTTTTCCCTATGTAATTCTGAAAGAAACAACCTCACTTAGAGGAAATGTAATCACAGTAGCCTGAAGAATAAATAGATAAAAATGGAAATGGTTGCAGATCCTACAATCCACAAAGACCCTGTTTCTGAGGATGCTCTCGTGGCCTTAATTGATTTGTGTTTCTTGTAATCATCTGCGCTACATGGATAGAAAGGAAAATATCGTATGATTGTATTGCTCCCATTGGTACGATACTGTGGTGGAACAAAACTGATTCAAATATGGCTTTTGATTAGAAAACAGATGGGTTCAGATCTGTCCCATGAACCAGAATAAATTTGTTGCCTAGTCCTTGAAGCAATTTATGTTCTTGGAATCAGTCTCCCAAACAATGACAGATGTGAGGACATTGAGCTGTCAAGAACTTAATGAAGGGAAACTGAGATCACTAACCAGTTCCAGAGGAGAGTTAAAGCTGTTCCTTTTTAAAAGCTAATTATTTCGGACAACACGCCTGTCATTAAGCAACATAAGGTACTCGAAAAGTGCTATTTGTCTTGCTTGACTTCTCACTCTGCCAAGTGTTGTTGAAATGATGGATAATGTGGTAGTTCAAAAGTAAAAGGTCTTTTAACCCTAGCATTTAGCTTTGGGATGTAGAGATGATTTTTTAAATTGTGATAAAATATGTATGACATACAATTTATAGGTATAGGTTTTGGGGTGTGTGTGTGTGTGTGTGTGTGTGTGTGTGTGTGTGTGTGTTTTAGAGCAAAAAAGAGCTTGTGCAAGTGGGGGAGGTGCAGAGGGAGGAAAAGAATCTTAGTAGATTCCACGCTCAGCGTGGAGCCCAATGTGGGGCTCAGTCCCACCACCCTGCAATCATGACCTGAGCTGAAATCAAGATTCAGATGCTCAACTGACTGAGCCACCCAGACACCCCCAAAACTTACATTTTAACATAAAACTATACATTTTAAAGTGTATAGTTTAGGGGTACCTGGGTGGCTCAGTGGATTGAGTGTCCGACTTGGCTACGGTCATGATCTCAACTCATGGGTTTGAGCTCCACATCAGGCTCTGTTCTGGAACCTGCTTTGGATTTTTGTCTTCCCCCTCTCTCTGCCCCTCCATCACTTGCGCTCTGTCTCTCTCTCTCAAAAATAAACATTAAAAAAAATAAAGTGTATAGTTTAGTAGTGTTAAGTACATTTATATTGTAATGCAGCTAATCTCCGGAACTCTTTCTTGTAAAACTGAAACTCCCTACCCATTAAACTAAACAACAATCCCTCTTTCCCCGCCTTTCACCCCAATCTCTGGCAAACAGCATTCTTTGTCTCTATGAATTTGACTATTGTAGGGACTTTTTATAGTATTTGTCCTTTTGTGACTGGCTTCTTTCACTTAGCATAATGTCCTCAATGTTCATCCATGTTATAGCATGTGTTACAATTTCCTTCCTTTTTAAGGCTGAATAATATTGATATTCCATTGTATGGTATATACCACATTGTTTATTCATTTATCTGGTGATGGGCACTTGGGTTGTTTCTCTCTTTTATCTATTGTGAATAATGATGGTATGAACACAGGTGTGCAAGGATCTCGTAAGACCCTGCTTTTAATTCTTTTGGGTATAAACCCAGAGTGAAATTGCTGAATAAGGAAGACTTTTTTTCTCCTTCTTTTGGACTTATATGTGTTTAATGCTGCTTATCTTAGTAAAAGGCCAATTCCAAAACCAATGGATCTCCTAATTTTTTAAATGTGAGTTTATAGATTTGTGGAAAGCGACTGGATTTTTGGGTGGTCTGCCTCTCAGAGGATTTATTTATACCTTGTTGAAGCCAAAGGTTAATAAGTTTCTGCTTTAAATTGATTTGTTCAAAGACAGATTAGGGTATAAAGAAGAAAGTGACTTAAGTTACACTGAGCATTGGGAAGAGTCTGAATGAGTAAAGTAAACTTAAGGTAACAGAGCACTGAAACTTATGAAAAGAGGTACACAGGGCCATGTAGCCATTTCAGAATCTGTCAGCTTTTGAGGGGATGGGAGCCAACCAGGAAAATGAGGAAAGTTGTTTTCAGTAGGTCTGTTACTGAAGTCCCACGTGAACTATAAAAATATGTTTTATAGGAACACCATTCTAAGAGAAATTGATCAATATGTTCCAGATCTGCCTATACCTGGCTCTGGCTGCCCCCAGATTGAATGAAAGGTACACGTTTGCTAAGAAGGATAGATTGCAAGAGTTCATCATACTTCTGGAGAGCTGACCATTTTGAGCTTGGTATCACAGATGGGAAACATTACCCATTTATGATTGATTTGAAAATAGGGTTCAGCAATCCTGTCCACTCTGTTAGGATTCATGCAGATTGAGAGGGATAATTAGGAAGAGAAGAACTCATTTTTACTGAAAAGAGAATAAAGCAGTATGTTTTGAGAGTATTGCTCATAAATCTTGTTTATAATATCACATTGTTCCATGTTGACTTTTCATTTGTACATAGTACCAGTTCATGTCCTCCTACATATTTTTATAGTTGACATAATGTTTAAACCACTATGCAACTCTGAAAACTGTACGCACATATACCTTGAATATACTGTGGGTTCAGTTCTAGACCACCGCAGTGAAGTGAATATCGTGATATTAAGCAAGTCAAATGAATTGTTTGGTTTCCTGGTACATATAAAAGTTACATGCACGTACAGCTATACTACAGTAAATGTTCAGCAGCATTATATTATATATATATATATTTTTTTTAATTTTTTTTTCAACGTTTTTATTTATTTTTGGGACAGACAGAGACAGAGCATGAACGGGGGAGGGGCAGAGAGAGAGGGAGACACAGAATCGGAAACAGGCTCCAGGCTCCGAGCCATCAGCCCAGAGCCCGACGCGGGGCTCGAACTCACAGACCGTGAGATCGTGACCTGGCTGAAGTCGGACGCTTAACCGACTGCGCCACCATTATATATTTTAAAAATGTATATACCTTAATTAAAAAATACTTGATTGCTAAAAAATGCTGACTATGTGGGCATTTTCCCTCAACATCAGTGAGTTGTAATGTCTCTGCTGGTGGGGGCGATCTCAGTGTTGATGGCCACTGACTGTTGGTGGCTGAAGCTGGGGTGCTGTGTCAATTTCTTTAAATAAGAACAATGAAGTTTGCTGCATCAACTGACTCTTTCAAACAGTTTCTCTGTAGCATGTGATGCTGTCTGAAAACATTCCACTCACAGCAGACTTTTAAAATTGGAGTCAGTTCTCTCAAACCCTACTTCTGCTTACATGCTAAGTTTATGGAATATTCTAAATCCTTTGTTGTCATTTCAACAATCTTCACAGCATCTTCCCCAGAAGTAGATTCCATCTCAAGAAACTACTTTCTTTACTCATCCACAAGAAGCATCTCCTCATCCATTCAAGGGTCATTTATGAGATTGCAGTAACTGAGTCCCATCTTCAAGTTCTAATTCTGGTTCTTTTGCTGTTTCCACCACAACTTTGGCTACTTTCTCCACTGAAGTCTGGAACTCCTTAAAGTCATTCATGCAGGATGAAATCAACTTCTTTCCAAACTTCTGTTAATGTTGATATTGCGACCTCTTCCCGTGAATCCCAAATGTTCTTAGTGGCATCTGGAATGGTGAATCCTTTCCAGAAGGTTTTCTTTCTTTAAAAAAAAAAAAAAAAAATTAAGTTTATTAATTTTGAGAGAGACAAAGCAAATGAGTGGGGGAGGAGCAGAGGGAGAAACCCAAGCAGGCTCTGCACTTGTCAGCACAGAGATTGATGCAGGGCTTGAACTCATGAAATGCGAGATCATGACCTGAGCCGAAACCAAGAGTCAGATCCTTAACCAACTGAGCCACCCAGGCTCCCCCAGAAGGTTTTCAATATACTTTGCCCAGCTCCATGAGAGGAATCACTGTCTGTGGCAGCTATAGCCTTATGAAAGGTATTTTCTTAAATGTAAGATTTGAAAGTCCTTAATACTTCTTGGTCCATGGGCTCCAGAATGGATGTTATGTTAGTAGGCATGAAAACATTTATCTCATTGTGTGTCTCCATCAGGGCTCTTGGATGATGAGGTGCATTGTCAGTGAGCAGCAGGATTTTGAAAGGAATCTTTTTTTTCTGAGCAGTAGGTCTCAACAGTGGGGTTAAAATAGTCAGTAAACTATGTTATAAACATTGTGCCATCATCCAGGCTTTGTTCCATTTATAGAGCTCAAACAGGGTAAATTTAGCATAATTCTTAAGGGCCGTAGGATTTTCTGAATGTTCAGTGAGCATTGTCTTCAACTTAAATCACCAGCTGCATTAGCCCCTGACAAGAGGATCAGCCTGTCCTTTAAAGCTCTCTAGCTATGAAAGTCCTAGATGATATCTTGTTTCAATATAAGGCTGTTTCATCTACATGGAAATCTGTTGTCTAATGTAGCCACCTTCATTCATTATGTTAGCTAGATCTTCAGGATAACTTGCTGCCGCTTCTGCATCAACACTTGGCTGCTTCACCTTACAGTTGTGTGTTATGGGGATGGCTTCTTTCCTTAAACCTCGTGAAGGAGCCTCTGCTAGCTTCAGGCTTTGCTTCTGCAGCTTCATTACCTTTCTCAACCTTCATAGAATTGAAGAGAAATTCTGGATTAGTTCTGGATTAGCCTTCGGCTTAAGAGAATGTTGCGGCTGGTGTGATCTTCTGTCCCGACCACTAAAACTCTCTCTCTGTCAGCAATAACACTGTTTGCTTTCTTATTATTCATGAGTTCACTTGAGTAGCACTTCTGGTTTCCTTCAAGAACTTGTTTTTACAACTTGGCTGACAGTCACAGAAGGCCTAGCTTTTGGCCTGTCTTGGCTTTCAACAGGCTTTCTTCACTAAGCTTAATCATCTCTAGCTTTTGATTTACAGTGAGAGATGTGGACCCTCCTTTCACTGGAACACTTAGAGACCCTTGTTAGGGTTATTAATTAGCCTAATTTCGATATCGTAGTGTCTCAGGGAATAGGAAGGAGAGGGAAAGAGACGGGGGAACAGTGGTTGGTGGAGCAGTCAGAGCACACACAAATTACTGGTTAAGTTCACCATCTTACATGGGTGCGACTCGTGGCACCTCAGAACAGTTACAATAGTACCAACACAGATCATCATGGCAAATACTGTAATAATGAAAAAGTTTGAAATATTGGGAGAATTCCCAAAAAGTGACAGAGAGACACAAAATGAGCGCTGGTGGTTGGAAAAATGATGCCAATAGAGTTGCTCAATGCAGGATTGCCACAAACTTCAATTTGTAAAAAAAAAAAAAAACAGTTATCTATGAAGTGCAGTAAAGGGAGGCATGCTAAAATGAGGTATACTTGTATTTTGAAGCTCTGAAAAATAAGGGATTAAAAACAAGTATTTTAACCCTACCATCTGCTTCTTAGCCATCTAGAATTTTTTCTTATTCCTGAAAAAGTGTAGGAACTCAGCAGGGTTTTTAACATTATGGAGTTAAATTTGTTGCACTGATCTCCGTGATGGCACTCAAGATGCCTCACCTCCCTGTTACGATTCATGCCTCACCTAAGTCATGCACAGCAGCACCTGCAGTTTTATTTTGCATCTTAAAGGATTTTGCAGCTGGGATGCCTTTGGGAGGTAAAGGTATCCAGTATCTTAGTTTTACAGATTAGAAACTTGGGACCCAGATATCCTGATTTCTAGTCTAGTAGCCTGCAGCATATGCAGTCCTAGCGTACAGTTGGACTTCTAAGTAGACCGCCTTTTTGTTGTTGATGAAGAAGTTGCAAATGCTTTTCAGCCTTACCTTTCATTTTTGTGCCTGTGACTTAAGCTTACTTAATACCATTGTCTTTTGGGGGTGCCTGGGTGGCTCAGTTGGCTAAGTGGCCACTTCAGCTGAGGCCATGATGTCTCGGTTCGTGAGTTTAGGCCCCGCGTTGGGCTCTGTGCTGACAGCTCGGAGCCTGGAGCCTGCTTCAGTTTCTGTTTCCCTCTTTCTCTACCCCTCTCCCACTTGCTCTGTCTCTCAAAAATAAATGAAACGTTAAAAAGAAAATTTTAAAAAAAGAGCACTGTCTTTTTTAGAGACTCACCCAACCTTCTAAATAGATCAGTCGATATATTTACAGATCTATTTATACTCAGTTTCACTTAATCAAACTCCTTATGACCTGAATTTCAGTCTTGTAATTCATTGCTTATTAGGTCTGTAGTTCATTCCTTTTATGGCAATTATTTTATGATTTTTCAGGAGTCAGAGATCTGTATCTCACAAAGTTCCAACTTAATACTGGTTTCACCACTTTTCCTCTTCATGCTTTTTCCTTTTGTTCCCTACTCCCTGCCAGATGATGGATACTTCCTGGGTTTGTATATATAGTCCGTATATTTGGTGATGGGCAACAAATTGAATAATCTGTGCCTTTTTTTTTTTAAGTTTATTTATTTATCTTGAGAGAGAAAGAATGTGAGGTGGGGATAGGCGGAGAGAGGGGGAGAGAATCTTAAGCAGCCTCCATGCTGCGGCACAGAGTCCGACGCAGTGCCCAAACCCATGAAACTGTGAGACCATGACCTGAGCTCTTATCAGGAGTCAGATGCCCAACCACTTGAGCCACCTAGGCACCCCTGTGCCTTTTGAATGTGATTCTTTAATCACATTCTTAATCACCAAACGTAAACTTCGTTTTTTATTGGTAAATGGGATAATAATAGCTACTTTAGATCTCATATTAAATAGGATCATTTTAACTCGACTGTTCTAGGAGTTCAGTAGATTTACATGCTGGTCCACTATGTTGAAAGAAAATGTTACAAATAACTTTGTTACGTTATTTTAATAAAAAGCCCCTCCCCGTCCCCTTCTTTTTTTTTTTTTTTTAAAGTAGATGCTAGTATAGTTATGGGGTACTATAAATAATAATTGCAGGGTACAATTGTAGATTTTATCCCTGAGCCTTTAGTTAATTCTTCAGCTGAAAGACTCCCAACTTTGGAGATAATACCTCCTATAGCTGTTCAGAGAATGAAGAGAAATTACATATGAATATACATGTAGACTGAAGTGCTATCTAAATGTTACGTGTTCCTATTATTTGCGATTTTATCTCTTAAACAATATAATCACACAGAAAATTAGCAAATGGAGAAAACATTGATCTCAGCACTTTGATGCAACTATTAGCTTATTTTGGGTGCATTTCCTACCAGTTCCCCCTTTTTTTTATTCCCGTGGTTATAATCATAAATACCACTAATTTTGTTTTCTACTCTTGATTTTTTTTCATTCCTGTGTTTCTTTGTGGCTAATGGTATGTGCATAGCAGTAATTTTAAATAGCTTGACAACAGTCCACAATTAACTAATTCCTTATTATTGGGCACTATATTCTTTTTTTCAGTGTTACAAAGAACATACCACTTCTCATTTGTTACTGAACCTCCACAGATACATCTAATGAATCTGTAACGTGGGTGGCTATCTTTGACCTCTGATTTCATCTTTGATTAGGATCCATCATAGGGTTGCCGATCAGTAAAAGGGTTTCTTGGGTGTCATTAGAAAGAAATGTACCCCTTGCTCCAGTGTACCAACTCACTACACAGATAAAGAATGTAGGGATGTATTGGGGATCAGATAATATACCAGCCTGTTCTCCGGTAGAAGACGATTTTCTTAGTTAAAAACCTAAAATGTATGTCTTAGTTTTGAGCTCCACAGGAAGTAGGTAGTGGTATTTTGATTTTTTACTTCCTGCTAAGGTAGGAAGATAGAGAATTAAGCAGCCTGAAAGATAAGGGGCTACTTTTTTTTTAATGAATTAGATTATGTGCTTCTCATAACCTTAGTTTAGGTATCATGCATACATGCGTAGTTACATTCTCTTTCAAGTTTTAAGGGGGTAGAGCCTCATTGATTGGTGACTACTCTAAGGTCTTAGGGAGAAAAGGTTGAATCCAGTGGTTCATGCCGTGACAAGCTAGCTGTATCAGCTTTCATAGCATATCTACCTATAATAGGTAGTCACTGCTTAGTGCTACTTTCAGTAGTCGAAGTAGAGAGTTGTTAAAAGCAACAAGCATGTATTTTTAGTACATCAGGCAGTTATAAAAAGGAATACCAAAGAATGAAAAGCCTTGGTCCCACTACCTTGGAGATCTTATTGCAGTGTTTCTTGTACTTGTAAAAATGTATGTGAATCATTAAAGCTACTTTTTAAGAAGAACGGAAGATAAAAGTTTATTTTTAGTCATGTAGATTTGTAATGTGCGGTAGTTTAAATGATAAATTTTGAGATCAGGTGGACATTAGGGCTGTTCTGCATGTCGAGGGGCATTTATTCTGGTAATTCAATATAGGCAGCGAAATGTTAGGTTCCACAACTTAGGGAAATTTTTAGACTATGCTCATGTCCACTTTACATGCCAAACTTCTGCTTCTGTCTGTTTTTCTGTATTACGCTTTAGTTTAAGGTTTGGTGTTTTAAAAAGTTTTAAAATAACCAGTCCCCACTAAAAAGAACCAGTAGGGGCGCCTGGGTGGTTCAGTTGGTTCAGCATCTGACTTCAGCCCAGGTCGTGATCTCATGATTTGTGAGTTCAAGCCCTGCATCAGGCTGTGTGTTGACAGTTTAGGGCCTGGAGCCCCTGCTTGGATTCTGTGTCTCCCTCTCTCTCTGCCCCTCTCTCTCTCTCAAAAGTAAATAAACATTAAAAAAATGTTTTTAACAAAAAACATAAATAAAAAGAACCAGGCGCCTTGGAGAAATGGGTGATTCCACTGCTAGGTAAGTATAAGTTTAAGAAGAGCCTGGAATATTTTATGGTATCAAAAAGTAAGGAAGTGTTCAAAAAATGACCTGTCAGAAGCATACAAGAGGTAGCCCAAGCCAAATCTGAGACAATATGATTTCAAAATAAATAATGATAATAATTGATTTTAACCTATTAAATAAAATAAGCAAATGAAATACATAAAGGGGATAGAGGAAAAGTTCTTTGTCACAGTATCCCAACTAGTACATGCAGAAGGAACAATAAAGTGAGAAAAAACACCATTTTGTCATCATTATTATAATAATTGATTCATGGAAAATCAACAATGGAAAATTTGAGGAGGGACAGGATGTTAACAATTTCAGAGTATCTCCCCACAGATGACTTAACAATCACAAAGAAATAACGGTAACATTATAGTAGAGAAGCCTGGGGGACCCCGCCTTAAGCAGGTAATCACCTTCTGATGTGCTGCACCCAGGACACTACAGCACCCTGTGCTCTTCATGCCCAGCGTGTATAACTTGAACCTAACTCTGAGGAAACTCCAGACAAACCAATTGGAGGGGTTTTGTAAAACATTTCTTCAGAAATAGGAAGGTCATGAAAGTTACAAAAACAAACAAAAAAAGGGCTGAGGAACTGTTGCGGATTGAAGGAGACTAAAGAGACTTGACACGTAAATGAAATGCAGGATCTTAGATCTTGCATCAGGGGAGAAAATTGCCATGAAGGACATTATTGGGATAATTGGTGAAATTTGAAAATGGACTGTATTCCAGATAATAGTATTGTATGAGTGTTAAATTTTCTCAATTTGATAATTGTTCTGTAGTTATGAAGGAGAAGGTCCTTGTTTTTAAAATGTGCATGCCAAAATATTAAGGGTTAAAGGGGCATGATGATGACTGTAGCTAACACTCAAATATTGAAAACAAAACTAAACACACATACAGAACAAGCAAATGGAGGAAATGTTGATTGATGAATCTGGGTGAAGAGTATACTGGAATCATTTGTACTAATTTTGCAACTCTTCTGTATGTTTGAAATTATTTCAGAATACTTTTTCTTGAAGCTGCTATCTCAGAGGAATTACTAAATGTTGTAATGAGTACAGTGTTACTTGCATCATTAAAATAATATAATGGGTTCAAAGTCTCCTGGGTAGCTAGATCTTCCTTTTGTTCATCTTTTTTCTACTTGCATTTTGATTAGTTGTCACAAGATGTTTGTGAGAGTAGCTAGGATCTGATGGGTAGGCATTTCTTAAAGTGAAGTCAGCTCAGAATTTTTTTTAATACATGCTATAACTTTGTCCTATAAGAAATATAAGTCTTTCAGGAAACAGTTAAGTATACTGATGAGATTAAATCTTAGATTCACAAGTCTAGTATTCAGTTTACAGCAAGGGTTAAAAGAAATATGTACTTTGCCAAGTGTATGTTAACTACCGATGACATATTTAACCATAACAAGCCTTACTTATCTAAATATTTGCTTCCCTTCATCTCCTGAGGAAATTTAGAATATCTTTGATTTGTCTCTGTTCTGGACTGTTTCTTGGTTTCTGGTGACTCTGATCTAATCTGTTCAGGAATGGTAATCTTAAAGGAAAGGTCTTCACCTATTTTATACTGTTACTATTTGAGCACTAATTGCTGTTAATTTCTTTTTTTGTATCTTGTTCCTAAAATACCAAAGGCTTTTAATTCCTGGTTAATGATTTCTCCATTTATATACTGTCTTCTTAAAGGGAGCATATTGTTTTTGTCCTAAACATTTTAAAACCACCAAATGGAATTGATTGTGCTCTAAGTAAATTTACCCAGGTTTGTTTAAAGTGGTTTAGGTAAAACAATTATTTCTTTGTATTTTCAAAGGGGAAAATGATTGACTAAACAAAATAGGGGCAGTCACCTGTTGTTGAGCCCACAAATAATGAAAACAAAATAGTAGTGCATACTATTTCTAGAGCAGTATAATGGTATTTCTCATACTTCTGTAAACATTAAGATTTTCATTTATATTATTTAATGTATTAAGTTGGAACCATATGAAATGGCCACTGTATTTATGATACAAACCCGGATACAAAAACATTCTGTGCCTGCATTTATATCAAAGTCTAAAGAGGCAAAATTATTAAGACAGAATGACCAGGGGTCACTGGAGGCTGGGGTAGGATGGGAAAAGGGGCACAAGGGAACTATTTAGGGTGCTGTAAATGTTCTATATCTTTTTTAAAAAAATTTTTATGTTTATTCATTTTTGAAAGACAGAGAGAGACAGAGCACAAGCAGGGGTGGGGTGGAGAGAGAAGGAGACACAGAATCTGAAACAGGCTCCAGGCTCTGAGCTGTCAGCACAGAGCCTGACACGGGGCTTGAACTCACCGCGAGATCGAGACCTGAGCTGAAGTCAGACGCTCAACTGACTGAGCCACCCAGGTGCCCCTAAATGTTCTATATCTTGATTGTGATGGTGGTATTATACGCATTTGTCAAAATTCACTGAACTACATACTTAAAATTAGATTTAAAAAAAGGCGTGCCTGTGGGAATGCAAGCTGGTGCAGCCACTCTGGAAAACAGTTTGGAGGTTCCTCAAAAAATTAATAATAGAACTATCCTAGACCCAGCAATTACACTACTAGGTATTTATCCAAGGGATACAGGTGTGCTGTTTTGAAGGGACATATGCACCCCAGTGTTTATAGCAGCACTATCAACAATAGCCAGAGTATGGAAAGAGCCCAAATGTCCATCGATGGATGAATGGATAAAGAAGATGGTGTGTGTGTGTGTGTGTGTGTGTGTGTGTGTGTGTGTGTGTGTACACACACAATGGAGTATTACTTGGCAATCAAAAAGAATGAAATCTTGCTATTTGCAGCTACGTGGATGGAATTGGAGGGTATTATGCAAAGTGAAATTAGTCAGAGAAAGACAAAAATCATATGACTTCACTCATATGAGGATTTTAAGTGACAAAACAGATGAACATAAGGGAAGGGAAACAAAAATAATATAAAAACAGGGAGAGGGATGAAACAGAAGAGACTCTTAAATATGGAAAACAAACAGAGGCTTACTGGAGGGGGTGTGGGAGGGGAGATGGGCTAAATGGGTAAGGGGCACTAAGGAATCTACTCCTGAAGTCATTGTTGCACTATATGCTAATTTGGATGTAAATAAAAAAAAAATAAAATAAACAAATAATCTAGCACACAGAAAAAAGGGGGGGGGGTGCCTGGGTGGCTCAGTCAAGTGTCCAACTCTTGATCTCAGCTCAGGTCTTGCTCTCAGGGTCATGAGTTGAAGCCCCACATTGGGCTCTGCACTGGGCATGAAACCTACTTAAGAAAAAAATAAAATAGGGGCACCTAGGTGGCTCAGTCAGTTAGGTGGCTGACTTCAGCTCAGGTCATGATCTCCCGGTCCATGGGTTCGAGCCCCGCACTGGGCTCTGTACTGACAGCTCAAAGCCTGGAGCCTGCTTCCGATTCTGTGTCTCCCTCTCTCTCTGCCCCTCCCCTGCTTGCAGTCTGCCTCTCTGTCTCTCAAAAATAAATAAAAACATTTAAAAAATAAAATAGGAAAATTTTACTGTATACAAGTTAAATCCCAATAAAGCTGATGTAAATGTAAAAATTCCCCTCGTGTCCCTTCTATTTTTGTTGTCATTCATTTATACGTATGCATGTTCATAAGCATACATAATCAAATATGTTGTTGGTGATTTTTTTAAATGTTTATTTCTTTATTTTGAGAGAGAGGGAGAGAGAGAATCCCAAGCAGGCTCCACACTGTCAGCACAGAGTCCAGTGCAGGGCTGGATCCCACTAACCACGAGATCATGACCTGAGCCAAAATCGAGTTGGATGCTTAATTGACTAAGCCACCCAGGTGCCCATGGTATTGTTATTTTTAACAAACTGTTACCTGTGGCTTAATTAAGAATTTTAAAAGTTTTAGGGTATCTGGATGGCTCAGTCGGTTAAGCGTCTAACTCTTGATTTTGGCTCAAGTCATGATCTCACAGTTTGTGGAATCAAGCCCTACTTCGGGCTCTATGCTGACAGTGTGGAGCCTGCTTGAGATTCTCCCTCCCTGTCTCTGCCCCTCCCCTGCTTGTGTGTGCTCGCTATAAATAAAACAAACAAACAAACAAACAAAAAATTTTAGAAAAAGAATTTTAAAAGTTTTGATTTTTTTGTTTTTTCAACTTCCACTTATTTTTTTCTCCCTTGTTCTTCATTTTATATAGATCTGAGTTTCTGACTGATATAATTATCCTTCTTGTAAGGCCTTGCAAATGTTAAAGAGAAGTTCTCTAGAGAAGGAACTGGCAATAAATTACCTCAATTTCTGTTTGTCTGAGAAAGTCTTATTTCACCTTCACTTTTGAAGGATAATGTTGCAGAGTACAGAATTCTAGCTAGGTTGGTGGGTTTTTTCCTCTCAACATTTTAAACATTTCTCTCTACTCTCGCATGGCTCCTTTTTTTTTCTTTCTTTTTTTTCTTTTCTTAAGTTTCTTTATTTTGAGAGAGAGCTGGTGTGGGGAAGCAGAGAGAGAGAGGAAAGATAGAATCCCAAGCAGACTCCGTGCTGTCAGTGCAGAGCCCAGTGTAGGGCTCCATCTCACAAACCTGAGAGCCCCACACTGGGCTCCATCTCACAGACTGTGAGATCATGACCTGAGCTGAAACCAGCAGTCAGATGCTTAACTGACTGAGCCACCCAGGTGCCCCCCTGCGTTGTTTCTTAAGATGAGTTTGATGTAATTCTTTCTTTGTTCCTCTATAGATAATGTGGCTTTTTCCCTTTGGCTTCTTTTAGAATTTTTTTCTTTATCTTTGGTTTTCCATATTTTGGAAATCTCATGCCTTAGTTGTAAATTTTGTGTGTGTGTGTGTGTGTGTGTGTGTGTGTGTGTGTGTGTTTCCTGTTCAGTGATCTCTTACCTTCCCAAATCTGTGGTTTCGTGTCTGGCATTAATTTGGGGGAAATTCCCGGTCGTTAGTGTTTCAAATGATTTTTCTGTGCCTTTCTGTCTTTTCTTTTTGGAATTCCAATTATACATATTTTACACCTTTTGTAGTTGTCCCACAGTTCCTGGATATTGTATTCTGTTTCCCTGCCCAGTGCTTTTTCTCTTTACTTTTCAGTTTTGGCAGTTTTGCTGAGCTATCCTCACACTCAGAGATTCTTTCTTCATCTGTGTCCAGTCTCCTGATGAGCCCATCAAAGGCATTCTTCTTTCCATTACAGAGGTTTTGACTTGTAGCATTTCTTTTTTCATTTTCTTAGAATTTCCATTTCTGCTTACATTGCCCATCTGTTCTTACATGCTGTCTGTTTTATCCATTAGAGCCCTTAGTATCTTAATCATGGTTGTTTTAAATTCCTGGTCTCATAACTCCCACGTTCTTGCCATATGTGGTTCTGATGCTTGCTCTGTGTCTTCAAACTGTTTTTTGCCTTTTAGTATGTTTTGTTAGTTTTCTTAATAGAAACACATAATATAGTGCGTAAAAGGAACTGCTGTAAATAGACCTTTAGTAATGTGGTGGGTGAGGTGTGGAGAGAGGGGAGATATTCTGTAGTGTGAATAGATCAGTCTTTTAGTGAGCCTGTCCCTCTGGATTGTGAACTTCACACTTGCTTCTCGGTCCCTCCTTACTCTCTTCCCCTCCATCCTGGTGGGACAGGATGGCTAGAGTAGGCTGGAGTTGGATGATGCCATTCCTCTATGTCAGTTAGGCTCTGATAATACCTTAACAGGTTAAGATCTGGTTAACTAGTTTCTCTTGAGGGCAGGCCTCGTTAAGAACAGGATGCTCTAGAGGATTACTCCTTTTCTCTTTTCCCTGCTGGAAGCACAGAGAATTTTTCTCCCATATTCACTGTGAGAACCTGGTCAAGCTCTTGGATGTAAAATTGATAAAAGTTTTGGGGTCCTGATGACAGAGTCCTCCTGGGTTTTTTCTCTCTCAGACCTGTCCCTGCTGAGTCTCCAGCAATTTGTCAGCTGCAGTTCAGTTTCCCTACCTCAGCACTGATTCCCATGGAGGTTTTGCTCCGGGATTTTTGTTCTGGTGAGTTGTGATTCTTTGTATTCACCTGTTGGTTTCTCTAATTTTAGAGTCAGTGGTTTCCCCTGTGAATAGTTGCTTCTGTGATGGATATAGGAAGAGTTAATTTTTTAGTTGGTTCAGCCTTTTACTTAAACAGTGTGGCAACTTCCAGCTTCTTAACATGTTGGACTAGAAACTAGAAGTCTCCCTATATATTTTTATCTGTTTATTAATCTTAACTGAGTTGTAGGAGTTCCTTATATAATGTTGAATACAAGTCTTTTATAGGATGTATTTTGCAAGTATTTCCTCCCAGTCTGTGGTCTGCCTTTTTATTTTTATAACCATGTTTTTTGAAGAGCAAGCCTTGGGTACCTTTGTTTAATCACCTGCTCATAGGGCACTCCTGGGTGGCTCAGTCAGTTAAGCATCTAACTTTAGCTTAGGTCATGATCTCGCGGTTTGTGAGTTCGAGCCCTGCATCGGGCTCTGTGCTGACAGCTTGGAGCCTGGATCTTGCTTTGGATTCTGAGTCTCCTTCTCTCTCTGCCCCTCCCCTGCTCTCTCTCTGTCTTGCAAAAATAAATAAAATGTTAAAAAAAAAAAAAAGTTTTTTTAAAAATCACCTGATCATATAAGCGAGTCTGTTTCTGGACTATATTCCATTGTCTTGATCTGTATGTCTATATTTATGCCATTACCATATTGTCTTGATTATCGGAGCTTTATACTAAGTCTTGAATTCAGGTGGTGTAAGCCCTCCAGTTTTGTTCTTTTCCAAAAAAAATTGTTTTGGATATTTGAATTCTTTTCTCTTTTTTTTAAAGAAAAAACTTTTTTAAAGTTTTTTCATTTATTTACTTTGAGAGAGAGTGCATGAGCATATACCAGGGAGGGACGGAGAGGAGGGGTAGAGAATCCCAAGCAGTCTCTGCTGTCAGCACAGAGCCTGATGCAGTGCTCAATCCCATGAACCATGAGATCACGACCTGAAAACTATGATTCTCTTACTGTTTTCTAGTCTAATTAGTTATTACAGCCTGAGACCATATTTTGTATTATTCTAATCTTTTAAAAGTGTTCTAAGACTTGTGGGTCCTGGCTGGCTCAGTCAGTAAGGCTGTGGCTTTTGATCCCAGGGTTGTAAGTTTGAACCCCATGTTGCATGAAGAGATAGATTACTTAAAAATAAAATCTTTTTTTACAAAAGTGTCTCCAGCCTCTCTGTACTTTTAAGATTTTCTCTTTATCTCTGATTTTCAGTAATTTAAATATTTTTTTAATATTTATTTACTTTTGAGAGAAAGAGGGAGAGAGAGTGTGTATGTGTGTGAGTAGGGGAAGGGCAGAGAGAGAGAGGGAGACATAGAATCCAAAGCAGGCTCCAGGCTCTGAGCTGTCTGCAAAGAGCCCAACTCAGGGCTCGAACTCATGAACCGTGAGATCATGATCTGAGCCAAAGTCCGTCGCTTAACAGACCGAGCCACCCAGGCTCCCCTGATTTTCAGTGATTTAATTGTGAGGTACCCTGATAGCATTTTCCTTATGTTTCTTTGTGGGGTTCATTAGACTTTGTGTGTGTAGACTTATAATTTTTTTCAATTTTGGAAAAAATTGGCCCTTTTTTCAAATATTTTTTGTCTCTTCTTCCCTTTTCTGAAATGCCACTTATGTGTATTGCTTGATACTGTCCCACAGGTCATAGGTGCTATGTGTATTTTTTTTCCCCATGTGCTTTATTTTGGGTAGTTTCTGTTGGTATGTATTCAGGTTCACAGGTCTTTTGCAGAATCTCGTATGTTGTTAATCCTGTCCAGTGAAATTTTAATTCTAGGTATCATAATTTTCATGTCTAGAAGTTCCATTTGGTTGGTTTTGATATCTTCCTTTATACTCCGTACTATGTCCATGTTTTGTCTTGGAGTATATTTCTAAGAGCTGTTTTAATGTCATCATCTGCTGACTTCGTCATCTCTCATTTCTTGATCTGTTTCTAATAATTGATTTTTTTTTTTATCCTGGTTGTAAGTCATTTTCCTGCCCCCCCCCCCTTTTTTCCTGCCTGTTTTAATGTCTGGTCATCTTTGGTTGGATGCTACATATTGCAAATCTTATGTTTTGGGGTGCTGCATTTCATTGTGTTCCTTTAAAGAGTGTTGGATTTTGTTCTGATGTTTACTTAAGTTATCTGTGATCACTTTGGTCCTTTTGAGTCTTGCTTTTAATTTTAAGCTTCATTAGGGTAAAGATAGAATAGCCTCTAGCCCCATTACAAAGCAGCATCCTTTCTAGGACTCTACCAGATGCCCCCTTATTAACAAGGGTTTTTTGCTTTGGCCAGTAGAACTACAAACTAGTCCAGCTCTGTCTGGACTCTAGGAATTGTTCAGCTGACTGCTTTCTGGGAATTCTTTCCCTAGCCTCACAGAGTTCCACCTCACACACATGCAGATCATTATTCTGCAGAATATTCCAGGGAACTCTTCTGCAGATGGCCATAATTCTCTATGCACCTCCTTCCTTTCTTGTATTTTGCCCTTCAGATTCTTACTGTGTGGGCTTCTGAAATCCATCTCTCCCTCATTAATTCAGCAAGATTATTGGGATCTGTTTGCATGACCTTTCCCTGCATTGCTGCTTGGAAAATTTCCTTCAGGCAGTAAGCTCTGGCAATTATGGGGCTCACCTCATCTGTCTGAGATCATAGGTCTTCACTGTAGTTGTCCAATGTCTGAAAAACAATTGTTACGTATATTTTGTCAAGTTCCTAGTTGCTTGTGATGGAAAGCATAGTAGTTAATCCTTCATAGGCTAAATTCTATTCTTTTACCTTTTAACCAGTTCACTCCATCTTCTCCCCACTCCTTCTTCTAGATTTGTATTTACTATAGAAGAAATTGACTTCATGTTCTTTTGAAACACTAATATAATGTCCTTTAATTATTTGCAGGTTAAGCCATCTCAAAATACAGGTTCATGCCAGATTTTATAATTTCTGTTAAAATGGTATAGGTGGTGTTTTGGAGAGGCTAAGTGGGTTTTGTTTTTTGGTTTTTTTTTGGTTTTTTTTTTTTTTTTTTTGCTTTGGGCTTGTTTTCATTTGTTAGGTTTGTTTTTTTCCTAAATACATGATGTATAATTTTTGTTATTGTCACTTGGAACTTAACTCAGAATTTTTTATGTCTGTTCTCATTTTGTTCGCTTGAGAAATACTTAATTTAAAAATGTAACCATATGAAACAGTGTTTTACTTCTGCTTTTTTTTTCCCCCCCTAGGTGGTACAGCTGTATGCTGGGGAAAAAATGCAGCTTGGCTCCTCTAAAGGAAGAACTTCGCATACAAGGGGTAAGGCTTTATCATTGCTGTTCTGGTGTATCTACTTGTGATGGCAGAGTGTAGAATTTGCTTTTATACTTTAAAACTCTAGGGGCGCCTGGGTGGCGCAGTCGGTTGAGCGTCCGACTTCAGCCAGGTCACGATCTCGCGGTCCGTGGGTTCGAGCCCCGCGTCGGGCTCTGGGCTGATGGCTCAGAGCCTGGAGCCTGTTTCCGATTCTGTGTCTCCCTCTCTCTCTGCCCCTCCCCCGTTCATGCTCTGTCTCTCTCTGTCCCACAAATAAATAAACGTTGAAAAAAAAAAATTTAAAACTCTAAATTTGTTTATTTTTGAATTTTGTAATTCTGGGGCTAAAAGAGGCTTTTTATAAATTATTTTTATAAGGCCTTCTTTGACAATTATAACAGAGGAAAAATGGGGAAAACAGGATGAGAGCTCCCAGAAATGAAAAAAACCTGGTGCCATCTGCCACCGACGCCACATCAGATTCCTTTGTAATTACAGAAACTGAAGTCTACATAAGTTAAGGGGCTTGTTCTGGGTCACATGCCTAGTTATCAAAGATCAGCTATAACTAGAATGGTCTTCAATCAAGTGTGGTTCCCTTTATGGTACAATCCACATGAGTTCAGACCCTTGCTTCTGTTTTGAAAAGCAGGTGGCAAATTAATACTGCCCCCTGACTTCTCTCCCAGTTTATGAAGTTTTGGCACAAGTAAGCATGAGCCAGGTGAGTTTTCAGAGAAGGGGGTCAGATGTGTGGTCAGTGGCAGAAACCAAGGTTCTGATTTCTGGTTTCTCTCTGACATTGTACTCATCCTGTTTTCCCTTTCACGCCTTTTCTTTGTTAAAATTGTAACAGCTGCAAAGTAATTTCATTTTTTTCCCATAAAATCTGATAGATAAAAGGGAGACTACATAGCTGTATCTAGCCAGGCTTTGGTGGCTCTCTTTCCTTAAAAAAGAAAGAAAAGATACCAACAACAACAACAAAAATATTTGAATCATTTACCAGTGGTTTTCTGAAGGAGCTGTGTTATTTTGGGTGTTTTGTATATTTGGACCTTCAAGCCAGAACTGTAAATTCTCTATAATGTTTTAGGAGAGGAAAACATCCACAACTTTGTTGAGAGATAATTTATTCATTGATTGTTAGATAACTGTGCATAACTGGGGATAGTAGTGTTTGTTAACTGATAAAAAGAAAAACCAACACATAATTAACATGAGGCAGGAGCCAAAAACATATTGGTAGAATGACTTCAGTTTGATGAGATGACATGTTTCTTGGTTTCAGGTTCCTAAAGTCACCTACACTGAATTCTGTCAAGGCCGGACAATGAGATGGGCTTTAGCTTGGAGTTTTTATGATGATGTTACAGTGCCCGTAAGTAGAGACTTTGTTACAGCTTTTTCAAATGCCAGCACATGGTGGGTTTCAGTAGGTCATAAATAAATCTGTACTGTTGTTTCCCTCAAGTTTGCCCTAGATGCTTATGTCAGAATGGGAAGTGTTACAAAATAAGGCACAGTCCTATAAGGCTGACTGGTGACCATGGAGCCTTTCTCTGTGGGTTTGGGCAGCACCGTGAGTCTTGTTTAGCAAATATAAATGAAATAGAAATGCGTCTTTTGGGAATTAAAAATTTAGATCATATAACCTGTAGAAATACCTTGCAGGTATAATTATTCTGTTGGCTATTCCTTTAGAATTGAAATTGAAGTCTGTTTATTTTTCTTTATTATTGATATGCTTTCTTTCATAGGGTAGCTGTCTCTTGGGGTTATGGGTGAATACAGAAATTGCCATTTTGTGTTGCAGGCTTTTGATGTGTAACACTTAGGGATTATTCCAGTAAAGGGTTCTGTCTTAGCTTTAAGATTACCACTAGAATATTGATCAGTTTTGAAGCTGGGTATAGGTTATTATCCTAGTCTCTCTACTTTGCATATGCCTAAGCTTGAACATTTTCTGGAATAGAACGTTTTAACAAATGATTTGTTCCACAAATTTCTCTGTCCTTTGTGCTATTATATGTAAAGAAAAAATACTTCTGAAGTGGTTAGACTGAGTAATTTTTCTGGGCTGTACTGAGAGGTGGTAATAGGAAAGCATCTGTTCTCACAGTTCCTTCACAAGAGTGATCAGCCTTGTCACCTGGAGTCTCCCGTCTTAAGTTTATGCACACATTGCTGGGCACTGTGCCCCTTCTTCCCATAGTAATTATGGAGGCCTAGTACCTGGTCCTTCAGGTCTGTGATCCCCTATCCATACAATAGGTTTATTATGGGTGCTCCTTTCCCAAAGTCTTGATTGCTCTTGGTCTTTCAAGTCTTAAATGTTGCTGTGTCTGTGAGCCTCTTCCCCTTCTCTCCTAGGACAGAGGAGTACAGGGGACAATTTGCAGATGTTTCTATATACATGGGCTCAGATTTAAAACTGAGCCTGTCCTCCATGTACTCTGCTACTAGGTGTGCTGCTGGGTTGAAATAAGTGTCCCAGTCAAGTTTGAATGGCCTATCCTGTGGAAGCCTATGCCTCCCTCTGTACAATGCAATATAGAGAGACTAGAGGTTAGTGTTTGAAATGTTCACTGTTTTGTTTTTGTTTAAATTTATTTATTTTGAGAGAGAGAGAGAGAGAGAGAGAGAGTGTGTGTGTGTGTGTGTGTGTGTGCGCACGCGCGCACGAGCTGGGGAGGGGCAGAGAGAGAGGGAGAAAGAGTCCCAAGCAGGCTCTGAGCTGCTGAGAGAAATCGAGAGTCAGACGCTTAACTGAGCCACCTAGGTGCCCCTGAAATGTTCACTGTTTATTATTATTTATTTTCTAATGTTTATGTTTGAGAGAGAGAGAGCACATGTGCGCATGAGTGGAGGAGGGGCAGAGAGAGAGGGAGACAGAGAATTGGAAGCAGGCCCCAGGCTCTGAGCTGTCAGCACAGAGCTTGACGTGGGGCTCAAACTCACAAACTGTAAGATCATGACCTGAGCGGAAATCAGATGCTTAACCAACTGAGCCACCCAGGCGCCCCAAGATGTTCACTATTTAAAAAGATGTTTCTGGGTTTTTGTTTTTTTTTTACTTTCCTGACAGATTATTCTTTCTGTCATTTTCTAGAATATTGGGGCTTTCACACCAAATGGTTAAAATCATTAGTAATGCCCTAGATTGTCCCTGCACAGACACTGGGTTATCCCTGTGCAGATATTAGCAGTTGCAGGAAGGTGGAACTGTATCTGTTTCCAAATGATTTCTCTTTAACCTGCTTCCCACATTTGTTGGCACCACAGGTGGAAGAGCTTATAATGGGCTCTGGGCACATTCCATGCCATCTCAGAACCCAGAGTCCCCTTTGCCCTCTTGGATTAGTAGCTGTCTCAGATGAAAATATCAAAGGGCACTATGTTTCTGTGTTAGCAAAATCAGCTTATTTTGAAAAGGATCCTTCTCCCTCCCTGTCTTTTAGGCCATCCTTGAGCTCTGTTCATAGCTTCAACCATCAAAGAATGCCTTTTGCAAAGGGCCTCAGGTTCTCCCATACCAGAATACTCCTCCCACCCCACCGCTCTCCTCAACCCAAAGCTGTTAATAACATGTTCCCAAGTGTTCCATTAGGTGCACTTAAACCACTACAGGGAAAATGGCAATTTCTGATTTGCAGTAACCCAGCAACAGTTTCTTAGCACTGGTGCCCTTGATCAGCAACTGCTTTCCCAGGGGTGGTCCCAGGGCACTGGCAAGGTTTTCAGTGAGCTGTCCTCTTGGTTCTCCTTTCATCTACCTGGACCTCTTCCCACCTCTTGCATTTTGAAATGCTCACCTGGCTTTCTCCCTCTTGCTCCTGTTAGGGGTGTGTAGGTAGGAGGATGCTGCTTTTGATGAGGAGAGGAAGCCAAGGATTAGAGCTAGTTAAGTAGAAATATTGACCTACTTCCCCACCCCACCCCCACTCCTGCCTTTTTAGGGTAAATGTGCAAGTTACTATGGCAACTTCTATTTTCACTTATCTCGGGCCCACTAACTCGTTGCTGTTGGTGCTGAATGCTAAAAAAAAATTCTGATTCAAGTGCCTACACTAAGTCCATTGCTCTTAGCTGGATTTATTTTAGCAACAAAAGGATGAGTCCTGGTGTTGATAGAATTTTTGTACAATCATTCCTGACTGATGATGTATATAAGGAAGCATATTGTGAGGACTGTTCTTTACAGATTTAACAAGCCACTTAGAATGCCTCTTTGTCCCAGCTTCTCGTCTAATTGCTCAAGATGTTATTTTAGGTTTGCTTTGCTTTCAGAAGTTTAACACTTGTCAAAACAAGAAGGACAAATAGTGTGGCCCCAGCAAGTTGTGCACTCTTAGTTATGACCATTGCCCTGGAATTCTGGTTAAAAAAAAAATTATCCCTCTGCATTCAAGACATTTCTTTCCTGTCTAAGGAAGTAAAGCTAGAAGGCTTTTGGAAAGCAGATGGAGGGAAGGGGTCAAATTAATCAGGTAACCTTGTTAGTGTCACAGCTGGGGTCTCCTGACAGTGCTCTCTTTACTACTGCATAGGTTTGCAAACTGGTTCTAGATAGGTTAGGGATTCTGTGTAGGGTGCCACAGGGAGATGACAGCTGGGGCAGATGTCAGGTTGGAATTTCAGGCTTTGCTGTCATTTTAACCAGAGACGATCTGATTACATCAATATTACTTATTGACTTTATTTCTTGAAGAGATTCTGCTATTAAATGGCTTGAAAACCAGCACTATACCAGGCTATACAGCAGGCTGTAAAACAGATTCGATTAAGGAACTGAGCTTTTGAGCAAAATCAGAGCTACGGACCCTTTGCTTAGTTACTTATCTTATTAAGTATGATCTTCATTGTGATAACACCAAAGAAAGAAGACACCATTTTCTATCCTTATGGTGATTAGTTTTATGGGAGGGAAACACACACACAGCATTGCTACAGAATTATGTCTGAGTAAGTGCTGAAATGAATGGTCAGGAGTTAGGGAGCTCCTAAAATGAAAGCAGTTCCGGCTGGCTAGTCAGAGCTGACTTCATGGAGGAGTTGTTATGTGAATCATCACACATGTTATGTCATTTTATTTAAACTTAACAAGTGAAGTATTGTCCCCACTTGCTAGATGAGGAAATTGGGGGCTCTAAAAAGTCAGCCTAATCCTCAACCATGCTAACATAATTATTCATTTGTTTTGACCCACAGTTCACCACAACAGTCTCAGGATTAACATCATCAACAAAATGACTTGTGAAAATAACTATTTTGTCGTTTTTTCATTTCTTTTGTCCGTGGGGACTGTCTCGTGATAGATTTTAAAGTCATTTGGGGGGCGCCTGGGTGGCGCAGTCGGTTAAGCGTCCGACTTCAGCCAGGTCACGATCTCGCGGTCCGTGAGTTCGAGCCCCGCGTCAGGCTCTGGGCTGATGGCTCGGAGCCTGGAGCCTGTTTCTGATTCTGTGTCTCCCTCTCTCTCTGCCCCTCCCCCGTTCATGCTCTGTCTCTCTCTGTCCCAAAAATAAATAAAAAACGTTGAAAAAAAAAAAAAATTTAAAGTCATTTGGAATGTTTCCTCTTTGCGGGTTTATGCCACCAAGCCCATTCATTTCATTTCTTAGGGATTCCTTTTTGTGTGTTATTTAATTTTGTAATTGTGAAAAATACATGATTTCAAAATCAAATCTCATATATATATATATATATATATACACACACACACACACACACTTAGTAATCTAGCTTGTCTTGTGTCTTTGAAACCTCACTGCTGCATGGGTCGCTATTTACACAGTTTTATAATTTATCCTTCCATGGTTTGTTTTTTTAGAGTAAGGAAATACAGATGTAGGGTTAAAACCACCCCTTCTTGGGATACCTGGTTGGTTCAGTTGGTAGAGCATGCGACTCTTGATCTTGGGTTCGTGAGTTTGAGCCCCACAGTGGGTGTAGAAATTACTTAAAAATAAAATCATTTTTTTTTAAAAAAGAGTCACATCTTCTACCTACTCAGCCAGCCAGGCACCCCAATTTCAGGACATTTTAAACAGTAACCTGTCAGATTAAGATAGCAATAGAAATGCCCACTGAGGGGCGCCTGGGTGGCGCAGTCGGTTAAGCGTCCGACTTCAGCCAGGTCACGATCTCGCGGTCCGTGAGTTCGAGCCCCGCGTCGGGCGCTGGGCTGATGGCTCAGAGCCTGGAGCCTGTTTCCAATTCTGTGTCTCCCTCTCTCTCTGCCCCTCCCCCGTTCATGCTCTGTCTCTCTCTGTCCC
The DNA here is from genome assembly GCF_007474595.2 of Lynx canadensis. Lineage (NCBI taxonomy): Eukaryota > Metazoa > Chordata > Mammalia > Carnivora > Felidae > Lynx > Lynx canadensis. Next base: position 14,015,790 of record NC_044316.2, read on the forward strand.
AAAAATAAATAAACGTTGAAAAAAAAAATTAAAAAAAAAAAAAAAAAGAAATGCCCACTGAACTGTTAATAGGAAAGCTGCACTCTTGGACAACAAAATATTCAGTCCACTTCATGGCAGCAGAGCTGATACACATTTAAATAAGGCATAGTTGGTGAGGTAATCTGGCTGTCCTTCCCAGCACACCTCCTGTCTGTATTCTAGTCAGGTGTCAGTGTTGGCCCCTTGGCTCTGTTTCTCCAGATAATGATAGTCTGTGCAGAATAATAGCTCACAGGCATTCTGCTGGTTTCTGGAGGACTTAGGGCAGCAGCCATTCAGAGCGCAGCAGAACAGCAAAGCCTCCACTGCAGTGGCCGAGAGCAAGAAGAGCCCTCCTTTCCCCTCAGGACCAGTCTGGAGCTTGTTCTGTCAAAACGAGGAGGCTGTGGCTACCTGCTCAGCACATCTCTAGTGAATGACTCCCTTCTTTTCCTGCAGATACTGGGGAGAACTTAATGGTTTCCTGTAGCCTGTGGCTTCTTTGACACAGTTTTTGCCTTAGCCATAGTTAACAACAGAGCTTTGGCAGCATAGCAGATGCTACATGGATTTGTGTCACGTTACACCTCATTTGAAAGTCTCTTGACTGATTGCACCACTGAGATGTAGAAATGAAAGTAAGAGTGAGGATTTAAGAAATTTATCTACAGCCCTGTTAGGTAAAGCATATTTTAAAATTTAAGAACTGTTTTTAGGGGCACCTGGGTGGCTCAGTGGGTTGGGCACCAACTTCGGCTCAGGTCATGATCTCACGGTTTGTGAGTTTGAGCCCGCATCGGACTCTGTGCTGACAGCTTGGAGGCTGGAGCCTGTTTCAGAATCTGTGTTCCCTCTCTCTCTCTCTCTGCCCCTCTCCCACTCATACTCTGTCTCTCTCTCTCTCTCTCTCTCTCTCAAAAATAAATAAACATTAAAAAAATTTTTTTTTAAAAAAAACTGTTTTTGTTCAGGGGCGCCTGGGTGGCTCAGTCAGTTAAGGTTCCGACTTTGGCTCAGGTCATGATCACAGTTCATGGGCTCGAGCCCCGTGTCGGGCTCTGTGCTGACAGCTAGGAGCCTGGAGCCTGCTTCAGATTCTGTCTCCCTCTCCTTCTGCCCATCACCTGCTCATGCTCTGTCTCTGTCTCTCAAAAATAAATAATAAACATTAAAAAAGAACTGTTTTTCTATTTATATTTTCAATCCAATGTATTCTTTTTTAAAAATTTTTTTCTTTTACATTTATTTATTTATTTATTTATTTATTTATTTATTTATTTTGAGAGACAGAGACAGAGCACAAGTGGGGGAGGGGCAGAGAGAGAGAAGGAGACACAGAATCCCAAGCAGGCTCCAGGCTCCAAGCTGACAGCACAGAGCCCGACGTGGGGCTCGAACTCACAAACCGTGAGCTCATGACCTGAGCCGAAGTCTCAACCCAACCCACTGAGCCACCCAGGTGCCCCTCAATCTAATGTATTATTAAATGCTGCAACAAAATAACATTCGAGGTCCCACCCCCTGTTGATTGTTATTCATTAAATCCTTGCAATTCAAAAAATACAAAACTAATATCCCCTATGGAGTTTACAGTTCCTCACCAAACTTCTTTCACATTGTCCTTTCAGCTGGGGAATATAGTAGTATATTTTCTTTTTTTTTTTAAAAATTTTTTTTTTTCAACGTTTATTTATTTTTGGGAGAGAGAGAGACAGAGCATGAATGGGGGAGGGGCAGAGAGAGAGGGAGACACAGAACTGGAAACAGGCTCCAGGCTCTGAGCCATCAGCCCAGCGCCCGACGCGGGGCTCGAACTCACGGACCGCGAGATCGTGACCTGGCTGAAGTCGGACGCTTAACCGACTGCGCCACCCAGGCACCCCTAGTAGTATATTTTCTAATGCAAAATCAGTTGTAAATTCACCTTCTGGTTCTTCACATTAAACTGAATAAACCATGGTAAATAAGTGATTTTGTTTTACATTTTAAAATGTTAAATTATTGATGTTATTTTGCCGCTTAAACTAGATGATGACAGTTTGAGTGTGGCACCCTTTGTTGAAAACACTTGTGATTTGAGATTATAAGCATATTTGCAATAAGTTATCTCTGTTGGGGGAAAACAGCTTCTAGTGTTGTGGCAGGGTATAAGATTACCTGCTGTTGGGGACCTATGGGGTTGAGTTTAGTTACTAATTTCTCAAGGCCTGCTCCTGTATTTTACTCTAGCCCTGCCTGCTAAGAAATTTCAGTACAGGGGCACCTGGGTGGCTTACTCAGTTGAGCGTCCGACTTGGGCTTAGGTCACGATCTCATGGTTCCCGAGTTCAAACCTCACATGGGGCTCGTTGCTGTCAGCTCACAGCCCACTTTGGATCCTCTGTCCCCTCCTCCGCTTGCACACGCGCGCTCTCTCTCAAAAATAAAACATTAAAAAAAAAAAAAAAAAGAAATTTCAAGGGCACCTGGGTGCCTCAGTCAGTTGAGCAGCCACCTTTGGCTCAGGTAATGTTTTCACAGTTTGTGGGTTCAAGCCCCACATCGGGCTCTCTGCTGTCAGTGTGAAGCCAGTTTCCAGATCTTCTCTGCTCCCCTCCCTCTGCCCCTCCCCCACTCTCATTCTCTCAAAAATAATTTTTTTTTTTTAACGTTTATTTATTTTTGAGACAGAGAGAGACAGAGCATGAACAGGGGAGGGGCAGAGAGAGAGGGAGACACAGAATCGGAAACAGGCTCCAGGCTCTGAGCTGTCAGCACAGAGCCTGACGCAGGGCTCGAACTCACGGACTGTGAGATCGTGACCTGAGCCGAAGTCGGACGCCTCACCGACCGAGCCACCTAGGCGCCCCAAAAATAAACTTATAAAAAAAAAGGTAGGGGGGGATAAAAAGGAATTTCAGTACAAATAAGAGGGGGAAAGGAATGATTGCTGTAAGCCAAGCCTATGTTAGACTTTAATCATTTAAAACCCTAAGAATTTCTGGACTATAAATTGTCTGTCTTTTGAGTGCCTAGTTTCTATAATAGAGTAAAACTAAAACAGTCTTGGGAGGACTGTGTTTGTGTATGTGTGTATTAAAGTAATTCACTAAGAATATTCAGAAATACCAGATTTATCAGTTGGCCATTACATATGGAAAACTGGGACCAGAATGCAAGGTAAAGGAACCATATTTGAGAGGCAGAAGTTTTCATTTTCATCCTGGGGTAATAGGGTAATAAATTGTCTATTTTGTTATTTCTGATTCCCTCGGAACTTGGAAAGTGGATCCTTGATAGAGGTCTTGTTAGGTTCGGTGAGGACACATTTCTCTCCTTTAATTTCTAGAAATGATGGTGAGTCCATTCTTTCTTTTGGAGAAAGAGTATTGTAGGCCAGCTCCAGCATGACCAATCGAGAAACGGCAAAATCTTCACTTTGCTGGTTTGAATTTGTAAACACAAATGATTACCATCTCTGTCAGAAGAGATAGCAGGCACTGTCCTTTTAGCCATATTGCTGGGTGACCTTTAGTGTGCTGGGTGGGCTGTCAGGGATGCTCCTGTTACCGTGAACTGTCCATAGTAACAGCCTTGGATGCTGGGAAGTGGAATGGGGAATCTGGTTCTTCTCTCCCATTCCCCCCCTACACACCATTATCTTTCTTCCTCCACAGCTTAATAGTCATGTTTTAAACTCCTTAATGGAAAGTGTTAGGCTCTCGGTAGACTATAGAAAATATGTTTCTTAGGCTGGGTGATTGATTAATAGCAATACTACTGTGTTAATATCAATATGAATTTGTCTCATCTTGTCTGAGACATTAATTGAACAAGTTCAGACTTAGAGCTTGGAGTCCATGATTTGTTTTTCAAGAGCAGGTTCTTACTCATATATGTACCCTTTGTTTTTGGTCCTTTTCTTCTAAACTTGTTTTCTAGTGTTCTCTAATTCCGCCCCCCCCCCCCTTTTTTTTTAATGTCTTGGTATAAAGGGAAAATATAGATTGTTTCTTAGAAATACGATCTAGAAGTTTTCTAGCATGGAATAAACTGGCTGTTTTGTTGTGTGCATGTGGGATGTGGAGTTGCTGATTATTCCTTACAAGGCCTCACCCAGGAAGCGGACCTGACAGTGTGTATATGCATGTGCTCTGTCACCATTGCCAGGCAGAATTGCAGTTAACGCCAACACCACTATCGGCGACTGCTTTTTGCAGGAAAGGGGCTTTCAACCTGACTAAAGTGTTTTCTCTTTATGAGCCTTTCTCCTTATAATCTCCACCTGCTCACTTTGACCCTGACCCTTAGAATTATCTTAATTTTTTAAAGTTTTGATAAATTTTGTCAACAGGTGGAAGTCTGCCTCTTAAAGTGTTCATAATATATCTAGCCTGAACTAAGAATCATTTAAAAAATTTAGTAAATGTTTAAAGAAACAAATTTTAAATATATGTCATTTAGTTTTTAAAATGGAACTTGAGTCCCTCTAGTGGGTAGAGTACAATTCACTTTCTAAGCTTGAAATAGAAAGATGAGAGTCTTGAATTGTGTGGAACCAACTTTCAAATCCACTCTTCTCATCACCACTGGTATCTCTTCTTCCAGCAGAGAGGCAGTGCACAGCTAGCCATTGGCTTGGTCCCAACATTAGCCAAGATGCAGCAGGCCTCCTTCTCTGCCCATGTGATCCTAGTTGACCCTGGTCATTCCTCACATGTGATCTTCAAGCCTCAACACGTATAAAGTTGGACTACAAGTAGGCAATTTTAAACCATGCAGTTCTTATTTTTTTAATTTTAATTTTTTAAGTAAGCTTCATGCCCAGCCTGGGGCTTGAACTCACAACCCTGAGACCAAGAGTCACATGCTCTACCAACTGAGCCAGCCAGACGCCCCCATGCAGTTCTTGATAGAATAGAACACAGAGTCCCCGGGGTCCTTGAGTTGCTATGAAATAAATAATCATACAGGTGTGTGCTGGGCACAACACATAGATGAGGGACATTCAGTAATTGGAGGCTGTTATATGCTGATAGCCTGACCATAGGCAGCATGGTATGACATGCAAAGGTCTTTGCGTTTTTTAGTGCTCTACATTTGGTAGTAGAAGTCATGGAAATGTCCCTAGCTGAGTTCATTATAATACATGAAATTTCATTAGTTGGATAACTTCTTCCCCCATGCCTTCTTTTACTTTCAGTCACCACCCAGTAAGCGAAGAAAATTAGAGAAGTCAAGGAAACCCATCACGTTCGTGGTGTTAGAGTCTGTGATGAAAGAATTATCCCTCAAAGCATCATCTTTGGGCTCTGAGACAGTGGAAGGCATAGTAGTTGTGACAACGTGGATTGAAAAAATCCTCACCGATCTGAAGGTACTTTGTTAAGCACATTGATGACTTCCTTAACAATAATCTTTTTTCTTTTCTTTTCTTTCTTGTTTTTGAAGTTTTGAGAAAAGTGACTTTCTATCAAATTCTGTTTTTCCTCCGAATAGGTTCAGCATAAACGAGTCCCCTGTGGAAAGGAAGAGGTTAGCCTTTTCCTAACAGCAATAGAAAACTCCTGGATTCATTTAAGGAGAAAGAAACGGGAGCGAGTGAGACAGTTGAGAGAAGTTCCGCGAGCTCCTGAGGACGTCATCCAAGCTTTGGAAGAGAAGAAGTCCACCCCGAGAGAGTCTGGCAGTAGCCAGGATTTGGCCCAGGGCCCCCGGGAGGGCGCCCTGTGTGGGCCTGCTGCACAGGAAGGCGAATCTTCCACTCTTGAGGGCCATTCCTCAAACCAGGATCTGCTTTCCCAGGATGAAAACCCAGAACCTGTGGAGGATGAAAGGAGTGAGGAAAAGGGAGGGATGGAGGCTTCAGAAAATTGTAAAGCCTCTAGCAATGGGGCCCAGGACCGAGAGGCATCTGAGCAGTTCAGCAGCCCGGTGTCTGAAAAAGGAAGCCATCTCCAAGGAGTGGCTGGACATTACCTATTCAAGTGTTTGATAAATGTAAAGAAGGAGGTAGATGATGCTTTAGTTGAAATGCATTGGGTTGAGGGCCAGAATAGGGATTTGATGAACCAGCTTTGTACCTATATACGTAACCAAATTTTCAGGCTTGTTGCTAGTTAAATTCTTGCACAGCTGGGAAGTTTCTATACAGTAGCTTGCCTTGGTGTGGCAAGAGGTATTCCACCATAGGCCCATTGGTCATTATGTGCAGTTTTCTTAAAAAAAAAAAAAAAAAAAAAAAAAAAAAGAAAGAAAGAAAGAAAGAAAAGAAACAAATTAATCTATTTTTAACCCCTGCCCAATCCCCCTTATTAAAGTCACTGGGCATTAGTATGGTAATTCATGAGGATAAATTGTGGTTACCAGCATCAATAAAAAGCCATCAGTAAATTCAGGAGGGATTTAAACCTGACTTAAGCTGATCACCTTAGCTTAGCCGAGGCCAAAAGGATCGTTTTTGGAGTCTGGTCTGGGTCAGAACTACAGAGCATCATGCTGTCTCTGTCATCCATAGTTGCTTCTTGAGGAGGGGTGGCTTTCTCATTCTCTGAATAGAGGCAGTACAGCGGGCAGATAGGCCCTGTGCCCACTTCTGGAGTCACCTGCAAGACTTCTCTGGGTACATAGGCTTGATGACCCCTGTATCAGTCCTGAGGAAGGAACTGGCCTAGTGTTAGGTGGTGGGGGAGAAAGCTCAGTGATGCCAAGAAGAAGGGCTGACCTGGGAGGGCTCCTGGAAACGTCACATTCCTGATTCATAGCTGTTTTGATGCTGCTTATTTCAGAAATAATTAGGTAAGCAAAATTCCCAGATGTGACTGATATACAACAGAATGAAGCCATAACCCTACCTCCAAACTCTTTGAAAGTAGTGTTTTGTAGTAGTTTTACTGATGTATGGTTTGAGTTTGTTTTGTTTTTTTGACATACAAAGTGGAGCTTTGTTTTATTTTTAATGTAACAGTATTCAGAATTGAAATCTGTCCATCCTGTTTGAATCCTGCGATTGGGGGAAATATTTTCATTGCTTTGAATGGAGAAATGATTGATGATAGAAATAAGAAATTGGGGGGGTGGAGCGCCTGGGTGGCTCAGTCGGTTGAGCATCCGACTCTTGATTTGAGCTCAGGTCATGATCCCAGGGTCATGGGATCGAGCCCTGCATTGGGCTCTGCGCTGAGTGTAGAGCCTACTTAAGATTCTCTCTCTCTCAAGTAAAAAATAAAAAAGTAAAAACAAATAAATGGAGCGAGATAGTTATGAGCAGTATGTTGCTTAAGAAAGTCTCATCTATTGGCAGAGAATTTGTAGTTGATCAAATAATGTTTTTTGTGGGTCCCCTCGTAATCCCTTCTGTGCTTACCTGTTTGCCTTAGAGAATTCTGAGGCCAGGGTAACCATGTTCTTAAAACATGTTTCTCACTGGAATGTCAGGGTTCAGCAGGAATGCCTCTGGAAAAAGAGTATTTTTGTTGTTGTTGTTCTCTTGGTGTCTCAGTTACCCTCTGCTGTACTTAAACTTTCACACCTTGATTTTGATTCTACACCAGTAGTCTCATGTTCTGTTTAGACTGAACTTGTTGTATGGTGCTCCTTCCTATCTGCAAAGCAAATGGGGGCTGAGCAGTTAAGCCATGCTTTTGAAAGGTGGCTAGGGGCTCCTGGGTGGGTCTAAAAGTTGAGCATCCGACTTCAGCTCAGGTCATGATCTCATGGTTTGTGAGTTTGAGTCCCGCGCTGGGCTGTCTGCTGTCAGCACAGAGCCTGCTTCAGATCCTCTGTCCTCCCCCACCCTTGTCTCTGCCCCTCTCCCGCTCATGTGCGCACTCTCTCAAAAATAAACATTAAAAAGTTTTTTCTTGAAAAGTGGCTGTTGGTTAGGGCAAAAAACTGATGACCTTGGCATATTTTGGCAACACCTAGACCCAGCCCTCAGCAAAGATTCAAGAAATGAAAATAGGACCATATTATACTTCCCTCTGTCATTGGAGACAGAGCTGCAGAAGAGAACAGATTAACCAGTGTTCTTGACCCGGTCCAAGGACCTCTAGAGAGTCCATAAAACTCCTGGATTATTTCTAAAAGCTCTGTGAACACCCACCACCACCACCACCACTTCTCCGGAAATAAGGATCTCTGACTTAGAGGGGTCAGTGAGCCACTGAGGATTAGGAAGCACTGGCCCAACCTCTCATTTGACAGGATGAGGAAATCAATACCCAGGTTCACACAGAGCCAAGATTGAATTCATGCCCTTGAATTCCTCTGGTTCAGTAATCTTCTCTTGTGCCTCCTCCCCCCCCCCCCAACCTCCCCATCCTGACACATTTAAATCCTATGCAGGCCCCAAACCTTGTGTCTTATCTTGATAGAATTTTAGGATAATTGAATTAGGTTGTAATTATTCATTTGATAAATGGTCAGTACGTATTGTTTGCATATTTGCTTCATTGTAAAAGAGTAGCGTGTACTCATTAAAGATTTGGAAAATCAAAGTCGAAAACAGCAACAAAATCACCCCAGTCACAGTCTTCTCAGTTATGACCACTGTTGGTGTTTAATGTTTTCCTTCTAGTCTGTCGATGGGAGGTGCATGAGTGTGTGGGTTTAACTTTGTACTCATGCTGTATATTTAATTTTATATTACGCTTCTCTTCATTTAACGTCTTATATTTTTCTGTGTTAGATGAGTGGTATGTTTACATACACTCCTTGCCCGTGCACTTTGGGCACAGTATTAGCCTTCATTTGAGTCTGGTACCAAGGTGTGACCGGAGGCACAAAAGATGTGTCTTGCGTCTCTGTGTGTTGCAGTGCCCCAGGCTCGGTGTCCTGGAGGAGGTTTTATAGGTGGTCAGCTCACCCTTTTAGAATTTAAAAACTGTATGATGAGGGAAGCTTCCAGCTAGAGCTCTGAGTGCCTTCTTGGCACTTGGTTGTCTTCATTTTCTTCTCTGAGAAGAAAAGTTTATTTCTGTCTAATGAGAGAACATTGAAAACGTTTTTTTAAAACATCTAAAAATTATTTTCATTATGCGTATATTTTATAATTGTGTGATGTGTGATACATACACCTCTGGTTTAAGGGAAAAGGGAATTTTGTCTTTAAAGAAATAGGTTATTAACCCATGTATGATAAGGTTGAGTGGTGCTTGCCTTAAGGGTCTGGAGGTCAAGTTCATGTTGACGGATTGTATGGACTTAAATCTTTGTGGTGTTATCTTATTTTCTTTTTTGGTCCCTGGCATTGGCTTCTGTTCTCTTGATAACTAAGGTAGAAACAGAAGCTGAACTTGTTTTCCAAGAGGGACTAAAGCTGCTTTTGTTCTTTGGAATCTGCTTTGCTTCCAACAACTGGGTTCCTTCACCCCCCATCCTTGCCCTGCTCTTCACACACCAGGGCGCTGCTGTGAGTCCTACAAGGTTCACGTCACCGTGGTGGAGTTTCAGCCGATCTTAAGGGTTGGTGTTGATTACTTACAGTTTTAGTGTGTATTTTTCGAAATACGAAACCTCTCTTCTCTTGATGGACATGATGTGAGAACACCAGCCTCAAGCTTTGACAAGTAATAAAACTGCAAGTTGTGGAAAAGATGCAAAAGCCCATGGAAAATCCAAGGCCTCTTAAAGAAGGGAGTGTGTGTCCCTTCCATCTTTCTTAAACCACAGCATTTTCCTTTCTAGCCACATGGGGGCATCTTTGGCCCTTTTATCAAGCACCTTAACTTTGCTGTGAATGAATAAAATTGTGCCCTTGGTATTTTCTTGAAATATCCCTTTACTACCCAGAGAATATTTTTTATGTAAACAAGTACATTTTCACATAAATAAAATTTGAAAAATAAAAGTAGAAAAATAGAAAAACCTAGCACTCCATGATCTTTTTTATGGATTTTCAACCTTTTTATGTTTCTTTATGGTCCCAATTGACTGTTTTATTTCCATGTGTCCTGCTACTCTAAAATATATACAGGCTGGGTCAGTCCTTTGGATTAACTTTTTATTAGTATCTAGTTAATGGGGGTACTGTAGGGGAATGTTTAGTTACCTTAAACAGTAATTTTTCAGAAGTCTTATGTTCCAGGTAGAGTTAACATAGAGAGTTCTAAGAAACATTTCACTGTTCCTTTGTCTTTTAATTCTTGCTTTGGTTTATCTGGCTGGCGGACCAGCATGCATGTAGTATGTTGTTTACATCAAAAGTTGACACAGTTGGCTCTGTTATGTATATTTTATAGGTTAGCTGGGCCTTGTTTCCCATACAGGATGTTTCTGTGTAGAACATACGTATTACTAACTCGGGTCTGTGTTGGTTCACAGAAAAGTTCCATCTATTATGGCACAGGGATCAGAGGTGATGGGCCCAGCAGATCTGCACAGTAGGAGGAAAAGGGTCCAGCTTGGTAGTCAGGAGCCCACTGGGAGAAGGAAAGTCTCAAAGGTGCATCACATTTATAGCCACCCAGGAGGTGCCCTTAGGAACGGGATGTGACCTCATCTTTAGAGAAGTTGGTGCCTAGGAGATTTGGTTTGCTGAATGGGCACTAACCCCAGTAACACCCAGAAGAGGTTTACTAGTGAGAAAGAATTGGCTTTTGCCTTCTGGAGTAGAGCATTGATGGTCTTGAACCTTTCTAAATGCTCCCAAGTACAAAGTCTGGGTGCTCGTGCCAGCACAATATTAGAAAGCCCTGCGTGGAGCTCACCCCACTAGCAGCAGGGCCTCACACGCATACCAGAGAGTTCCCACTCTGCTCTGGAAAGACATTGAGATCCTCTGCTGTGACTCACCCAAATGACTAAAACATCAGTTTATTTTTTTAATTACTGGTTGGAACAGCTAATGCTCCCTTTTGGAACAGCTAATGCTGCCTTTTGGAGGCTGTGCTTTTACTGCAGGGGGCCGTGTTGTGACTGAGCAAAGGCCTTGCACCTCTGCATGCCCTTTGAGGTGTGGCCTATCTGTCTGTCTCTGTCCAAGCAGAAACTTTAGGGACTCCGGGCTCTCCATGGGGAAGTGGAGGGTCATGGGTGCTCATTATGAGCCAAGAAGCTGAGGTAGGATGGAGTAGACCAGAATCTGCAGTTGGGCTTGGCAGAATTGGCTTGTATATGATGTTCCCAGGAGGTCAAAGGATCTATAAATCCCAGAGGCTTCTCCAGCCTCCCTAGGGGAATGAAAAGCAGAAAAGAGACTTTGCAGTCATCAGACCTGGGTTTATGTTCCAGTTCCACTAGAGGGGTAAATCTGTTTCACTAAGCCTTGGCGTCCTCACACAAATGATGAAGGATTCTTGCTTCACAACAGCAGCCGTTAGGTGAAAGTATGAAAGTGAGAGCGGTACTAAGACACCCGGAGGAGTGCATGAGCATAGTGGGCTTCTCAACTTGCTCTTCTATTTGTATTCTTTGAGTTGTCCATTTCTGGTCAGAAAATCTACCAGTAGACTCCCGTCAAAGGTCCAAGACCTGAAGTATATAACTGCAGGTGTAGAGGTCCACTTGACCAAAAACAAAGCCCATGCTCCCATGTACCGGAGTGACAAACAGGGAACCAGATTGATTGGCCATCTTCTGACATAAATTGTCTCCTTAAATAACCCAGCACAGTGGTGTATGTCCCTCTGTTGATAGCTTAAAGAAACGGAAGCTCAGAGAGCTTAAGTGACTTGCCCTAAGGTCATTCACAGAGCTAAGTCACTGAGATATGGGGGTTGAACTCAGGCGCAGAGATCTGAGACTAGGTTCTTGTACCAGATCTGAAGATTCGTAACAAATGCTACACTTAATGTGGAAATGGACTTTTGGGCTCATTTGACCTGCCTCTAGGGAAGAGAGAAAAAGCCTCTCTCACCCAGCTTCACAGTTGAAGGTAACATTATTCTCCAGCCTATGATCAATGAGTAAGATTTGATAAATGAAATTGCTTATAATTAGTTCTTAATTTATGCTACCAAATCTTCATAGAATTTTGTATTTGGCAGGAGTGCAGATAATTAAGTAGTTAGGGAAACCACATAATAAAATGTCTAGTACAAGCACATGTTGGATCAGAATCAATGTAAAATAACTGATAATTAGGTAATGACTCTTTGACAATACATAATTGTATAATAATGGAAGAAGGGTTTTACTTTTTTTATAGTTTAATAGGCAGCTCCAAATATTTCACTCACAGAATTGATGTGCTTTTTGATCTTCCTGGAGAAGGTAGCAGTCATCAGAAAAACGGCAAGTCCTCTTCCCCAGGTAGGGTGAATGAACTCGTGTAAATCAGGAGGAAAGAAAAGGCTGCCTGCCATCTGGTGGACCCATTCAGGGAGTGTGGCCCAAGAGTCTAGAAACTAGAGCCAGGAAATTCCCAGCTAGGGGACTTGGCTGGCTTTAGCAGCCAATCAGCCCCCAGGGAAATGACAGCTTGTGCTACTGCTGTCCAAAAAGAGAAGACTCTGCAGAGAGCACTGTGGGGCCAGGCCCTTCCTGGGAGAGTGGATGAGGCATGGGCCTGCCCCTGTAGATTTTGCGAGTCAAGAGATTTGATGTCTCTTGCTGGGAAAGGGGGGTTCCCAGTCTGCTCTGGCAAAGGATCCTTCATTCAGCTATGTTTGTCCCAGGATTTCTGCCTTCAGGGTCAAGTGTGGGGCTTTATGAACCAAACTCTAGCCTGTATTTCTCTGAACTCTAGGTGAGCACCAATAGGACTTTATTCATTCACAAAGGGAATCATGTTTTCTCATCCTCTACGGCAAGGGCCAGGCAAGATGGAATAGCTCATGTTCTGACTAAAAGGGAGTAGCTTTTATTCGATCCCTGTTGGTTGTTGCCATGCAAAAATGGTGTTTGTTGGATGTTCTGAATTTTTGCAGGAAGCCAGAAATCCAGATTTTTGAGAAGTTTACTTGGTTGTAAATCCTGACAGTTAATTCAGTATTCTGTCAAAACCTGGTAGACCGTCAGTTCGTGACCTCTTCCACCACCAGGGGGTGGAACTGTTTACATATTTACTGCCTCCACTTCCCTAAGTCTCATTTACCTCAGCTCCTCAAGTCAGCTTCCTACCTGCCCCCCCTTTTTTAGAGTGTTTCTCATCTCTTAAGAGAGAATCCCAAAGATTGTCCAAGTTCCTCGTTTGCTCTTTGCTCCTAGCACTTCAGGCTGGCCACATCCACTCCCATGACTTCAACTGCTGCTCACCTATAGATTCATCATTCCTGAGTCTAGACCTTTCTTGAACTTTCAACACCCACATACCTAACCACCTGTTGGACATCTCCCCCAGGACCATGGTAGTGTCAAACTCAATCTATACCTGGTTGTCTCCTATCTTCTTGGTCACAGTCCATCCAGCTGTCTAGATGAGACATTTCTGTTCCTCTCTCTCCTTTACCACCAGAGACTAAAAGCTTTCATCTTTACAAATACCTCCCCAATCAGCCCACCCTCTCCATCCTGAGTGCCACCACCTTAGTGCTCTTCCTCATCTCTCACCTGGATTGGAAGGGTCGCCTGAACCATTTCTGGGGAACTTGCGAGCTGAGCAGCAGAAAGAGATTTAGATAGGTTTGGTGGTGAGGAGGGAGATGAAGAAACCCACTTTGGGGGGTGAAACAGAAGCGCTTTCAGAAGAAGGACCAGGATGGAAAGTAGATCCGTAGGAACAGGTCACAGTTGAGATCAAGAGAGAGGAGTCCTTTCCTGAGAAAGCACAGGAGAACTTTTTTCCCCTTTAACAATTTCATAATAATTACAAAAGTAATGCATTTTCACTATAAGAATTTAGAAAATAATAAAACTTTATAATTCCACTACTCAAATGGAGTTATTTTACATGTCATTATCTCAGTATTTTTATATGCATATATATTTTTTAATAACAAATGTGGGATCATATTGTATATGACTGTTTTATACTTTTCATGTAGCAATATATTGTGATAACCTTCTGATTATAAAACTAGTATCTGTCGGAAGACTTATAAAAAGTTAAAATAACCAGCAAGCACACTGTCCAGAGACAACCACTCATATTTTGGGTTTATTAACAGCGTGTTTTCTTTACATGTCATCTTGAGAGTGTTCCTTCACTAAACTAGTTGTTCCTTGCTGGAAATTTTCTATTTTTCACTATTGTAAATAATGCTTTCATGGACATGTTTGTATAAAAATCCTCATGTGTCGCCTGGCTGGCTCGGTCAGTAGAGCATGCCACTCTTAATCTTGAGGGTCGTGAGTTCAGGCCCACATTAGGTATAGAATTTAGTTAAAAAAATCTGATGTGTTTTCTTACTGCTTTAGGATAAACTTCTGTAAGAATTACTGAAGCAGGGGTGCCCGGGTAGCTCACTCGATTGAGCATCTGACTTGATTTCGGCTCAGGTCATGATCTCACGGTTTGTGGGTTTGAGGGCTGCATCGGGCTCTGCGCTGACAGCACAGAACCTGCTTAGGATTCTGTCTCCCTCTGTCTCTGCACCTCCACCGCTCACACTCTGTCTCAAAATAAATAAACATTAAAATTACTGAAGGCAGAGGATATGACCTTTTTAAAGGCTCTTTGTGTATATTGCCAATTTGGTCACTAAAAAGATTGTGCTAGTTTATATTTCCATACATGCCAGTTTTAACCACTCCTTTGATAGCTCTACAGGGCTAATTTTTTTTTTTTAATCCTTTATTGGGGTGCCTGGCTGGCTGGTAGAGTGTATAGCTTTTGATCTCGGGGTTGTAGGTTTGAGCCCCACATTGGGTATAGAGATTGCTTAAAATCTTTAAAAAAAACATCCTTTATCAATTGATAGACAAAAATATTTTCATTGTTTTAATTTTGTGGTATTAGCGAGACCAGACATTTTCGTATACGTATACATATTTCTGTTATATATGTTATCTCCTATATTTTATAAAATTTAAATTATGTTCTGTGTGCATTTTTCCATAACAAGTGTTATTTTTGTTACTGAACTGCAAGGACACATTTGCCAATATTTACCTCCATTTTGTCCTATACCTTTTTATTTGTGGTGATTTTGTTTCGGTGTTACAGTTAGTGGCTTGTAGAGGGTTTATGTAATCAAATCTGTCATTCTCTGCCTTTATGTTTTCTTTGTTTCCTTTAAGGGTAGAAATCTCTTTCACCACCCGTGGAGCAGAAAAAATGTTTGCCTGTATTTTATTATGGCTCTTTTTGGCATTATTTTTTACATGTAACACTTGAATCTGTATTGGTGTATGATATGCAGTTTAAGAACCTAACTGTTAAATGAATGGTTCCAAGTTATCACAGAGTAACTGTTCAGAGAGATGACTGGTAAGCTCTAGCACTGCCAACTGAGGTGATGGGAAAGGTACTCAAGCCCGCTGGGGGTTGAGGATGGGCTCATGTACTGGTATCATCAGTCCCCAGCCTAGAAGTGGGAAGAGAGGCACAGGCTAGTATGTGGCTCCTAGAGTGTCCCCACCACTGGCCAGTACACACTCTCCCAGTGAGCCCTGGGGCTTTAGAAAGAAGTCCAGTTGTGAGAGTGGACGGAGCCCTGGATCTAGGCACTCCAGCCAGTGACAGGCCACTACTCCACACCTTACGTACTATTCTGAGAAGGCAGCAGTTCAGGGCACAGGTAGCTGGTCTCTCTTGGGTTTTACAGTCTTGATTCTGCAGCCTGCGTCTTAGGTGTGAGCTTGATTTGCTGGGACAGTAGACCTCTGTCCTTGCTGTGGGGCATCACAGCCCAGCCCCTCTGCCCTGGGGGGGCCTCCCCTGTCATGGACACCCCCTGCCTCCACTTGACCCAGCTGGCTCTTGACTCACATTACAAGACTACCCCTCGTTCTGTTCACAGCCTTGCCCAGTCTCACTCCCATTGACCTGAATTCACTTTCTCTCATAAAGACACTTTTTTTTCTTTAGAGGAATAGCTGAAGTTCTCATCCTTTCCCTCATGCCTTTCCAGTTTGATCAGCTTCCTCCTCCAAGTCCTCTATAGCCCCCATCTCTAGCTGTAGCCTTTAGCTAGCTTGGTTTCTCAGAAAAGCTCAAAGTGCGTGGCTCCTCCCTTTTTGCTTCCGAGCTGCATTTCTTTCCTTATTACTCAGTGTCCACACCCAGGGCGGTTCCCTGGATAAAAATCTGCCCCCTTTCCCCCAGTCACCTTTTCAGCCTGGACACAAACACCAGTGAGGAATGGCTATCTACCTAGGGCCAGTTAGAAGTTCTTAATTCCTCAGTGGCCTGACGCAGTTCAGTATCCTCTGAGGCCATCTGAGCCTCTGGATCCTCAGTCTGATTCTCTTCCCTTGCCTTCTCACTCACCTGCTAAGCTTGTTTATTGGGCACCACTAAGCAAAGTTAATGATTATTCCTGTCTGTAGCCAAAAGGGGTGAAGTTATCTATCATCACCCATTTCTGTGAGGTTTTCAAGGACTCTGGACGCACTTCCCCAGGCTTGCCTGTCCCATGGAGTCAAGGGAGAACCAGGCCACTTACTCATGCCAGCTGACACTAAGCAGCTTTGTGACCTTGGATAAGACACCTTCTCTTGGGAGGTTTGGCTAGATAATCTCAACTCTTCCAGCTGTGAGGTCATGTGAGGCAAGGAAGAGGGAGAAGTACATGACTTGGTTTTACCTGTTCTGTAGGTTCAGGAGGAGTCCTTTACTCAGTGGGAGTGGAGGAAGGTAGGTGAGGACTTCGGTGGAAACTTACAGCTCCGAGGAGCCTGCTTCATTGATGACTGAATGAGTACCACATTGGATACATCTCTATCCGAGCAATTCAGAATCCTGCTCATCAGTCAGACTGGGCTCATCAGTCAGTCAGGAATCAGGTTCGGTCCACTTAAGTGGACCAAATTAAAGTCCATTTAATTGCTTCTTACACCTTCTTAGAAAAGTATGATTATCTGGGAACCTAGCCTAAAAGAGTACATCAGCATTCTTAGGAGTCTTTGTGTGGTCATATGATCTCTTGAGCTATGTCCAGCATGGTGGTAGAGGGCAAAGCTAACCTTTTCCAGGTATTACTGTGGAGTTGAGTTCTGCTCTGACCTTTTACCCCACCCTGGCTTTCCAAATGTCAGCTGGCCTTGGCTACAAGGATACCTAGCCCCGTGCCTGGCACATGTCAGGCACACAATAAATATTTGTTAAACGAATGTTGTCTGCTGTGTCCCTGAGTGTCTTACTCTTCATCCTGACTTTCTCCCTTTGGTCTTGTTTTAATTGTGATATGTGAAAAACTTCCTAAAACCACTTGCAAAATTTGAGAAGTTGGGCCTGAACAATTAGGACATCTTCCGGGATCTAATGTAAATACCCGTACTTTGGCTTTATTTTTGCCGTTATTATGTATGCATCGTAGGGGTCAGGAAACTGATTTTCATAGCTCTTAGGGTTGCATATGTATGTAATGCTTTGTTGGGGTGGGGGCGGTGTGGGTGGAAGATAGCCTCATCAAAGGAATGTCTCTATCTCAGCATATTAAAAAATGGAGGGATTTTAAATTGGGCATCGGGATGCACAAGATTTGAGGAGGAAGGCTGAAAACAGAAGTCCTTTAAAGGTACACAATGATTGGGGTACCTGGGTGGTTCGGTTGGTTAAGCGTCCAACTCTTGATTTCGGCTCAGGTCATGATCTCACGGTTCGTCAGTTCAAGCCCTGCATCGGGCTCTGTGCTGGCAGCACGGAGCCTGCTTGGGATTCTCTCTCTTCCTTTCTCTCTGCCCCTCCCCACCTTGCTCTCCCTCCCTCTGTCCCTCTCTCAAAATAAATGAATGAACTTAAAAAAAAAAAAAAAGCTAAAAAGTACACAATGATGGGTGGCCCAAGTGTCCTGCTCCAAAGGTACTAAGCACCTAGAAGCCATTAAAAAAAAACTTGAGCAACTTTTTGGAAATGGCTGGGCTTTGGATCATTGCCACAGAGTGCTCACCTTTCTGGTGAAACATCAGAAAACTTTTCTCTTTCCTTTGAATGAATACAGTTGCCAGCTTTTACCCCAGTTCCATCCCTTTGGAGCAGGAAGCTGCGGCTAAAATGTTAAATGGTTCTTCTATCCATTCCCCTCTTCTTTTATACCCTGCTTGTAGGTTATCTCCCCCAACTGTCCATTCCCCAACTGGGGAAACCCTGGCTGATGAGAAATTCTGTTTAGCCATTTTCAGGCTCCTGTAGGCAACAGCAGGCTCAGAAAAAGCCTCCTTTCTAAACCCTTGCTTTTGCCTAACATCCCCTGGCTGCTGTCCCCACATGACCCAAATAAACAGATGATCATGTGAAGCCAGTAAGGCTGTTTGTTTTAAATAGCAAGCATCTCCACTAAGCTCTGGAGCAGATGGGATATTGGGGGCAAGGGAGAGGCCAGCATTTGACTCTGTTCACCCCACTTCTCTCTCTCCCACCCCTGAAGGAAAAGGCGTCTTCAGTATGTTCCTTTTCAAAAGGGTGCTGCTTTCATGGGATAGAGCTCGTTTCTGACAAGAAAAGTCAAAAGTTGGACTTCAGCCTCTACAAGAGACTTCAGGGCTACATGAATGCTATGAGCACCTGAGAAAGGCGGAAGGTACAGCTGGATGGAGCTCTCTGAGCATCTTGGGCCACCGGACAGAATGGTAGTGCTGACCCCAAACAAAACAAGAAGTTGGCCAACATTATTTTAGGTCACTATTATGTGTATTATATATACTGTTTAGCACCCCACCCCAACACACACAGCTATGTATTGTCTTTTTTTTTTTTTTTTTTTAATGTCTTATTTATTTGAGAGACAGAGTGCAAGCGTGGTGGGGGCGGGGGCAGGCAGAGAGACAGACACAGAATCTGAAGCAGGCTCCAGGTTGTAAGCTGTCAACACAGAGCCCAATGCTGGGCTCTAACTCATGATCATGACCTGAGCCTTTGGACATTTAACTGACTGAGCCACCCAGGTGCCCCTATGTATTGCCTTTAAACTTACCATTTTCTTTGGTTGTACAAGTGAGCCAGGCCCAACCACACTAGTAGCAGGTGTCAGACACCTGAAAGGAAGCAATGTCAGGACCCACACAGATCTCACCCTCCCAGGAAAAGGGCATTCAAGCATTCATCTCCGGGCGGAGGGACAACTGGGCTGAGTTGTCCCCACCCCTTCCCCACTACCTTCCTTTCCAGCTCCATCATAAGCAAAGCTAGTGACACCTGAAGTGTGTGATGGCCTCTATGCTCAGCTACAGACACTGCGTAAAGATCAGAGCCCTTATGTAGACTGCTGTTGGCAAACACCCCCCCCCTTCCTTCTGTTGGCTAGGTTCTTGATTTCCAGGATCTGTGCAGATTTTCTTAGTATGCATTATGCCCCTGCCGGCTTTCTGTACAAATTTGGGGCCTTTTTTAGACCTCAAAATAGGAACATAACCCTCTAAGGGCACAGTGGGGATGGGATGGGATGGGATGAGATGAATTGGCAGGGTGGTCTGCCACTCAGCCGTCCTCATTAAGGTTTGCTTTGTGGTTCTGTATAATGGCGAAGCCCAGGCTGCAGGATCCTGAACCCAACTGACATTGCCCCCCTCTGTTCGAACCGGTAGCCAAGAAAGGAATCTGAGACTAGGACCTGGGGGCCGTAGTACTGCTGGCTTTGAGGCATTGGAGCAGCAGAGCTGTACATGGTCCAGGGTGCTGCAAAAGTGCCTTCAGCCGGGCTTTGTATTGCTACCAACTGTACCATTGGGGTTTGTGTGGCCCGAACCAAAGAAGCAGAACAGCAGGGTTTCAGGTGAAGATTTTGGAGGCCCCGATTACCGTATATTAAGTGGGCAGACCACTTCCCATGCGGGCAGTTTGATATTCCTCCATGATTTTTTTCGAATTCGGTGCCCTGCCGCAGAACTGCCTTCACAAAAGAGTCGTCCACGGGGTCAGGGATAAATGCTCCTCCCTATGGGGGGTGAATAGTGAGTGACTTTCGACAAGTCCTTTCTCATCTCTGGGCCTCAGTTTCCTTATCTGCAAAATGAGAGGTTTGGGGTAAATTGACAAAGGTCTAACTTTCTGATTGTACCCGGAGGCTCCTCCAAACCGGAGCGTTAGAAGAGGCGGCAGCAAGCGCCAGCCGGGGGTCCCGCCCTCTGGTTGAGCTCGGTCGAGGCCGGGCGTTGCGTCCGGACCCCGAGCCCCGCCAGCGGTCTCAGTAGCCCAGCGGCTGGCAGGGCCAGGCTTCCGCCCTCCACGTTGTTGTTCCCGATTTGAGCCACGCCCCCTTAGTCTGGGCTGTGGACGCCTTGCCTTAACTGCCCCCGCCCCGGCCCCAGTTCAAAGGGTGGCCTGTGGGTGGCACAGTTCGACACCCGTGGACAAAGACAAGAATTTAGGGGAAGAAAAGAGAGAGACTTGGTTTTAAAGGGAAGGTGGTGAAAAGTAAAGGGTCGGCCAGGGCACAACTGCGGAATTTCCCTCTCGGCGTCCCACCCTCCGTTCTTACAGTGGACCCATCCGCACCCACGAATGTGACCGTGTTAGACACTGGCCCTTTAAACGGAAGGCTGGCGGCGCGGGGTGTCCATGTGGAGCTGCTCCATGCCGTGTTGTCCTGCCCGCCCATTGGCCCGCGGCCCGGTGACGTCGCCTAATAGGATGCGAACGCACTGCGGGGGGAGGAACGGAGGCAAAACGCGGAACCGGATCGCCACTCCACTCCCTCCGGCTGTTCTCTGGCAGAGTCCTGCCGTCAGCTCCGCCCACGGGCGGATCCCGGGGGAATTGCGACAGCCGGGTGGTTGCAGGAATTAGGTCACGTGTGGGTAGGGAGCGGAGACCCTGGGGTCAGGCCAGTCTGTACCATCCTAAGGTTTCCCTGACCTGGAATATCCTTATTTGAGCTAACTTAAGTCTTAAATTCTCCACCCTTCCTTTCCTCCAGCAGGACAAATTTCGTTGTGAAAGACCGCAACACGCAGCCCTTGCTCAACTTGTGGCTTGCCATCGGGGCGGGGCGAGGCGAGAAAGCGGAAATGCAGGGCGCGAACGAGGCTGGAGATTCTCCCACCCCCACCCCGGCCACGTGTGCGCGCGCCGTCTGTGGTGGGCGGGGCCAGCTCGCTCGGGACCCCGCCCCTCCCTTCCTGAGACGCCGCGGCCCTGCGGGCGGGGGCTCCGGTCCGGGCTTTGGCTGCGGCCCCGGTGTAGTAGCGGGGGCGGCGGCCGGGGGCAGCGCGGCTCCTTCCCTTGTTGTGTGTGTCGGTGCCTCCTCGCCATCTTGTTGCAAAGCCTTTTCTTGTCGGCGGGACTCCCGGGGGCCGCGGGGCGGGAGGCATCTGAAGGGAAGAAGAGAGGGAGGGGAAGGAGGGAGGCAGTGCTGCCTTTTGTTTTTTTGCATCAAAATTTTTAAAATTTGCAAATTATATTTTGCAAATATTTTGGGAAACATTAATTTTTGTCTCCGTGCTCTCCCGTTCTTCCCTGCGGAGTGCGCTGCGCCGCCCAGCCCTGTCGCCCCCCGGAGGTGATCCCTCCCTCCTGCCTGCCCGCCAGCCTGACCTGTGCCCGGCTCGCGGGCCGCAGTCTCGGCCCCGGCGCGCCCCCGGCAGCTCTCGGCGCGATGAGCATAGAGACGCTACTGGAGGCGGCCCGCTTCCTGGAATGGCAAGCGCAGCAACAACAGAGAGCACGTGGTGAGCGGCCGGGTTGGGCCCCTGGGGCACCGGGGAAGGGGAGACGAGCGACCCTGGTCTCCGAGCCCACGCGAAACCGCGGACACGACCCCCTCCCGAGCGGCCCGCGAAGCCGGGCAGCGCAAGGTTCGCACAGGAGCGGCCGCCTGGAGAGGAGTGTTGGGGGCAGTAAAATTAATTAATGAATACATTAACATTCAGTGAGGGACCCGGCTCCTGTGGGCGCCACCTCAGCTGCCTGCCACCCGGTGTGCACCTTTCGTGGGGGCTTCTTTCGCGTGGGCCAGGGGCGCCCTCGGTAGAGCTGAGGATGTGTGAGCCGGTGGGGGGTGGGGTGCGGAATGGTGTTGCGTGGGGGTGGCAGACCCGCGTGTGCGTGCGTGTGTGCAGAGGGGATTGTGATGTGAGCCTCGAGGAGAGCGGATGAACGGACGTGTACACGGGCGAGTGTATAGTGCACACGAGTGGGCGTGTGTGTAACGGAGTGGGGGGTGGGAATTACTCTACGCCGAGCGGCTCCCCGGCTTCCCTGGCCCTGTGGGAAGGGTGCGGGGGGCGCTCCTGGACGATCTACGCGCCGCTTGGGGCGGAGGCGGCCTTTGCAGAATGAAATGACATCGCGTGTCTTATGATCCTGGCCAGCCCCGCCTGACCCCGCCTCCCAGAGCTGGGCTGGGTCGCGCTTCAGGGATTTGGGTGAGAGCCGGGCTGATTGGGTGTCTGCGAAAAGGCCTGCAGGTCGCTGGGGGCAGTCCCCGGGCCCCCCTTGCTGCGCCCCACTTTAGCCGGTGTGGAATGTGGCGTGTCTGCGCGTTCCAAACCCGCTCTCGGCTGGAATGTTGCGTGTGCCTGCGTTCCAAGCCCGTTGGTTACACCGGGTGGTGACGTGGACCGGCCCCGCCTCCGACCACGTGCACGGGGGACACTCCCGCTGGGGACGGAGCGGCCCGGCCCCTCCCGGCTGCCTCGCGCTGGGCCGGGGGCGGGGCCTGGGCGGGGCTGGCGAGTGGCCTTGCGCCGGGTTGGGCCCTGGCTCCGGCCGCCGGGCACCTCCCCGGGAGAGCCTGTGCGCTGGAAGGAGGAGCCGCCGAGCTCACCTGTCCATTCTCGCCCTAACCTTCTGTTTTTGATCCTGGGGCAAGGGAAACCCTCAGACTTGCAAGGCGACAGGACATTTAGAGCTCACATATTCCCACTGACGTTTGGGGGAACGTTCTCACCAGGACCTCCTGACAATACCCCTGGCCACATTGTGGAGTGAACCAGGCTTGAGAAGGGGCAAACTTTGACGTTCCCTCGACAGGAAAGGAAGATTTCAGATGTTTTCCGTCCCACCCGCCCTGTCGGTGGTCCCAGGCTTCAGGGTCAGGAATAGGGGTTGGAGGTAAACACCTCCGTTTTCCGGACCATTGCGAGGGCCTCGGACCCGGATCGGTGTGTGTGCAGTATCCGGGGACTCCTGTCCCCTCCACCTCCCCTCCCCAACCCTTCTGCCGAGTTGGTTGTGGTAGAGAGAGTGCTTCGCCCTCCTTTCCTTTCTCTCTGCCTATTGTTGCTTCAATGATGAGTCATGCAGGAGGTAGTAGTGTGTGTTGTGTGCGCGCGCGCCCTGCAGCTAGCTTGTGCCGCGGCAGCGGCGGAGGGGGTGGGGTGGGGGGAGCAGCAGCGGGCCAGGGGCGGGGGAGCAGCGGGTCCGCCCGGCCAACCCGGCCGACAGGCCTCTCAAGGTCAGGAGCCACTCGAGATATGTGAGACTGACATGCTTGGATTTTGCGGAATTGATGGGCCAGGACATCAGCCCACGTGCCCCTCCCCCTTGTTTTCGGGGTCCTGAGCAGGGCCAGGCCCTGACAGTACTGGTGGTGGCCGAGAATGTCCTGCTTTCAGGCCCAGCGACGGGGCGTGGAGGGGAGGGCAGCGTGCACAAGAATTGGAGAGACTTGAGTCACCTGCTGCCACCATCAACACAGTGCAATTCAGGAGTACCTATTGTGTCCTTGCCGCGCATCAGGCACTGTGCTAGAGGTGAACAGGGTTGACCCTGCTGTTGCCCCAAGGGAACACTCACATCACCTTCGTTTTACCTTCAGGCTGATTGGCCTTCTGGGGAAGGGGAGAAGACCCTGTGCCCTCTTCTCTTCCACCCTTTCCCAAATAATAAGGCCAGAGCTGGCTGTAAGAAGGACAGTGATGAGAGAGAGAGAGAGAGACAGCGCGGGCGGGCGCGCGCGCGAGAGAGCGCCCCTCCCCCACGTGGTGAGAACTGAGGGCAGGGAGCTGAGTAGAGGCCTAGTTTAACTGACCAGTCACAGGTCCTTCTTCGCGTGGCAGAGGTCTTAGGGGATGGATGGTGCAAAGCCACATCTACTCCAAAAGCTCACATACAGATGGCTAGACCTGGCCACAGCGGTTAATCTCAAATTCATATTTTTTTTCTCCTCCTTGAGGTTCTGTCCTCTGACTTGGGGTGGGAAAAATGGGAGAAAAGGGGTGGTGTGTGGACCTGCTGACCAGAACTGCTTTCCTGAGTATGTACCTGATGAGCAGCTCTGAACAGGGATCCTGTTGTCCATGCCCTGGTTCAATCTCAAGGGTGGGTTTCCTGACCTAGACCAGCCAGATTGCTCACGTGATGAACCTGAGGATGTGTGTGCACATGTGTGTGTGAGAGGAAAGAGAGGCCATCCTGGTGGTCAGATGGGGGGGGAGGGGGGGTCTGGTCATTTCCAGCATTCATGGAGGTGGCTCAAAGGGGAGCCTCTTCTACCTGACCTACTTACACCCTGGGAGGGGAGGGGGGGGGCTGCCTTATGTATTTAGCTCCCTATTAGCATGAAGAAGGGGAGGACTCCTGAACAATGGGGGCTACCTAGTGTAGATTCCTCAGGCCCCAGCCCTGAGCCTGCTGTAGCCCCTGAATCACCCCAGAACGGTCAGGCTAACTTCCCTGGGGCCAGCCTCTGGGCAGAGCCCAGGGAGGGTGTCAGAGTGCGTGCATGTTTGGGAGTGCTGCATAGGTGCATTATTTTAAAGAGTCTAAACCTGTATTGTTCTTGAGGGAGGCCCTTGAGTGACTGCCACTTTGCTGTCCCCACTGGGTTTCCCCCTCCCCAGGGCATAGGAGGAGGGTTGCTGCTGGTGGGGAGGAGGCAGGAAGCTTTGGTGGGCTGGATCTGGCTTGGGACACCCCCTCTTCTTCGCCACCAGTCAAGATTTCTCATGCCAATCCAGGTGTGATAGAGCTTGGCCATTCACCTGGGTCCTTCCTGGTACCTGCCTGGCTCTGGAAGAGAGGGTAGGTGAGAAGGAGGTTGCCATCTCCTGGACCAGCTGTGTGGAGTTACTTTAAAATATGGGGAATGAGTTTTACTTTCAGGCTGAGTTCCCAGGACACCTGTCCTTGGGGCTTGGGGTCCCCTCTGTCCCACTGCTAATGGGAGAATGGAACACCGACCCCCACACCTGTGAAAGTTTGGGCCCTGGCTCAAAGGAATGAAGATGGGCTGTGTTGGGCCCTGACCTCCAGGGCCTTGCCTTGGGGATGGGTGGGGGGGACTGGGTAGGTGGTAGGTGGAACTCTTTGCCAGTGTAGTCTCTGGGAAGCTGGAGAGCAGAGAGCTGGCTTTCCCCGGAGCTGTAATATTAGCCAGGGCCTTTGGAAAGGCCTGGGAGACCAATGCCTCCCCTCATTGGAGCAGGCCCACACCGGCCTGGCAGCTCCCCTTCCAGAAGGGCAGGGAGATACGGAAGAGGCCCCGTGCTGCTGGGAAACCGCTGAGTGCTTCCCCTCTCACAACACTCTCTACTTCCTCCTTCGCCTCTTCTCCCCTGCGGGAGGGAGGGGCCTGGAGCAGGCCTGGCTCACACTCAAATTGTTGGTTGGCCAAAGGGCCCTGAGGCCTCAGGTTTTCTGGGGCCCTGAGCCCCAAAGGCCAGTGTGGGGTTGATGCCCTCCTCCACAAGGGGCTCTTAGCCAACCTTGTCCCCCCCCCCCCAACCCCACCCACCGTGGGGTGGTGTGTTTGGGGCGTGTCTGCCCGCTACTGCTGTCAGCTCAGTCAGTTAGCAGTGTGGCCAATCCGGGATGGGCAGGAGGGCTGGTGGACCAGCCTGCTCCCTGGCCTGGGGGCTACAGCTGCTCCCCAGAGATACTGCCCAGCCCTGTAGCCAGGGAACCTGAATGGTGGGGCCCAGAGAGCATGGGGCTGGGTGGAGATGGAGAGGTGCTTCTGGATCAGGAAGGGTGTTCTCAGCCAGCTCCTGAGCAGGCCTCACCTGGCAGCAGGTCTTTCAGCAGAGATGCTGAACTGACCGGTGCGAGGCTGCCCTTCTTTCCCGCCTGCCTCTTGCTTCCTGGTTGTCCCGCTGGTGGTGGGGACAAGAGGGATGTGGGAACGATGAGTTCTAGCACCACAAAGGGCAGAGAAGGACCGAATTTGTTTTGTGTGGTCTCTGAGGAAATCAGACACTGGGACCTGGCCTGGGAGTCCTGGGCCTGATTTCCTCATGTGTGAACTGAAGCTGATGTCCCTGCCCTGCCTGTGGTGTGGACTCTTGTGAGGATCCACAGGTGTGTGTGTGTGTACAGACACCTAGTGAGCAGATGCTGACACAGCAAGTATAGGTATATGCTGGGTGTCTGGATTCCTGGCTGGGTGTAGTTTCAGTAATACCTGTGACTTGCTGTGTGGTCCTCAACAAATCACTTTGCCTCTCTGAGCTAATTTATTTCATCTGTGAAGTGGAGGTGCCGCCTGCCCTCTGGAAAGTACTTGGTAAATACTTTCGAAGGCCTTCCCCAGAAGCTATGATCTGCCTACCTCCCGCCCCCCCATTCTTCTCTGGTAGCCTGTGAGGTCTTTGCTGACTGGCCTCTGCCCACCTTATCTATCACCCCATTCCCCTCAGCCTTGTTCCTGAACTTTCCTGCTCATCACCAGCCTAACCTCTGAACTTTCAGGTTGCCAGACCTCCAGCATCCTCTCTGACAGCCCCTGCTCTGTCTTTCCACAGCCCCTCTCCTCTCTCAGCCTGGGTTGTTATCCTCTGTAACTTGTCCTTCCCCTCAACGCCTCTAGGCCTTGAGCTCCCCAACGCAGAGACTAGGTCTGTTTTAATTGTTCGCCACTGTGTCCCCAGCACTTAACCCCAGTGCCTGTCTGGGTGTGGATGGGGATTTGTGGTGTCTCAGGCTGAGCGGGAGTGTCACTGAGCACTAACTGGGACAGGGTCAGAGGATGTGTTATGGTTGGAAGACTTCAGAAGCTGGGACCCAGGACTGCTGGCCCACTGAGAAAACCCCTTGTGTTCTCTCTGCGTAGAGGAGCAGGAGCGGCTTCGCTTGGAGCGGGAGAGGGAGCAGGAGCAGAAGAAGGCCAGCAGCCTGGCCAGGCTGGCCCATGCCCTGCCCGTGGAGGAGCCTCGCATTGAAGCACCACCCCTACCTCTGTCCCCTCCGGCACCCCCGCCAGCACCCCCACCCCCACTTGCCACCCCCACCCCACTGACTGTCATTCCTATTCCAGTAGTGACCAACTCTCCTCAACCTCTGCCCCCACCCCCACCACTGCCTCCTGCAGCCCAGCCTCTGCCCCTGGCGCCCCGCCAGCCAGCCCTGGTTAGCACCCCTGGACTCAGCATTAAGGAGGCTGCCCCCCTGCCCACCAGGCCACAGGTGCCCACCCCTGCTCCCCTGCTGCCGGACTCCAAGACCACCCTTCCGCCCACTGGCAGCCCTAAGCCTCTGCAGCCCCTCCCCACCCCTATCCTGACCATAGCACCACACCCTGGAGTCCAGCCCCAGCTGGCCCCCCAGCAGCCACCCCCACCCACTCTTGGGACCCTGAAGTTGGCACCAGCGGAAGAAGTCAAATCCAGCGAACAGAAGAAGAGGCCTGGGGGGTGAGTGAGGTGTGGCAGAGTCTGGGCTGGTGGGGTGGAGAACTGCCCGAATCCTGGGCTGTGTGTGGAAGAGAAAGTACCCCCCCGTCCTGAGCCAGTCCTTCAAAGCCATGTCCTACCTTCCTATCTGAGAAGCACGGTATTTTATTTGGACAGTTTGCACTGTGCCTGTGCCTGTGCCTATCCCCACCCTGGGAGTGGGGAATGGCCATTGCCCTCTGTTTTCTCAGGCTTCTGTGTCCTCTGACCCCCTCAAGGATGGGCCGATGGCATTTCCAAGCCTTTGGACAGAGTATTGGATTGGGGAACTCTTGGGTGAGGGCTGGGGTCAACTGGCTATTTCTCTGAGCCCCAGGAGACCTTATATCTCCTCTTAGGT
This sequence comes from Lynx canadensis, assembly GCF_007474595.2. Taxonomy (NCBI): domain Eukaryota; kingdom Metazoa; phylum Chordata; class Mammalia; order Carnivora; family Felidae; genus Lynx; species Lynx canadensis. The sequence continues at coordinate 14,043,718 of NC_044316.2, forward strand.
GGAAGGGGCAGGATGGAGGGTTAATGGGTTGTGAATTACGAGCATACGTGTGCCCTCCAGGGAGTATAAGCACATCTGAACAGGGTGAACATCTCCCATTGCTGCTTTTTGTACAGAGAATGTGGGGGGCAAGACGCCTATGACATTTGGGGAGTGGGGGCAGGGGGCGGGAAGGCCACCTAATTGGGCCCTCCTCCCTAAGCCTCCTGTCTGTCTGGGTTTCAGGATCGGAACCAGAGAAGTCCACAACAAATTGGAGAAGAACAGGTGTGTGTGCGTGCGTGTGTGTCTCTGGGCTCCACCTGCCCGCTCCGGGGACAGGTCCCACCCTTGTTCTCCTGGGGCCTTCCCTCCCCGCCCTGGCCCCCGGCCCCCCAGGCGCTGGCTAACTGGCGCCTCTCCCTCTCCCCAGGAGGGCCCATCTGAAAGAATGCTTTGAGACCCTGAAGCGCAACATCCCCAACGTGGACGACAAGAAGACGTCGAATCTGAGTGTGCTGCGGACGGCGCTGCGGTACATCCAGGTACGGGGGAGGGAAGCGCGGCGGAGAGGACGGCGGGCGGCGGCCTCTGCGCCAGCTTCCTCCTCACTCCTCCCGCCCTCTTCCCCTCGCCGCGGCCCCGCCCCGCCCTCGCTCCCTCTCCCGCTCCCCCGCCCGCCTCCACGCGGGCGCTGAGCACATGGCCCGGCTGACGTCAGCGGGGCTCCCCGCCCGCGAGGGGGCGGGAGGACGGGCGCGCGTGCGCGGGGGAGGGCGGCCGCGGCGTTCCCTTCTCCGCCCCCCCCCCTTTTCCCGTTCGGCCGCCCCGCGGAGCCCCGCTATCTGCGCCGCCTCCGCAGCTCGGTTTTCAGACCCGGTGCCCGGGCCCGCGTTACAGCCTGGCGCTCTTAGTGCCCCTGCGGGTGAGAAGGGCGTGGAGCCGCCCCGGCGCCTCCAGCCCGCCCGCAGTGCCTGGGCGGGAACCCGGATTTGGCCCGAGAATCTGTCGCTCGTGATGGGGTGGGGAGTCCCCTGGGCGTGGCTCCTTGCACGCGGCGGCGCGCCGGTGAGGCCCCACCCCGTTTTACCCCCAAAGGGTTAAGAGCCTTCCAGTGAGCGCATTGAGGTGCCACGACTCAATTTTGGGGGTTAATCCTGGAGGCTGTGGAAATGTCTGAGTAACCAGCCCTCGGGTCGCCGAACCTTCAAAAATTAGGCTCTCCTCATGCCTGGGATTTTAAAAACCCCTTTTCAAGGGGCCCTCCTGTCTGTGTGGACCTCCCCTCTTTGGACATTGGCTTCCCTCTGCAGTACGGGGTGGGGGGCGCCCGCCAGATAAGACAGTTGCCATGACGGCCCCGTGTTTCGGTTTCCTTGGAAACCGGCCGAGGGTTCCGCGTGCCGGAAAGGAGGCTGTGGGGGTGGGGCGCGCGGCCACGCTCGGCTGCCGCGGAGACGGAGTCCGAATGGAGCCGTTGGGGAGTGGGAGGGACTTAGGGCTCCCTGCCTGGCGGGGGCGGGGGCAGCTTGCGGTCCCCCTATCGGCGCGCTTCGACAGCTGGGGGGTCGGGCAGCATTAAGGTTCCTGTGGGAAGGGTAGCAAAGAGGATCTGACCGAGCTTTGAGCCGGGGCCGGGCGCCACCCCTCCCCCGGCCAGTACTGCGGGGTCACAGCCCTGAGGTAACCGGAGCCTGACTTGTTCAGGGGGCGGAGGCGCTGCTTCGCGACTGCTCCCAGCCGGCTGCTCCCTCCCAAGCTCCCGCGAACGCGCGCCCTTCCGCCCGCCCTGCGGGTGAGGGGGAGGGGCTGGCGCGCCTCCAGGCCGCTTCCCGGCACCCTGGAGGGGAGGGGTCGGGCTCGAAGATTGGTGGAAACGGGGTGGGGGCGGGGCTTCCGTGCTCCGAGGGGAGGGTGCAGCCGGCAGGGAGTGACGCTGCAAGGCCGGGTCCGCGTGGGTGCGCGCGTGCTCTGGGAGGGGCGGGGCCTCGCTGTTGGCCTGACTGGCTTAGAAAGAGGAGAGGCCCGAGGGGGTGGGCTTCGGAGGGTCTCCAGGAGGCCTACTTCTGACATATTTTTGCAGAACTTGGGCTTGAGAATGTTCCCGGTCCTTCAGTCATAGGCAATTATGTGTCCTGGAAGCAAATCCTTGTCCAAATGCTGTGACGTTTTCTATGACTCTCAGTTTCTTTTGTACTGCCATTTTGCTAAATGGGAAGAAATAGTAGCATCTTCATCATAGGAATGTTCAGATTGGTCCTCTGTAAACACCAACTTAATAATAATTCTTGAGAAGTAGAAAGAATAGGATGGCACATTCCACTTTATAGACACATACTTAGGAAAGCCTTGCTTGCAATGATATCTGGATTTGAAAATAAATCAGAAATAGAGACTTAGTAGAACCAGCAGACATGAGCCTGGGCTGAGGAGGCAGCGAGGTGTGAGGTGTACCCAGGCTGTTCATAAGAGAAATTTGTCCTGGGGCTGGTAATGGAAGCAGAAACAAAAGTTACAAGGCTATCTCAATCCTCAATCTCATTCATTTGTTTATTCACTCAGGTACTTTGGACAGCTCTGTGTCTGATTCTGAGGATGAAGCAGGGAGCAAAGAAATAAGCGTGGGTCTGTCTTCATAGGTTTGGTCTTGGTGGCAGATTATAAATACTGTGCCATGAGAATGTAATAGGGACAGGGATCAGAGGATCTGTTTTGAGGCGTGCTGGAGGTTGTTGCTGAGGAAGGGGCATCTGAACTGAGACCTGAAGGTTCCAGGGTGACCTGGGCAAAGCAGAGGGCAGAAAGCCCAGCTCAGGCTGAAATTTCTCCAGCAAGAGGGAGCAGGATTCAGTTTTGGAACTTAAAGGTGGCCGTGGGGGTTACCACGTGGAGAGTAGAGATGGGCCAGGGGGGGGGGGGGGGGGGGGCAGCAGGGCACTAGATAGGAGTCAAAATGGAATAGTAGAGAGACCAATAAGGTGTGTAGACTGAAAGCATTGGTTGTTTGCTGAGGGGGGAAGGCTGTAGCTCCCAGCCAGACTCAGAGTGGAGTGGAAGATTTTAAGAAAGCCACAGTGAGGTGGACAAAAACAGGAAGAGGAATAGGCAGGTACCAAACTATGCATCCAAGCAGTTTTAGGAAATATGTTTAAAATGAAGCAATGTGGACAAAAGCTGGACCCTGGAGAAACTTTCTGGGGGCCTCTAGGCCTGTGGATAACTGAACTGGGTAAGAAAAAGAGGTTTTGGCCTCTGAGTTTCTCCCTAAGTCAGAAATCTACTCTTCCTGCTGGTAGGTAGAGTTCAGGACACCACTTCCAGCCCCCAGCAGCCAGGTTCAAGTGAGAGCTGACTCACCACAGGCCCCATCATTGATATGGCCTCATCTGATGTCATGTCCAGCACTGGCCTCTCAGGGTAGAGCCAGGTGAGAAGCCAGGTGTGTGTGTGTGTGTGTGTGTGTGTGTGTGTGTGTGTGTGTGTGTGTGAGGGAGGGATCTTTCTGGCAGAAATATAGAGGGAAACAGGTTAAATCTCAAAACTAGGATAGAGAAGGCTGTGTGTGGCCTGGGACTGCTAGCAGAATTGTAAAACTACCAGGTTTCAGGCCAGAACATTGCATGGTTGTGTCTGGGTTATGTGTTGGCAGGTACTAATGGTTTGAGGCATTTCTTACTGGTGAGGTCAGAAACACAGGAGTTTGGGGCTGCACGAGGAAGCGTAGGGAAATTGGGCCTAGTTTAGTGGGCGAACTTGAAGACATTGCCATGCCCAAGAGGGACAAGTGAACAGTCAGGAAGGCTGCTATAAAACTGCTTGTAGAAATAGAGTCAGGGGAAACTTATGTCTAATGTGACTGTGATTCTGTGATACAGCAGAGAGACAGGATAGAGGTGGGAACCAACATGCTCACATCCTCACAGATCCTTCCCCTGGAGCTAAGATATGCATAATTCTGTCCTGGACACTGGTTGGGTCAGGAGATAAAGCTGATAATAAAACAGTCCTTGCCTTTACTCACAGCGTTGGACAAGGAACAGTGTGTATGGAGGTGGAAGGACAAAATACGAAGCTTTTAGGGATAATATGAGCTAGTGTCTGATTAAGTACTACCTGACAGTCTTATTAAATGCTCAAGAGTGTTGTGCAGTGCCAAGAAGGGCTCAAGGTCAAGAAGATGCACTGGTCAGGGCATGAGATGGGATGGGTGGTGGGAGTCGGATGTGGTCTCAGAGCACAAGCACATATGATGTAGAGGGATGAGAAGGGACCATCTGTGTGTGAGACCGGGTTCAGAGAGGAAAACTAAGACAAGCTGGATAGTTTGGTGTAGGAAGAGTCGGTGGGTTCTGTACCTGGCTGTAACCGGCCAGCCTTAGAAGCCAGGAGCTCAGGAATAGTTCAGGTTAAGAGACTCAGGATGCAGCAGGGCAAAAGTGTCCATGTTTGGTGGACCCAGCACTCGTGACGTGTCTGGGCCAAAGAGAAACTGGCAACAGGGAGGTCTCCAAGACTTAGAGGAGTCAGTTTTAATAAAGTGTCAGCTTCAGGAGGTCATGGAGGATAGGAGCTGAGGCATAGGACACAAGCTGGCCTTTTGGGGATATAAAACACTTTTTTTTTTTTTTTTTTTTTTTTGAGAGAGAAAGTACATATGCCAACTGGGGGAGAGAGGTGGAGGGAGAGAGAGGATGTTGAGCCAGCTCTGTGCTGAGCGGTTGATCCCACGACCCTGGGATCCTGACCTGAGCTGACATTAAGAGTTGGACACTCAACTGACTGAGCCACCCACATGCCCCTCGAGACACTTCTGATAGGGGAGCAGTGCCACAGTCTGGGAGGCATGGCATCCAGCACCAACATGAGGGGTGAACCTAAGAGGCTGTGGGCCTGGAGGAGTTGAGGCAGGGATGGCTCTGTGGACAAGGGAACTCCCTGTTGGTGTTCTTAGTGAGGTGGGTGGCATCAGTATCATGGGGGCAGGAGCAATGTGGAACCTGTGGTGAAGGACAGAAGTGTCTCCAGTGGTGCTCCATGTCAGAGGTGCCATTGAGCCATTTCTCCTTGGTCAGTGCAGCTCAGCTACAGGTGTGGAAGGAGGGGCACGTTCCAGGGCTTAGGGATCGATCATTCAGCAGCCTGGGGAATCTGGAGGGCTGTGGGCAGGGTGAAAATGGAGAGTGTGGTTGAGAGGCAGCACAGGTAGGTGCCACGGAGAGTAGCCCAGGTCAGAGCAGAGGGCAGAGCCAACAGCTGCTGGGGATGAGATGGAAGCAGGTCAAGAAGAAATTCAGGGGGTTGGAGGCCATGCCACAAAGTCTGAGAGGCATCCTCAGGGACATTGAAGTTAAGACTAGTGAATGATGCTGTGGAGCAAAGGGCAGGATTGTTTGGGGTTCTTTGGGGAATGAGTTCCAAGGAGGGTAGCCTGTGGCATGGTGACTGACAGCATGGTATGAGTGGTGGCGGGGCCTTGAGCGTCACGGAGAAGTCTGTTACCCCTTCTGTCCTCTGCAGAATGGAGGCAAGTGGCTGCCAGGAGGGTGGATAGAGCCAGAGGCCATGAAGCCCCTCAGGACACAGTTGATGTGGGGGTGGGGGAAGGCCTTCATCCTAGAGTGGGGCTGGCCTGGATCTGTGCTTTTTTTCAATGGTGCCTGCTGGAGAGCCCACAGTCCCCAGGATGCAGGGCCTCACAGGACAAAGCCATGGACCAGCAGTGGGTGTGGTCCCCTGCGGCCCCATCACTGCAGACTGCCCCTGGGTGCTAAGTGACCTGGAGGCCAGGGTGGCAGTGGGAAGGGATTGCGGTACTGGGGACCCTGTGGCCTCTGCTCAGGGTATCCTTCGGTCTCTTGGCTGTTGTCCAGTCTCTGAAGAGGAAGGAGAAGGAATACGAGCATGAGATGGAGCGGCTGGCGCGGGAGAAGATCGCCACACAGCAGCGGCTGGCGGAGCTCAAGCATGAGCTGAGCCAGTGGATGGACGTGCTGGAGATCGACCGTGTGCTCCGGCAGACTGGCCAGCCGGAGGACGACCAGGCCTCCACCTCTACGGCCTCTGGTGAGCCCCACCTGCCCCTCCCTGGTCAGGCCCTTGCCCCCCAGCTCCATGCCCCCAGACCCCAGGGCCATCTACTACTCCAGCCTCTTGTTTCGCAAGCCTTTCTGACCTGTCCCTGTCCCCGTGTCCCCCCACAGAGGGTGAGGACAACATAGACGAGGATATGGAGGAGGATCAGGCCGGCCTGGGCCCACCTAAACTGAGCCATCGCCCCCACCCGGAGCTGCCGAAGCCACCGCCCAGCACCGCCCCCGCACCTCTGCCTCCCCATCCACACCCCCACTCCCAGCCTGTGGCCCTGTCTCCTGTCCACCTGCCTGGGCAGCAGCCGCCACCACAGCAGAAGACACCTCTGCCAGCCCCTCCTCCCCCACCGGCTGCCCCTGCCCAGACGCTGGTGCCCGCTCCAGCCCATCTGGTGGCTGCAGCTGGTGGAGGTTCCACGGTCATCGCCCACACGGCCACCACCCACGCCTCAGTCATCCAGACTGTGAACCACGTTCTACAGGGGCCGGGCGGCAAGCACATCGCCCACATTGCCCCCTCGGCCCCCAGCCCTGCTGTGCAGCTGGCACCTGCCACACCCCCCATTGGCCACATCACAGTGCACCCTGCCACCCTCAACCATGTGGCCCACCTCGGCTCCCAGCTGCCCCTGTATCCACAGCCCGTGGCAGTGAGCCAGCCCGTGGCGGTGAGCCACATTGCCCACACCCTCTCACACCAGCAAGTGAATGGCACAGCGGGGCTGGGACCCCCAGCCACTGTCATGGCAAAGCCAGCTGTGGGGGCTCAGGTGGTGCACCACCCCCAGCTGGTGGGCCAGACAGTGCTCAACCCCGTGACCATGGTCACCATGCCCTCCTTCCCGGTCAGCACACTCAAGCTGGCTTGAGGATGAGGCCACTCAGAGGCCCCCAGTGGGGGCAGGGAGGGGGACCTGTCCCCCACTCTCCCACCCACCAGCTCCACACATTCCAGCCAGGCCAAGGCCCGCCCCACCCACACCCACCCCCAGGCCTCCTAGGGGAAGGGGGTGCAGAGACTCTGAGCCAGGGGAGGGAGGGCCCCCCCCAGGGAGCTGGGCACAGGGCAGGGGGTTACCCCACTGCACTAGGACTTGATAAAGTGATGAGACACTCTGGTGAATGTGCCACTCGTCCGGCCTGGTGCCAGCTCCAGTGCCGTTCCCGCCTCCCCACCTTGTCCCCTGCAACCAGTGCGAAGTGGGTGTTGTGTTCTCCGGCTTCCCCGACCCTGCCTGCCTTCCTGTGCTGCTGCTGCTGCTATTGCTGTCTGATGAGGTGGCTGAGTGCCGGGTCCTCTGTCCTGAGCCTTGGCCTTCTCTCCCCAGGCCTTTGGAGGGGACGGGGAGAGGGAGCAGAACTGAAGCAACTTGGCCCAGAAAGCTGGGTACCGTGGGGGGGGGGGGTGCGCTCTGCTCTGAGTACACGTGACTGATCCTAAGAAGTGGCTGCTCTGCAGTCCCACCCACACAGGTGGGCGCCAGCCTACGGTTCTCCAACCCAGCTGCGGTCACTGGCTTGTCACAGCAGAAGCTAGTTAAGAGGAGTCTCTATCAACAACTGAACCCGTGCTGTTGCTAAGCTCCCTGAGCGCCCCAATCCTTGCTACTGGGCTCCTGACCTCAGGAGGGTAGGCTGAAGGTGGGTGGGGACTGGGAAGGAAGGGCTTAGCGGTCCTGCCCCTCCCCACCTCCAGCCGGCCTGGGTACGGCTGGGGAGAGAGCTTCTCTGGACCGGTCAGTCCCCATCCCTGGTTCCCTGGCCTCTGCTCAGTGCTGTGCACTCCCGAGGGATGGGTGTGCCTGAGTGCCTCCCGCAGCCTCAGAGAAGTGGATTAGTAGCTATCTGGTCTGGGTTCCAGGTGCCTGAAGCCACACTGCTGAGGAAGTTAAAAATCCAGGGCCTGGGCCCAACCAAGTTCCTTCCCTGCTGCTCTGGGGACCTGTAGAGAAGGGAGGAGGGCTGCTACTCCTGCCCCAACTCCTCTGTCTCTGCCATCATCTCTCTTTCCCCCTGAACATCCACTTTTTCCCAGTGGGCTGTTCTGAGTGTATACTCGGTGGAGGCTGCTGCGTGCCACAACTTTCCTCTGAGGAAGGTCCTTGGTTGGACCTAGGGCAGGGCTGAGCTTGGGGTGGGGAGTCAGGGGGCCTGTGTGTGTGTGGGGGGGGGGGGGGCATGCTTCTTTCCCTGCCTCTGCCTCGCCAGACCGCTTTGGCTTCTCTTTTTATGTGGGTATTTATTACAAGTGGCCTTGTGTCAGACACACTCAGTTGTGCACTCGGCTCCCCACCTGGACACAAGATGGCCTTTCAGTGTGGGGAGAGGAAGCCAGTGTCCCTAGGTGTGAAGTTTGCTTTGACAGGCTGGGGGCAGGAGGAGTGGCCTGCAGTGTTCTGAGGAGGCTGGCAAAGGTCTTGAACAGGTTTGGACACCTAAGAACCCCCTTTCAGTTCCTTCCTGGTCCTGGAGACTTCCCAGGGGACTGCTCTCCTTTGTCTCTCCTGGGGTGGGGAAAAGGAGGGCCTGTGGACACCCTAGAGGCCTCTAAGAGGGAGCCCCACACCCATCCCAGCACAGCACTCACACCTCACAAGCTCGCTGCCTTCCTGCCCCTGCAGCCACCACCTGCCACCCTGGTTCTTGGGGAGACCAGTTTCCACTCTTCCTTGAGTGATTACAACCGAAAGAGCAGAGGGAGCCCGATCAGCCTGGCGCCCAGGGAACAGAGAAATGTTGGGGAACCTGCCCTCCCTCTCAAGCTCTGTTCACCTCCCTGCATCCTGAGGCCATTCCAGAAAGTGTGTCAACCAGTGGCCTCTCGGGCCTGCACAGATACCTCATCCGCCTGTTCACCGCCCCTGCCCCTCCCCACCCCTAGCAGTGGGGGCCTTCGAATCTAGTGCCGAATGACTATGTCCAGATTGGTGACGATGGGTGTTGTTGCTGTTGTTTTTGTTGTTTGTGAACGCTGTGATGCCGTGTGCCCGAGAGGGCAGCCGCCGCCCAGCCCTTCCTTGGGCATCTCCCCTCTGAGAGCTGTCAGGACCATATCTGTCCTCACCCTGTGGGACCGCCTGCCCCTCCCCTCCCTAGCCCTTCCAGCCTGGGGGACGCGTGCGTGTGCGCACACATACACACACACATACACACACACACCTTACCTCTCATGCGTGTTTTACTTTTTGATGTTAAGAGTGGTTCACTGGCTGGGAGCCTTTACCTCGGGGAGAGGGGGAGGTTGGTTCCTTGGGGGGCCAAAGAAGGGCAGGGAGTGCCTGGAGGGGAATTAGGGGTCACCATACCCCTGCTCTCCAGGAACAGCTTCTCCCCCATCCCAGGGTTCCATCCCCATCCCCTAAAGAGGTGGCCCTTGTTTACAGTGAGGACTCGGTCACTGTGTCTCCGTTTCCTGAAATATAAACCGTAGCGACCCCAGACTGTAGAGATTTTTATGTGTTTGGATACATCTGCTGTGTGGGAAAAAAAAAAAAAACCCTACAAAAACCCTAATTTTGTACATATTGTATTTTTACTATTGAACTGTATTCTAGTGGCTGTTCATGCTCCAAGACTTTAGGTATTGAGACATGAATACTATCCATGTAATAAGCACTTGCCTGGAATAAAATATAAAACTGAAATAAACCTGCACTGAAACCAGAGATGGGGCTGTCAGGCTGCAGCATCTGGGTCACTTTGTTGCAACAGGAGGCAGAGCCTTTTAGGGAAAGTCCTCTAGCAAGCATCGGGGTTCTTAACCCTGTGGACATTTGAGGGGCATGGGTCCTCGAGCAGCTTCGGTGCTGGTCAATTTTAGAAGATTTGGGGCCTTCCAGTTCTGATGCCAGTGTTCGATCCTAAACAGGCTCTGAGGACTGCAATTCTGGTCTTCCTTATACTTTTGCAATACTTCATACTTCCTCAAAACCATTTTTACAAACACTATCTTGTTTCATCTCTTAACAGCATGGCGGAGTAAACGAGCCAAGAACTAGCCCTGTTCTGGCAGATAAGGAAACAGGTTCGAGGTGGCTTGGTATGGCCACACAGCTAGCCTGCAGTCCAATCTGTCAACTCCGTGCAGAGTTCCCCAACATGTACCACCCTGCCCTGGGCCTGCTGTAGAGTTGTGAATCCTGAACTTGATAAAGTTCCAGTAGGAAAGGTGGAGGGGAACCGCCTCAAGATCTGTGCGCAGAAGGGTGAGAGGCTTCCTTAGAGGGCAATGCACTTCTGAAGTTGTAGTTAGGACGGGTCATCTGGGGAATCCATAAGGGAAAGGAACAAAAAGAGGAAGAAGTTTGAAGGTCAGGACTCAAAGAACCATGTTCTAAGATGGGCCCGGAAGACCCTTGTCCCTATAACATCTCTCCCAGTTTAGGGGAAACCAGCCCTTTGGCAGGCTGTCTCAGGAGGAAGTGGGGAGGTAAGGAAGAGGCCTAACTATAGACCAGGCAGGCTGCCTTGTTGAATGCCCCAGCAACAGGTTCCCCACTCCCAGCCCCAGCCAGAGGAATGGACTCCACTTCTCTTCCTGGGGTGGGCTATCCTTAGGGAAGGAAGTGGTCACCAATGTCTTGGGTCCCATTCTCTTGAAGAAGCACCAGCTCAATAAAGGCCAGGCCCAGTGTCCCTCTGTCCTATAATCCTGCCAGTCCTTTCACTTGCGAGATGCTGGCTCCCCCTGCTGGTAGCTCCAGGAAGAGATGAGTCCCCTGACCTTAGGGAAGGCTTTACGGTTAGGACTAGTATTTCCTACGTGCCTATTCAGTGTCAGACACTGTCAAACACTGGGGACAAAGATGAAGACTCTGCCCCTGGTAGTGATGACCCAGTATCATCTCAGGGATATCACTATCTTTAAAAAAAAAAATTTATGAAAGAGAGAGGGTGTGAGCAGGGGAGGGGCGGAGAGAGAGGGACACAATCTGAAGCAGGCTCCAGCTCTGAACTGTCAGCATAGAGCCCGATGTGGGGCTCAAACTCACGAGCCTCGAGATCATGACCTGAGCTGAAGTAGGATGCTTAACTGACTTGAGCGCCCCGGGCTAGCACTGTATATTAAGGGTAGGCAGAAACTCCCCCAGCTCAGCTGGAGCCTGCAAGAGGGGGCCTGTGATCAGAGTAACAGAAAACAAAAATCCCGATTTAGGAATCCAGGTGCTTCCATTCAGCAGCTCTGTGTGAGAGGAAGACTTCAGGGGTTGGAGGGTTCCCTGAGGTGGGGTTCCTACTCGCGCTTCTTGCTCTTACTCGGCACGTGGCATTGCCCTCCGTGGACCCATCACTTTGGCTGCTGTCCTCTGGTCCTAGAAGCCGAGCCAGGAGGATGGGGAGTGCCCACACTTCTGGGTGGAGAGGAAGGTGGGAGTATGTAAAGGAACCAGACCACTCCCAGGCTAGTTTATATGGAGCCTTGGTGAAGTCACAGCACCGGAAATTCAGACTGCTCCAGGCAACAGTGGGGGAAGTGTTGCCTTGAGGGGTTTATAAGGTTCCCTGGACCCAGATTTCCCTGTGCCAACTAGTTTCCTTGCCTTGGCAGCTCTGAGTTGATAACAGGCCCTGATGCCAGAAAGCCTGTGTCCTCTAGACCAGAGCACATGCTGATGGCCGGAGCCCTCTCCCAGGAGCTGTTGATGATGGGGGCAGTGGTCCTCTAGGGTGGGGGAAGGCAGGTGGGAACCTACTATTCCAGTGGGGCCCTCAGCAGGTCTGATCCCTCCTGACACTTTCCTCATGCCCCATCCTGGAGCAGGCATCGCAGAGTGCTCCGTGGCCAGGAGCCAGGGCCAGAGGGGCTGGGTCCTTCCCCACCAGCTGGAGGGGCCGGGAAGCTCCTGCAGATTCCAATTCAGGCTCCAACTCATCATTATAGCTGGTCAAGAGGGCAGGCAGGCTGGGGAAGGGGTGGGACAGGGACCTATACTCATCCAGAGGCTGGTCAAGTCGTTGGTTGGTCTGAGATAGGAACACTGGCTCTGGGGTGAAGTCGCCCCACTGAGTATTCGGGGTCTAGCTATCCCCTGCTCCTGACCAGCCCACAGCTGAGGTCCCTCTCTCCTGGAAACTTTGGTTCTCTTTTTTCACCGTCCTTGCCTTGTGGGGCTGGCCCTCTGTACAGTTCAATTGTGGAGCTTCCAGAATTTGCCAGTACACAAAGTCACTTACTGTCCAGTGAGTGTCCACTGCCCACTCAGCAGCCCCCAGAGCCACAAGGATTGCCAAATGCTGTGTTTATTGGTCTGTTAACAACACTGAAGAGTATAGTTTCTGAACCAAAAAACATATACACTCTGCTTCTCACAAAACCAGAGTCACTAAGGCAGGCACACAATGGCCACCATGCTTGGTGGAGGCTGAGGATTCACAGACAAGGGTAGGCAATGGGGCAGCTGGCCCTCAGACAGGCCATGCAGTGCCCAGGACAGGGGTGGGTTGAGGAGACTGCAGGATGCCCAAGGGCCGCTGGGCCCTTTTCATGTTTCTCAAAGGCAGGGAGTCTCCAGACCTAAGTGACTGCTGGACAGGCCCCTGTGGCAGAATGGCCCCAGGGCAGAGCCTTAGCCTTATGTGTTTAGGGGTGGGGGGGCAAGTAGTGATGACAGAGCAAGCAGTGTGCTTAGGCCTGGGATCAGGAGCTGGGCCCTTCCCGACATCTCTATGAGTGAGGCTCCTCCAGGGGGCTTCGCGTCTCCAGGCTTCTTGGCATCCTGAGGAGCATGGGGCAGGCAGGGCTGGCCTTGCTCCTCACCAGGGACAAACAGGGATGACCCAAGCATCCTCCCCTCCCCCCCCCACCCCCCACCAGACCGAGGGACCCAGTGGGTGCCTGAGACAGGTGATGGGCTGTCCCAAAGCTCTGGGGCCTGTCCCTGAGAGGAGGCTATCACAGGATTTCCTCCCTAAAGAGTCACCCTGGGATTCCTCTCAAGGGCAATGCTCCCACTGCGTTTCCAGGTCATCCAGTGGGCAAAAGTGTCATTTTTCAGGGGGGCATCTAATGCTTGAAGCAAGAACTAGGTGGCGAGAGTGAAACTGTACAGGTACACGTAGGTGCCCTGTACGGGCTGGGGAGCGCACGGGGTCACCCCAGGTGGCCAAAGGCAGTGGCAGTGCTGCTGAGGTGGGCTTCTCCCACTGGGCCCGCATCTTCTGACTGCCTCAAGGTCTCCTGCACCCAGAACACATGCCCGAACCGGCAGCTGTTCTGGCTGCCCCCACTGGGGCTGCGGTGGGCATATGCACTATGCCTGCAAGAGGACTCGAAGAAGAGATACAGCACAGTGTCCCTTTGCCCACATGACCCATGCCAGGTGGGGCCAGGCAACTACGGCCCGTTATATCTATACGGCCCCAGGCTGACCTAGGAGACGCCAGGAGGAGCAGTCTGGGCTGAGGCTGCAGGTGACGGTGGGGCTATTTCCAGGTGTTTGAGAGGGGAGCAGAGTAGGTGTCCCCCAGGGAGCCACTCCCTGAGGCCAACCTCTCCCATCCCATCCCTGGCCTGAGGGCATCCAGGCCCCTGACTTGCCCTGCAGGGCCAGCACTGCCCAGAGTCCGATCCCAGGCTCACAAACGCTTTGTTAGGAACACGGGTGGGCAGGCAGGGTTGGCCGGGGCTCGGGCAGTCTCCGCTGCACTGCCCTGCGCCTCTGCCCGCGGGGGCCGGGGGCCCGGAGCCCAGGCTCCAGTCAGCTGCCGCTTCCTGGCCACAGCCCTCACTTGTTCTCTATGAGCATCTGCACCTTGTGGACGAGGTCCCGGGCAATCTGCAGGATCTCCTGGGCATCGTGATGCTCAGCCCGTTCTGGGGGAGACAGAACTGTGGGGATGCTGGGGCAGGGGCAGTAGTCTGCGAGGAGCCCTGTGGTGGCCCACCCTGCTGTTTCCAACAACCTGCTGGACTCGGGACATCTGCCTACGGGGAAGGGACTGGAGATTTCTGAGAGCCCCTCCAACCCTTCCTGGGCCAGAAGTGGAGCCCCCCAAACCCCTGCAGGGGGCAGCCGGGATGGCTGGGCGGCTCCTACCATTGAAGAACTTGATGATGTCGGTGAAGTCCATGTTGTTGTCCCGGATAATCTCACGGTAGGCCTCTACCAGGGCCAGGGCGATGAACAGGACAAAGTGCTCTGATGAGATGTGCCGGGCCGCCCAGATCACCTCCCACACGGCAAACACGTCCTCGTACAGCAGCTCTGGGGACAGTTAGGGGCTAAGGCTGAGCCTGGCTCCCCATGGGCCTCTAGGTAGAGCCAAATGCAGAGACAGAGCTCCAGGGGCCTAGGTCCTGGGGTTCTCCCCGTTCCACAGAGCCCTGTCCAAGCAGAGGGTTCCAAGCCCCAGGTCGAGACCCTGCCCTTCTCCTTGGTGATTCCCGCACACTGGACTTGGGCAGCCTTCACACCTGTGTTCTTGTCAGCTGCTCTTTATAAGCCTTGCTGCTTGAGAAGATTTGGTTTGAAAACAGTCCCCAAAACCACTGGCTTAGGGTGACTGCTGGCGGCACTCTGGAATCACGTAAGGAGCTTTTAAAATTGTGGATGCCCAGGCGGCCACACTTCATTAAGGCTGGGGCTGGGTGAGCCTGTGACGCTGGCATGTCTAAAAGGCTCCCCAGGTGGTTCCAAAGTGCAATTCGGGTTAGGAACCACTGACTTTGGGGGAGAAGGATCTCCCACTGCCTTGACCCTAGTCCCACCATCAACCCATCTCTTACCTCTCTTAAAATCCAGGAGGAACCAGCGGTAACAGAAGTAAAAGTGGGTGTAGTCTCCATTCTGATGCATCAGCTCAAACAGCTCTGAGTCCAGGATCTTGCAGAAGTAGAGAAAAGGAGGCCAACTGAGCTGATGCTGCCTCTCCCAGCCTCCCCTGCCCACTGTGTGGGCTGCTGGCATTGCTCCCGAGACCCTCCGGTCTCCTTGGGTGGAGGCTGCCCTCTGCTGCCCCATCCGTCTCTCTGGGAGTTGCTCTCTTTGCAATTATATCACTTTCTGGGTGTTTGATTCACTGTCACCTGTACTACTCACCAACACTTTCACGGGCACAGTATTCCCATACTGACATCCCCCTCAATTTGCAACACTGAAAACAATGATTTCTCAAGTGATAGAAATTAAGCTTATACATAAAGGACATTTCTGGAATGCTCCCTGGCCTCCCTGTGGATTATGGACGAGCCTGGAGGTGCCTGGTCACGAGCCCACAGGCAGCTGCACACCTCACCTGGATGAGGGAGCGCATGTTGGCAAAGTGGGTGTCCATGGCGCCCCCGTTGGGGAAGTTCTGGCTCATCCTCTTCATGAGGTGGCTGAAACAGCTGTAGGCCAGCTGATCTGAGGGGAGATGGGAGTGAGGCCGGCAAGGCAGCAGACCCCAATGCCTCATCTCACAGGAGGTGTCCTGTGGTCCGGACGACAGGGTTGGCCTACATTCCCACCCTTCCAGAGCTTGTGGTCTTCTTTTCCTTTCTCCAGCTGATCTCAGCCCAATCCCAATACCATTCTGGGAATACTCTCAACCCCCACCCCCGGCCCAGTCCCTCACCATCATCGAGGACGACCAGGAGAGGTGCCAGCAGGTCGCACATGCCCTGCACATAGCCCACGTCCAGGTGCTCCCACACGTAGCTGAAATGACGGGGAGAGAGCCACTGTGGTTGTGTGCCATCCTCTGCTCCCCGCAGGGACCCCTAGGGAGATGGTCCCTAGAGCGGCCTGCTACCCAGAAGTCAGCCTTTCCATGACCCTAAAGTTCAGGGAGTATAGTGGTAACCCACAGTCTCTGTCCTCAAGGCACCCAGGGGCTCAGGGAAAGACAATAAACGGCTTTCACCGCTCGGTTTGCTCGGGTGAGGGCAATCAGCTAGGCTTCCTGGAGAAGTATGGCCGAGGCTGAGATCTGAAAGACCTCTAAGAAAGAAGAGGGGTGGGGTGGGGGGCACAGCGGGGAAGTGTTCCAGACAGAGAGAGCTGAGTGTGCTTCAGTGCAGGGCAGAGGAGCAGGGCACCTGCCAGACCTAACCTTCCACAGAGCAGGGTCCCTGCCTCCCTCCCTGAACCCTGCCCCACAGTGGCACCTGCACATGACGTCTCTGAGCCTCTCCAGGTTGGGGGGCGTGAAGTACCAGTAATTGCGGTCACATCGCTGCACATCCTTGTCTATGCGGTGCAGATTTAAGGCCATAGTATCCAGTAATTCTATCTGAAAGAGTGGGGGGCCCTCAGGAATGAGTTGGGGGCCAGAAGTGGTGCCTACATAAAGGGATGCAGCAAACGCAGGAACCAAGAGACTCTGAAAACAGAGCCCCCAGGGATGCTGAGAGATGCGCTCAGCACCCCCTGCAGGACAGTGAGGGTAGCCCCACCTTCCACCCACCAGCCCGTCCCCACGCCTCAGGGATGTCAGGAGGGCCTCTGGGGCTGGCTGAGAACAGTCCCTGGGGAATGTCCACATACAGTGTAGGCAGCAGCGCACACGGCCGCAAGCTCCTCCCCTGCCTCCAGCTCGCGAGCCCGCGAGGCCTTCTCCTGGCTGGGATCTTGGGGCTCGGAGAAAACACGGGATGCCAGGACCGGCCCGTCGGAGCCTTCCTCCCCACCGCCATCGTCCTCCTCCTCGAAGCCCATGCTCTGCCCCTCGTCTATGCTCGACTGGATGCCCGAGGCCACGGAGTAATTGCGAGAGGATGGCAGTCCCGAGTCTGGAGAGTCAAACTCCACTGACTGCTGCTGTTCCACCATGGTGGTGCCGGGGGGCCCTGCTCCCGGCTCCTGCTCAGGCTCGGGTCTGGGATCTTCAGTGCCTGGGGGCTTTGGGGGCTCCAGGTCATCCACAGAGAGAAATACCTGGTAGGGGTGAAGAGATGGTGGGGCTCACACCTATACTCCAGCACCTTCCCTCAGCTCACCGTTTCCTTCCTGGGGTCCGAACAAGAGGGATGGAGAATGCTACAACTCCATGGCCTCCACACTGCCTCACCCACCACCCCCAGGTTGCCAAGCCTCCCCTCTGACCCACACAACCAGGGGGAGAGCAATCAGGCTCCGGGCAAACACGGAGACACCATCTTTTAGCCCCATCCAGTCCCCCTCCTCAGGCCTCTCTCTGGGGCCTGAGAAAAAGTGTGAAGCACTGCAGGACTACCTGTGGCTGCTGCAGGGAAGGGGAACTAGAAGCTTAGACACCTGATGGCGGATGTGAGTTACATGTAACTCTACTAACGCCTGAAGACGTGAGGCTGCCTCCAGTTAAGAGAGCTTGGTACTAAAGAAGGCTGGCACTAGACTTGGTGTGGCTGCTAGGGCAGCCTGGTGGGCGGCAGGCTGGAGGTGTTAGGAAAACAAGTTCTTCCTTATTTTCCACTGACTGGCAGAATAAGACAGGAAACTTCTCTAGCAAGTGCCTAATCAGTTATATTAGTTTCACACGCACGCTCAGGAGGGGACAAATGGCAAGGTAACCTGTTCTACTGATTCGAAACAGTCCACCTCTGTGGACAAGTCCCAGAGAGAATCAAAGAGACATATACAGATTTTTTTCTATTTGGGCTATGTAGGGAAAGGGATACTAAAAGGAGTTTTCACTTTGGCAAGAAGCATGAAGTGTTGGGTTAGAATCAGGCAAGGCCATGATTCTAAGGCGACACAGAGCCTCAGATTAGTGCCAGCAAAGGAAAGCTACTGCTGTTCATGTGCTAAGCATCTGGGGCACTGGTTCAGACTCAGGACTGTACAAAACCCAAAGCCAGAGAGAAAGAGAATATGCTCATGAATAGGGGAGTAAGAACAAAGCACATGGAAAGGAGCACAAAGTTATATTTCTCCAGCTTCAGTTTTCTGTTAACGCTAGTAAGCATTTAGTAAAGTGACAAGAATGTATGTTATCAAGAGAGACAATTTTAGAGAAAAAAAAAAAAAAACAAAAAACCATGTAAGTTAATAAAAGGATATCCCTAAAACGGAAACTTATCATTTCTGTTTCAGCCAGCAAGCCACGGTTTGTCACCTGCTGTTCATCTAAAGGCAGGGGTGATGCCAGAAGAACTACAGAGGCTCTGAACTAGCTTTGCCTGGTTAATTCCACTAGGGGATGGAAAACACCACAGAGGGAGGGAGATCTCCAGACACCAATGGGACCTGAGAGCTGTTCTGGTCTCTGACCAGTAGCTCTTGGTGAAACCTCCACAGTCAGAGGTGACAGGGGACACCAAGGCCCAAAGAAAAGAAGTTACTCAGCTTGTTGGCAGCGGACCTGGGACTCGAACCCGGGCTGCCTGTCCCTAGCCTTGAGATGTCTCTATAAGGATGGAGGGCTTCCCTAAATCCTGATATACCCTTCTTTCCCTTCTTGTCCATTAAAACAGAACATAGTGCACTATCTCATTTTATTCCTGCAACACTCAGAGAAATGGGCAGCAGGGGGACAGTCATCCGGTTTTTCAGTAGAAGAAAATGAGACACAGACACATTAAGCCATTCTCCCAGGGCACCGGTGCCAGTGACTACTAGAGGTCGGGCTGGTGCTCAGGACTCCATGTTACTCCTATAAAACGCCGGTGGCCCCTGCCCCTGGCTGCCCCGGGTCCCGTCAGGCTCACGTCATTGCTGATGGTGGAATCTCGGTGGATGAGGCGCTGCACATGGCTGTCGATGCTGCTGCCCGAGGAGAACTTGGTGAGTGTGGCTGGCTGCGCGTCCCTCTCCCGCTGCCTCACTGCCACCTCGCAGGCCTTCCACTCTGCCAGCACCCGCTTGTACCTTGCTGCCACTGCTGAGTCCACCTGTCTCAGAGCATACCGTGACCATGGAGGGAGGGGTGTCCTGGGACGGCAGGGGTGAAGACTGCGGGGCTGCTCTCTGCTAACATCTTCCTGTGCCATGTTCCTTTCTGTCTGGGAAGGGGCCAAGGCTTCAGGGATCCCTCCCTGGGGTCCCCTGGCTCAGCTCATCTCCCTATCCCCACGGGAGGGGGGGGGTCCCCTTACCTGCTCCATCTCCTTCTTGCTCATGCCAAACTTGTAGTGGCCAAGCAGAAAGGGCCAGACATCCTTACGGATCTCGTGCTGCACACCTCCATAGTAAACTTGCCGTAGCAGCTCCAACTCCTTGTAGTTCTGTGGGACCCAGGAAGTAAAGGTCATATAACCCCCATGGTAACTGCGGCCCGGCTGGGTGGCCCTATCTCCATCCATCCCATAGAGAGCTAGGGCCGGGGCAGTGATTCAGTCACTCTGCTGAAGCCCAGACAGACTCTGCTTTGGGAGGGTCACATCCTCCCTGCCCCAGACTACAGCTGGATGAGATCCAGTTCAACCTCTCTTCCTTCCAGGATAGGCAATGGAGCAGAGAGGCAGAGATTTGCCCAAGATTTCAGAATAATGTGGAAGCAGACAAGAACCAGTCCAGTCCCCTTCCTATGGAGACCCACAGACCCAGCTGTCTGACCTGGGCCACTCCAAGGCCATTGGTCCTGGCCCTACTACATTTTACCTGAATGCCCATCTGGTCTATGCAAGCTGCTCCCAGAGCAGGCTGCTCTGCACTCACTGCTGCTCCCCACCCCACCCCGGCCCCTAGCCCTGGCATCCCAGAGTGTGCACCTTTTCATCCTTCTGATACTTGCTCCACACGTCCTTGGTGAGGCCCCCGGAGGCTCCTGGGGGCCGGGCAGGCGGGATGATGCTGTGACGCACGAGCGCTGACAGATGGGTCCTCACCGTGGACAGGTGGCGGCAGTAAGCCAGCCCTGTGGGGGCAGGGGAGCCAGAACACCGTCAAGTGGTGCCTCCCACAGCCCCCACCGCTCACGACCCCACCTCACCCTGCACTCACAGCCGTAGAAGGCCCGGGACACGATCTGCCTCTTCATGCTCTCACACAGCAGCCTGAGGGGCAACCTGTGGAAATAACCTGGTTCAGAGAGGAGGGGCTACGGCCCCTCTGGTTGGGGGAGGTTGAGAGAGAAGGACATCCTGTGTGGGGGACAGGTAAGGTCTTCGGGCGGTACGAGGAGCAGGATCCACAGCCCAGCGACACGTCTGTGGGTTCCCTGTGTCTGGCAGCCACCCTAGGTGGTGCTGCTGGGGACCCAGCCTGGCCCCAACCACCCAAGGGACCTTGAGCAACTAACTTCACTTCATGTTAGTGAATCTGGGTTTCCTCATGTGAAAATGGAGAGAACCACCTCAGGTCATTAGGAGTAACAGGTAAAAGAGAGCACCTTGCAAAAGCATCAAGTGCTGGCAATGTGACCCGCACACAAATGCCATTCACGCACCATTCCTGGCACCTGGCAGATGCCCAGATATCTGGTGTGTCCTCAGATGTACAGCCTGATGGCAGAATCTGCATCCACATTAGGAAGGGGAGCTCGCAAGTACTGCATACCTACCATGGTGCCAGGCACAGCTCTGGGCATTCGTATGAGTCATACACCTCATTTAATCCTTACAGGTACCTTACAAACCAGGTGGTATTATTCCCATTTTACAGATGAGGAAACAGAGGCTCAGAAACGTAGAGGCCCACGGAGACTCAATAACTTGCCAAAGTCACATAGGTAGCAGAAGTGAAATTCGAACCCAGGTCTGTCCAACTTGAGGCCACCCTGTCAGACAAGTGACATAGCCCTGAAGGACAGAATGCCCACACACAGACACACCCACAGGGAGCTGGTGTTCTGGGCCCTGCCCACTCACCGGTCGGGGACACGGCTGCAATGGCTGGGGGCTGCATATGGGGAGCTGCTGGTGGAGCAGGAGAGGCAGGAGGGGCCCTGGCGGCACAGGGCCTCCAGGTGCCAGGTTGGCAGGCCGGGCCCAAAGCCCTGCATTTCAATCATGTCACCAGCATCTGAGGACAGGAAGGGGGCCCTGGTCAGGGCCTGGCAGGCCTCGTCCCCCAAGCACCCTGAAGCACGCCCACCTCTGTGCCCAGAGCTGCAGCACGGAGTCACCCGTTGGTAGCAAATCCATAGGGTGGTGCCTGCCTGGTGCGGAGCCCAGAGATGGAAATGGTGGAGAGTGCCTGACATTTCCCGCCCTCCACCTAGTCTTTCTGCATGTGGGTAAGTGTGTCTGTTCTCTCCAACTTGCTAGCAGCAATGGAACGAACGCTTGCTTTTCTAGAGGGAGAAGAAAAAAGAGAAGGAACGAAAGCCTAAGCTCTCTAAAACACTGCTAGCTGGCTTGGCTTTTGAGGATTCAGCCTGGTTCTCTTGGACAAACTCTGAGATGCGCAGGAAGGTGCCTGCAATCCTGCATACTTTGAACCTCTCCACACCTGGAGTCTCCCCTGATCAAAGCTCCTAAGGATCCCGGAGCCACTTGTCCTGGTCCCCAGACCTCACCCCTCCGAGGGTTCTAGATCTTGTGGATAAGGAGGAGCAGTGCTCCCCTCCAGGCCAGGTGCCCCCACTGCCAGCTCACATGGGTTCGTCCTGAGTTCTCCATCCTCGCCTTGCCTGAATTTAGCACGGTGGCCTCCTCCAAATACACAGGTGAGCCGGCAGGAAGAGCAAAATTCCCGGGGCTGCCAGGCCACTGAGGAGGTGGTGGCTGGGCACACAGTTCCACTGTCCAGAAGAATGTGCCAGGTGCAGCCTCAGAAGATGGTTCCTTGGACGCATCTACACCGCCAGCAGATTGGGCCAGCTCAGCTGGTCTGAATCAGAACTCAAGACCCTTCAGAGCTCCCAGGGCCTGAGTGGGGCAGAATACCGCTCATAGGGGGTCTCTGGCAGGTCCAGTGAGTCACAAAGACGAAGCAAAGTGAGGGCAGAAAGTGTAAGGACCAGGAGATGACGCCAGGAGGGAGGGGGAGAGCACAGAAGAGGGAAGAGGAGGAAAGAGAGACATGTGAAGAGACTTTTCAAGTAGCTTTTTTTCCTATGAATCACAGCCTGGGCCCTGGCCCTGCCAGGAGTCTGGAGCAGACCTAGGACTGGTTTTTGCAGGAGCCAGACTCCAGCTCTGGGTGTGCCTTGGTGGGGAGGGCTGAGCTGAGCCCTCTCCACTCCCCTCAAAGGATGCCCTGTCTTGGCCTGAGGCTCTCTTCCCAGACCCACAGCTGGGATTTTTGTAGATATTTGGCCCTTCAGCTCCACCAGGAGGCAAATTAAGGGAACATATTTGGTGTAGAGGGGCTGCGGCTCTGGGAGTGAGGAGTTGCAAGCCATGCCCAAAAGTGGGAAGAGGGAGGGGATAAATGCAGGTGGGGTGGGGCAGGAGCCCAGCTCATGCCCCTGCAGCAGGCAGGAGAGAGGCCGATCGTGGGAGGGGGGCAGGAGCGGGCCCAGCCAGGCAGGCAGCAGGCAACAGGCGGGAAGGTGGGGGCGCCACAGGTGCAGAGGATGAAGGGGGGGCACACAGGGAAACAAGCTCATGCCCAGAAAGTAGGGCCCAACCAAGGCAAGACTCCTGGGTCAATGCTCTTCACCTTAATTCTCCAGGAAGGAGCTGAACCAGCCAGCATTGAACACCACATCTCTGAATTAACCCAGTGCAGACAGCTGGAGCTCTGGAGTGACTGGGTGAGGGGCAGCAGGCTGGACATTGGGTGGGGGGAGGGGTCTGCTGGGCCAGCTTTGACTCTGACTCTCTCCTCTGAGCATGAGGAAAGTTTGAAGCAAAAACAATCAGGGTGGTTGAACCCCACAGCCCCTAAGACTCCGAGTGAAAGGTGCCTGGCCTGGAGCAGAATTAGAGTGAACAGCATCTCTGCTCTGTGGGGAGGCAGCAGGAAAAGGAGGAGAGGTGGGGGAGAGGGAGGAGAGTCTGGACACCCGCCACTTGAATCACATGCACAAGTCAAGCATGTCGCAGGCCTGAGAAGCAACGGCTAGTAGAACGGACTCAACAGTGTTGTCATTATGGACTGGGGTGGAGGTGGGGGCTCCCACGTCAAATCCCCAACCACCTGCCAATTCTCCTCTCATGCCTCCTCCCCTTTCCCAAGTACTGGGGCCCAGGAGCTGCCTACTGGGTTGGTCTGGCTCCTGAGTTCCCCAAGAGGAAGCCCTGACAAGCCCTGAGGCCTCGGGTCCCCATGTACATGGAGGCTTCTCTGACCCTGGAGGCCCTAAGACTAGTCGGGGACAGGCTTCCTGGTGCCAAGTCTGCCAGGACAGGGCCTCTGCTGGGACCCCCAGCCTAAGCCTGATATCAGTTCCTGGGGATCCCTGTCCTTCTTGGCTCAGCCTTCCCAAACTGCTCAAAGTCCATTATCCCATAAATAAGCATCAGCCCCAAGCCCAGGTTTGCAAGGGGCCAGACGGCAGTCTGTCTGGCTCCCCTGCACTCCTGCCCGGGCTGGTCTGTGGGTCCTACCAGGAGGGCTGGCAGGGAGATGCAAGGGCAGGCATGTGGTGGGTAGGGGGCAGCTGGTAGGGCTGTGCTAAGGGTGTGCTAAATGTGTGCTAGGCCATGGACTTGGTTTCCCAGGAAGGGGGGAGACCCATGGCTGCTTTGGTGGCTGGGATGTCACATATTCTTAGATACATTCTGTAGGGAAGGGAAAGGGGAGAAGAAATAAATTCTGTGGCATGGGAATGGGTGGGGACGGGGAAGTTCCCCTAAACTCCGAGAGAGCTGGCCCTTCATAACCAATTTTCCCTTGAGCATCCCGGCCTAGCCTTCTCAGGTCCCCTGGCCAGTCACTTTCTAAAAAAAGAGCAGGATTCCTCTCTACCAGCCTAGCTCTGTGCTAAGAAAGATGGGTGGTACACAGAGGAACAAATGCTGAGGGGCCATGGGCACTGTGCTGTGTCATTTACAACGAAGGGACCTCTGTACCTGTGGTTTCCGGGCTCTGTGAAGGCAGGAAACACCTATCTTACATCCCTGGCACATTTATTTCCAGATTTCATGCTGAAGCACCAGGCAGTACCTGCCGGAGCCCTCAGCCCTGCTGGGTAAACCCACCCCTAGGTCCCTTCCCGTGGTGGCTCCAGCACCTCAACCTGAGCCACAGGACTCATTCGTGTGAGCTATCCAGCCTCCACCCCCCCTCCCCCCAAGAAGGGGCCTGGTGCCCCTATCCTGTTTCTGTCAAGTCAGGGACCAGAGGTCCAGGGCCGAGGGTCCAGCCTTCCCTGCCAGCAGGGCACAAAGAGACACTGCCTCAGGTTTGCCAGCATGACCCCCTGGAGTGGGAACAGTGCTCGGAGAGCCATTCAGGGCTCCCAATAGTCAGACCTTCCTAGCAGACGATCCTCCCTCTCAGGCATGAAGCCCTCTCCTTACACTACACCAAGTGGGGAGCCCAGAGCCACCTGCTCTTTGTACCATCCCCTCTTTTTAACGGCACCTCTTTCCACCCTCCCTGACCTGCCTCCTGATGGGGGACCGCCCTGGGTACCAGTCCCATAATGCCAACACTGCCGTCCGAGCCCCTGCGGTGGGTGGCAGGTGGGCCAGGGGGTGGGGCGGGGCAGGGCAGGAGAGGGGCAGGGATAAAAACCTTTCATCGGATTGGGAGCTGTGAGGTTCCGCGAGCAGATCATTGAGAGCATCGCGTGCAGTTTATCCTCCTCTTCCTCATCATCGTCCACCGAGGCCGCGCGGCTGGCCGCTAGGTGGTGGTAGTTAATAGTGACTGCTCAAAGAGAACAGCGAGAGAGGCAGAGGCATGAGGACCCTGGTCCAGGCAGGAGGGACCAGACTCCCTCCTTATGGGGAGGGAGCAGAGTCTGGGTCACCTGGAACCTGCCTGGCACGGAGAAGGGGATGTGGGATGGAAAGCTCTCTGGACCATTTATTGGGGAGAGTATGGAAGAAAGTGAGGGAAAGCGGCAGCTCCAGAGCTCCACTGGAGACCCTCTCTAGGAAGAACAGAAGACAGAACTGATGGGGGAGCAAGGGTAGTGAAAGACAGGGACCAGTTGGGACAGGCAGGCGGCTCAGGAGCTCCCCAGCCCTGGCCAAGGCTGGGTACGACTGTCGGCAGATAGATCCTGATCATTCTTTAGCTCGCATCACGGTCAGGCTAGACCAAATTTGAAGATTACCCAAACCCCCTCTTCAGACTGTAAATCCAAACTTCTCCAAGGTTTGCCCTGAGCTGCTCTTGAGGAGCCTGAGTCACTCGGCTGGGTTTCAGCTCCTGGGGCCCTGGCTTGCCCTTTGGGGAAGCAGTCCTTGAAGCAAAGTGACCAGAATTGGGAAATGCCAAAGCTTAAAGAGGGGAAGCGGAGACTAAGTAATCTAAGCCGAGCAACAGCCCAAGATTAAATGTCAGGTTTGCAAACACATTCTGACACAAGACATGACTCCTAGTTAGGTACCTCTGGAAGGGGAATCCCCCTGTCTTGTACCCTTCAAGCCTGTTGGGGCTGGTTGTGCCATGGCTGTGTGTTAGCAGTCTGGGTAATCTGTCCACTAATACAGAAACAACTTGCTCACAACTTATTGGCACAAGTTGGGAAATTTAGGGAGCAGGTGGTCCAGCTGGCAGTAAATGCTCCACACTGGTAAATTCTCTGACCTTATCCCCACAATCGGCGAGTCTGGCCTATAGGGCGTACCAGCACTCAGACCAGAAAAGAAACTCTGGTGTCACCAGATACCTATGCACAGGCCCCATGGGCCCAAAGGTGTGCAGGCAAGCCACCTTTTCAGCCCCCAAGTCCCCAAGGTCCCCCAGGCAGCTCCAAGTTTCACCTTCTTCAGATGCATCCCTACTCCAGTTAAAGCTCTTCTCATCAGTAGCTAGTTTGAGAAGGGCTCTGGCTCTGGAGGAGTCAGTGAACAATTTGCACCGTCCATAAAGAAGCACTGATTCTGCACCCAGGCTGCCTTGTGGAGGTCAGGTTGTGGGCCAAGGAGGAATGTAGAGTTCTCCATCTTCTATTTCTGGTCTCACCACATTTGTTTTTCCTTGGGGCAGGGAAGGAAAGGCTAAGAGGATACTGTACAATATCGGCTGAGCCAAGAATCTTGGGGTAACGAGGCGGAGGAAGACAGCTAGGGGAAGAGACAGGCAGCTTCTCAGAGGGATGATGTGCAAGGGATGGTCTGGAGAGAGGCTGAGTAATGAACCCCTCCTCTCAACCTGGCCTGGTCAGTGAGTGGACCCTGCCTGTAGCCCCTCCTGGGTCTCACTGTACTCCCCTACCTCCCTGAGCATCTTTCTCCCTTCCTCCACGGATGAGGCCTGGGATACTCACTGTGCTCGTGCCTGTGGCCGGGGTAAATGATCCGGAACACGTAGTCTGTGGCCCTCCCGGTGCCCATCTCCTCCACATCCACAGTCCGCACGCTGCTGCGTTTCCGTAGCTTGGGGAACACTTTCCCCTGCGGAGGGAAGGGTGGGTGGTCAGCCTGTGCAGAGCAGAGTCTGATCCAAGGTCCCACCCAAGGCAGCCTCTAAATTGGAGAGGCTTTCCTGGAGAAAGGAAGGAAGGTGAGCAGAGAACCCCCCTCACACATCCCTTTACTCCAGAGTGTTCCAATCCCTGAGGTACCTTCCCCTGCTGGGTCCAGAGCGGGGGCTCCAGCTGTCCTCGGGGCAGAAGTCCATTCTCCAGGCAGGACAGAAAGGACAGCAGGTGTCCTCCCTGTGGGAAGTGCAGTGGTGGCCTCTGGATGCCATCCTGGCTCACCAGCACGAGTGTGCCGCCGCTCTCTGTGGGGTGTACGTGGGCGAGTGAGGCTGGGCCTCCCTGAGACCTCTTGGCCATCACCACAGCCCAGTCAGCCAGGCCTCCCGGTTAGGTGAAGCACGGGGATGACAGGAGGAGGATAGGATATCCAATGGGCCATGCACAGCATGTGGCTGGGAGAAGGCAGTCTCTTTCCCCTCAACCCTGTACCCAGGACAAGGGAGGCTCACTTTGCTGGTGGCAGTGGATGCAGACAATCTGACTGAAGGGCACAACCAGGGCATAGTCCCAGTAAACGCTGGAAATGAACCAGATTGGTGTCACTGTGTCCCAAGACCTGTCATCCCGCTTTTTTCATCTCCCACCACCAATACCTGTGAAACTACCCTGAAGACAGGAGGACCATAGCCGAGAAGTGACCTCAGCCAGCCATGTCCCTCTGGGCCCCGTGCTGTCATGGCACAGAGCCCGGCAGTCTCAGCTGCCTAGAGCTTGGCTCAGGCAAACCTCTTCATGCCAGGCCTGGCTTGATCTTAGAGAGCTCTCTCCAGGCAGCCTATTCCTGCAGTTCTTGGCATCAGGATAAGGAGTGAGACCTGCCTCCCAGAGTAAGCTGAGTATGTCCACCCACCTTTCCCCCCAGGCAGGCCCCCCCCCAACCCTTCCCTGGCTTCTGGGAGGGAGTCCCAGAGCCCCCACCTTTTCTCCAGCTCGGAGTCCCCCAGAGTCCCGTTCATGAGTTGGTTGGGGGTCCATTTCAGAGTTAGGCTCTCTGCGGACTGGTGCAGGGAGAGGTAGCCAGGGACAGCCTCCATGTCCTCCTTCTAGGGGGAGGAGACACAGCAGAAGGGAGAGGTGATAAGGGGTCAAGGCTCCCAGGGGAGGCCTATGGGAAATAAGCTCCAGGCGGGAGCTGGGGAGGCTGATCTAGCATAGTCACAGGATCCTGGAATGGAGGCCAGGAGGAAGTAGGGGAGAACACAAGTGACATGTAGATGTGGGCACCTCCTCTCCCTGGCTGGCCTGGTGCTGCTACTGGTTCTGTCTTGTTAGTCTCCTGGATGCCAGGTACATCCTGGGCCAGCCATCCTGTTCGTCCTGTCTTCTGGCTGTCATTCCCACTTTTGGATAGCCTGGTTCTCAGTTATCCAGGGCAGATGACATTCCTGCCTCCTGCCAACTCAAGGCTGGGCACAAGGCTTGTGAAACTGTGAAGTGGGGGGCAGGGCCCTTTCTCCCCCTTCTTGCTAGTCAAACCCCTGAAGAACGGGACAAACGTGACTGGAAGGTTCCAATCCTACGGCCTTCAGGAGAGGGAAAGGAGGGGTGGGCGTTAAAGTTTTCTTACTGGCTGCACTAGCACGTTGTTCTTGCCGTAGAGCAACCGTGTTCTTGAATTCTGGTGCAGGGACTCCACATACTCGCGGGCACAGGCAGCTAGCCTGTCCTCTGATGCATTGCCACTTGAGTGCCGCTTCCGAATCTGTGCAGAAAGGCACGGCTCAGCCCCCAGCCCTGGGAATCAGCCTCAGGGAATGTTAAGATTCCACACAGACCCTCTAGCTGACCCAGGGGTCGACTCTGTCCTGGGTCTGCTCTTGGCCGCCCTCTTCTCTCCAGCCATGGACCATTGGTGTGCTCCTGGTATTTATATGTTAAGTGCCAGTGTGGATAAAAGGCTCTCCTGAGGTAACCACTACCTTGGTGCATCTCCAAGGCCCAGATTGCGTCTGCAAAGAATATGGAGGCCAAACTGCCCTTCCATACAGGCTCACGGGCATAGCCTGGATAAGTATGAGGGGTGGGGAGAGGGATACCTACTCCTAGGGCTGGGCGCTTTGCAGGGGAGTCCTGGCGATTAGGGGGACCCCGGATACGGTGCCTCTGGACTAGCTCATCAGCAGAGGGGTCAGTCCAGTAGTGATCAGCAGTCTTGAGCTTGGTGTACTCCAAGGCACAAGGTCCCACTGTGAAGACAGGGACAGTCAACTCACACGGTGCCCCTTTAGCACCTGTCCCTCAGCCCCCACTAGCCCAGCACCAGCCTCTCTGCTCTTAGGCTCACCTAGAAGAGAGGCCAAGATGGGGCCAAATACAGGATCTGCCAGTAACGCTTCCTTCTCGTAGTACTTGCTGCCAGGGGGAGAGACAGACAGCAGGACTCATTCCAGGGCAGTCAAGCTTACCAAGCAGGGACATCTCCACAAAGACCACATTCATGTGAATCACTAAGAAGTGATTACATAAGGACTGAGCTCTTTGTGGGGTGCCTGGTGTGGTCTACCCAGGTGGGGTGCCTGGTGTAGCACCCTTTGGGGTGCTAGAGGGGAAGACGGGGCAAGCCTATAGACTATTGTGAACAATCAAGCCTGCTGAGGCGTAGGGGTGCAGGGCTGCTCAGGAGGTGGGCCCCAAGGAGGGGCTGCCTGGGGGATGGGGCAGTCACCTGCAGTTTTCCACGAGGTACTGCATGACCCTGTCCAACACTTTCTCGATGAGCGCTGTGCGTACCCATATGTGTTTTAAGGCCTGTAGGCTGAGAGCCGGGGCCTTCCCACTGGCAGAGCCCTGTCTCCGCAGGGCATCCTGGTTGCCCGCTGAGGGTTTCCTGCAAAGAAAGTGTGAGGGCTTGGGGGTAGGCCCTGGACTGGTGGCATTGGGAGCAGAGTTTGGTGCCACAAGAACCCAGAGGACTAAAATGAGGGGTTGAAGTGGGGGACAGGGCATTGTGTCTAAAAGGAGCCAACCCCCACCCTTAGGCTGGTCTTTCACCCAAGGGGCCTGGCAAGAGATGAGCCCAGGAAGCCAACCTGGG
Source organism: Lynx canadensis (assembly GCF_007474595.2). Taxonomy (NCBI): domain Eukaryota; kingdom Metazoa; phylum Chordata; class Mammalia; order Carnivora; family Felidae; genus Lynx; species Lynx canadensis. Next base: position 14,073,208 of record NC_044316.2, read on the forward strand.
AAGTAGCAAATGCCAAGTGCAAAAAGCAGAAGAGAGGGATGGGAGGAGCTGGCCTGGGGCTCACCTGCCCTCTACTTGTTGCTGTAGCTCCTGTACCTTGTGGCAAATCTCCCCAGCCACTGGGCATGTCTTCCCCACCTTGGTGAACAGGGCTGCCATCTTGTCACTGCGTAGGAAGCCGGCAGCACGGCGTCTCAGCTGATGTAGCAGGCAAGCCTCCACTGCACCTGAGCCACAAAGGGAACGAGCACCTGAGCCCAGGTGAGAGGGGGAAAGGGAGAAACACTCCTCTTCCTCATACCGATGGAGAGCAGAGGGGCAAGGGCGGGCTCTGACCCATGCAGGGATGAGGGGGAGGGGTTTCAGTCTGAGGCAAGCCATGGAGACATACCCTGACCGCCTTCCAAAATTCCCCTCCCAGTCTCTCTGCCCCTGGCCAGGGTGGACCTGCAGGGGCTGACATGCCATACCGTCCCTCTCCCTGTCCCTCGCCTGGTGTGTCCATGCCTCCTGTATGCAGCATTGCCCCTGGGACTGTGAGGCCCAAAGCTGCCAGTCCCAGTGGCTCCTCACCTGCCCACGAGGGCAAGCACGGACTGCACCTATACAACAGGGACTGCAGGGAGCACAAAGCCCAGCAGCCCTCCTGGAAAGCATGGATGATGTGGTTGCTAAGGAACAGAGCTCTGGGAAGGAGCTGAAATATTGATGAGGCCACTGCAGAGATCAGACCCAACATCAGCCCCTGAATTATTGATGAGCCCTGCAGCCAAGAGTGAGAGGTTTCTATTTCCCATGCTGGGAGGATTTCCCTTCACTCATTCATGTTTTTAGGGGCTAGTTTTATTCTCTCCATCTGTATCCTGTAAGAAGGGCTTGGTGGGAAAGGGTGGGGAGTTGCCCTGGTATATATAGAGCCTACAAATATTAGTATGTGAGGGGGTGGTGCTTGGCCATTATCAAGGAGGGAAAGCCCTAGAAAGGGGAAGGGATTTGACTGTAGTCACACAGTGGCAGAGCCAGGACCATGACCCAGGACCCCAAATCCTAGCCCAGACCCTTTCACCTTCTCCAGGTATGTTGGGGGTGCCACAGGTGTGAGGAGGGCTCCCCTCATATCACAGGTGCTCTTTCTGCATGGATTGACAAGTGCTGTGCTGGAGGGGGGAGTCAGAACAGGGTCTGGAGCCTAGCACGGCCACTTGCTACCTACCCCTGGGAAACGTGGGTGATAATGCTCTGAGCCCACTGTCATCTGTGAAATGGGGCTACTTAGGATTGGCGTGAAACGTTACATGAGATGAAGGGCATAAAGCCCTTGCACGAGTCTGGCACACGGGAGGCACTCGGTCTTTGCCGGTGCCTGAGCCCTCAGCCCTTTTTGGCAAGATCCTATTCCACAGTTAAGCTGCAAGGGCTGGGTTTTTACAAGACCTCTCCCTGGCAGGAAGGGGAGAGGGCACATTACAGAGAGGGCCGCAGGCTGTCCAGAGGTGGGTGGAGATGCTATTCTCTCAGGAACAGGGGAACTGAGGCCCCTCAAGTCGACTGTGACTAGTGCTGTTAGAATATGAAGCCTGAGTTTAGGAAACGACCAGTGACCCTGGGCTCTCACCTGGTTTTCGTCTTCATTTTTAGTAACTGGAAGGCAGTCACTGCTGTGCTATAAGGGCTTTGTCTGGCCTGCTCCTGTACTGAAGTCAAGAAGTTGGAGAGAGTCCCTGGGACCAACCTGCAGGCCAGACCCAGTGAGAACACCCCAAGGGAGGGGAAACAAAGCAGGACCCTCCTCCTACTTGTTTCCTTCTGGGCTCTTCCCTGGTTGGGCCTCAGAGGACTTTATTTTACAAGGCACAGCCTTTCCTTCACAGCACGTTCATACACGTATGTGCACATGTGTATGCAGACGTATCTACATATTTACTTGTATGGGGCATGTGAGGGAATCTCTGCTTAAGTGTCCACATACTCTACTCCATGGCTGTCCCCTTGGTCTCTGGAGGTCCTGTGTGGCCCTGTGGTACACAGGTGAGTGAGTCCCAGTCTCTTGGTCCTGGGGCTGCAGCGCCTGTAGGAAAGTGGTGACCGTTTCCCGGGATTGTATGCCCCATTCAGAGTGCTCTGGAGAGAAGCGGCACTGAACACAGCCAGAGTGGCAGCTGGTGGCACCAGTCCTGCAAGGAATCATGTGCCTCAGTGATGTGACTAATTGCTGGCATAATGAGACATTAGCCTTCCCACCTTCCCCAGGAGACAGCAAATGCAGCCAGGCTGGGGAGCCTGGGAATGGTGGGGAGCAGCACTCCCATCCCGCCTGGCCTCACCCACCCTCTCAGGCAGCCTCTGAACACAGGCATTAGGGCTCTCTGGGGGTGAGCGGAGGCATTCCTCAGCAATTACTGCAGGTAGAGAAGCCCAAACATCACGCCTAGTACCCTCCTGCTCACCCCACAGCCCATACGTTCCTTCTGTGAAATGCAGGCAAGATGCCAGGCAATGTCTGGGGAAGGAGAAATCCCTCTCAACTCTCTACTTTCCAAGCAAAGTAAATGATCCTCTATGCCAGGTATATCCTAATCCAGTTCCATGGGCTCCTTGGCCAGTGGCTGTTCAAACTACACTTGTTCTTTCCCATTCCCACAGGGCTGTCCACCGCAGAAAGTCAGCACGTGCAATGAAAAATACTGTGTGCAGCATATAGGCAAGATAGTAATATGATGATAGTAACACTAACAATGATCGAGAATTGAGGGTTTGTAGGTGGGCTTCTGGGCCTTCCAAAGACCCCCAAATATTGCATACAAAATTGTTGGTGTGCTCCAGTATGACTAGGTGAGTGCTCTTTGTCTGGATAAAGGATCCAAGATTTTTAGCTTCTAAAAGGAATACATGACCCCCAAAAGTTCTAGAATCCCTGCTCTAAGACTTTTGGGTTGCGCTGAACCACAGATGGTTCCACTGGTCGAAACTCAGATATGCAAGAATACTCTCCCTGCCCCACAATGTACAGTGCAACACCACTCAGAACTTGGTTGCAGAGCCATCAGCCACAAGGCCCAACTCTCCTGCTGCCCTCAGTCTCCAGAGAGGGCCTCTCACAGACTGTCAAGCACCCTTTCCCAGCAGAAACCAGCCAGAGGCCCATGTCTCTCCTCTCCTGACTGAAAGCCCAGAGCACCAAGCAGAACTCCAGCTCCTTATTCAGCTTTCTGTCCCAGACTGCCACCATGACCATTCCCTAGGGTGGAGGTCTGTGGCAGGAGATGCCAATCATGGCTCAAGCACCAAGTCAGCTGAACCTCTCCTCCTCCTAAGTGAAGGTTCAGGAGCCCCTGTCCCACTGGGTCCTGGTACCACCCACAGCCACTCTGGATCCGCCAGAAGAGGGGTGAGATATCCCTGACAATATCCAGCTCAGTGTACTAATTAATAAAAATCAACACTGGTTTTGGTCATTGGTTGGGGTGGAAAGGTTTGGGTAAATGAATTGAAACAGAGAAACAGACATGATTCAACAAGCATAACCCTCTCACCGCTCACCTTGCTCTTGGAACTTTGGAGTCATGGTGCCCTCTCTACTCTGTCATCCCATATGACTGACAAGAAGGCCCAGGGAACTGCAAGAACTTTGCTGTGGACATTTCCTCTCCCAAAAGGTCTGGTAGCATCTACCAAGGGAAAAGCTGGGAATTACAAGCCCAGACTAGCCCTGGAACTTTCCCTCACCAGCCTCTGATGTGCCAATAAAGTCTATTAAGTTATGGGGCTTAACAAAGGCTAAATGGGCTGGAGAGCCCAAGTGCTAACAGAATCCTAAAGGGCCCCTCCCACAACTCCTTACATACCAATTTAACCATTCCCAGGAGTCCAATTTAGAACAGAGAAGACACGGGTAGATAGAGATGGCAGGGACCCAGGAAGAACTAAATCTTCTCAGACCGTACTGGGAGGAGAGCTGACTGGCACCACTCCGGTGGAGGTAGGGTGACACTGTCTATCACCATTGCAAATAACCTCTGACCTTCTTCTGAGAATCTAGCTTACAGATGTAACTGCAAGAGTACTTAAGTTACAACAGCAAAAGACTGGAAACTATCTTCATGTCCATCAATGTGGACAGGTTAAGTGTACATGGGGCATTCATACAACAGATTATTAAGCAACTCTGCAAAAGAATGAGAATGTTTTCTAGGAGCTAACAATGAAAAGTCTCCTAAAGCAAGATGCAGATGGATACCTTTTCATTACAAAAAGGGTACGTGGGCAGTAAACAAAGAATATAATTTCTTTTATTAGGATAAAAAACTCTGGAAGGATATATAAGAAACAAAAGTGGTAGTGGTTACCTGTGTGGGAACAGGTAAGTGGGGGGAAAGTGGGTAAATGGCGGCAGGAAAAGGAGTAAACTTTTCACTGTATCTCTTCGGTACAGTTTTGATTAAAAAAATTTTTTTTTTACATTTATTTATTTTTTGAGAGACATAGAGACACAGAGCACAAATTGGGGAGGGGCAGAGAGAGAAGGAGACACAGACTCCAAAGCAGCCTCCAGGCTCCGAGCTGTCAGCACAGAGCCTGACGTGGGGCTTGAACTCACAAACCATGAGATCATGACCGAAGCCAAAGTCGGACGCCCAACTGACTGAGCCACCCAGGCGCACCTGTAGTTTTGATTTTTGAACCAGGTAACACGTTACCAATTCATAATAATAACAATTAAACAGGTGACCATCCAGCCCAGATACCATGATTCTATCATGAGACGATGTTAGAGACTTTTTCTAGCCTGCGAAATCAAAACTCACAAAACTCAGAAAGGCTGGGTCTGTCCATGGGCACCCAGTCCTTCACCAGTTCCCGCAGCATTCCTCCCAATTGGCTTGGTTCCCCACCCCCACAGGAATACCTGGGCTCTGCTTAGGGAAGCCACAAGTGATGTGAACTGGGCAAGGACCAGAGAAACAATTCAGTGGGCTAGCACAAGCTGAGATGTCACAAGAATGGACTAAAACTGGGGTGCTTAGGTGGCTCAGTTGGTTGAGCGTCCGACTCTTGATTTTGGCTCCGGTTGCGATCTCATGGTTTGTGAGTTCAAGCCCGCATCATCAGGCTTTGTGCTAACAGCACAGAGCCTGCTTGAGATTCTCTCTCCACCTCCCACTGAAAATAAATAAAACATTTAAAAAATTTTTAAAAATGGACTAAAACTATGGCTGTGCAGCACACACAGCAGTGATTGTTGAAGGGTCCTCAGCCAGCCTAGGGAGCCTCAGCAGCAACCCTGGCTATCACATACATACCTATGTTGAAAGTTGTGCTCAGCAGCCCAGAGGCCTGGTAATAGGGGGAGCCACTGAATGGCCTTCAGAGAACTAGGCCAGTTGGCTGAGATACACTATATCCAGAGTTAGCACAGCCTAACAGGAAGGCTAAGCCCAAGGCACTGAGCCAAGAAGGGATGGTAATGGGAGGAGCAGGTGTGGAAAGTAACTCCTGCTCCCCCACCTCTGCCGTCTGCCATCTGTGCAACGGGGGAGTTCGGTTGTAGTTGCCATAGAGAACCTAAGCGAGGAAAGTGCAGGGTGGAGCAGCTAGACAGGTGGCTGCTTTGGGTCCTGGAGTTTTGAGGATACTACTTAGAGCAGAATTTTTATTTTTATTTTTTTATTATTATTTTTATTTAAAACAACTTCTTAAAAGTAATCTCTAGGGGCGCCTGGGTGGCTCAGTCGGTTGGGCGGCCGACTTCGGCTCAGGTCATGATCTCTCGGTCCGTGGGTTCGAGCCCTGCATCGGGCTCTGTGCTGACAGCTCAGAGCCGGGAGCCTGCTTCGGATTCTGTGTCTCCCTCTCTTTGACCCTCCCCCGTTCATGCTCTGTCTCTCTCTGTCTCAGAAATAAATAAACGTTAAAAAAAAATAATAATTAAAAAAAAATAAAAGTAATCTCTAGGGGCACCTGGGTGGCTCAGTCGGTTGAGTGACTTTGGCTCAGGTCATGACCTCACGGTTTGTGGGCTCGAGCCTCACGTTGGGCTTTGCACTGTCTCCCTCTCTCTCTGCTCCTCCCCCACTCTCTCTCTCAAAAATAAACATTAAAAAAATTTTTTTAATAAAAAATAAAAATAAATAACAGTAATCTATGCCCAACGTGGGGCTCACACTCACAACTGAACTCAAGAGTTTAATGCTCCACCAACTGAGCCAGCCAGGCGCTTCAAGAGCAGAATTTTTATGTACTTATTTGTTTGCTTATTTATAATTTTAATTTATTTTTCAATTTTTTCCCCAAGAGTAGAATTTTTAAAAGATGAATGCCTTGGATGGTGGAATCAAGACGGCCAGGAGAGGAGCAGCCTCCCTGCAGATAAAGGAATGGGAGGGATGGGCAGCCTTTTTTTAAATAGGAACTTCTGGGGCACCTGGGTGGCTCAGTCAATTGAGCATCCAAACTTCAGCTCAGGTCATGATCTCGCAGTTTGTGAGTTCAAGCCTCACATCGGGCTTACTGTTGTCAATGCAAAGTCAGCTTCAGATCCTCTCTCCCCCTCTCTGCCTCTTCCCTGCTTGCACGCATGCACTCTCGCATTCTCTCTCTCTCTCTCTCTCTCTCTCTCTCTCGGAAATAAATAAACATTAGGGGTGCCTGGGTGACTCAGTCGGTTGAGCGTCTGACTGGCTAAGGTAATGATCTCACAGCTGGTGAGTTCGAGCCCTGCATCGGGCACTGTGCTGACAGCTCAGAGCCTGGAGCCTGCTTCGGATTCTGTGTCTCCCTCTCTCTCTGTCCCTCCCCCTCCCCCACTCACACTCACTCTTTCTCAAAAATAAATAAACATTAAAAAGAAAATTTAAGTAGGAACTTCTTCCAACTGCTAATGGGAGAAGTCAGTGTATTGTATGTAGCAGATGAAGTGGGAAGAGCAAAAAGGAGAGGCAAGGCATCATCCACCGCTCTCCTTCCCACTTCCCTGGCTGGCTATTTCACCCAGGGATTTGTAACAGTTGCTTCTACCTGGAATGAGCATTTCTATGGTAACTAGAGTACATTTTCTCTCAGCCTGCATTAGTGACGCTGACTGTTTGCTTCAGCTTTTGAGGGCAGTCAGCCTTGTTCAACGCCCTGAAACAAGAAAGCAACTCTCCCCTCCAGACTTTCATTAGGAGGAGAAGGCACTGCTCTGATATTCCAGAAAGCAGCAGGTGAGGGAAATGAAATTCCTAACACATACACCTTTCTTCTTTGCCCTGATGGAGATGCAGGGCAGAATCTGAGTGTACAGTGCTCACAATGGCTTCCCACGGACCAGGCCAGTGTTGGCCTCACTCAGTTCAGCAAGGGGTTCACGGTCTCCCAGAGTATCTCTGGCCACCATGAGTCCACTGTTTGGTGACATGAGCTACATCTCCATAAGGGCCAACTGTTCCTCAATACCTCACACCACAAGGCTCCTCTCCTAGGTAGGCTACACAGATAGACCCATTCCTGGGCAGCACAGGCTTTGGAGCAAGACACGTGTGGGTTCAAACTCTGGCTCCTTTCCCTATCTATTTGACTTGGTCCAAACCACTAAATCTCTCTGAGCTTCAGCAGCAATTAGGGAAAAGAACAGGTCCCATCTCAGTAGGTTTTGAGTGACTACAAGCCACAGGCTTTGCAGAGGTGCAAAAGGCTCCTTGCTTTCTTCTCGAGTACACTGAAGGTGATCATGAACATTGGTGCTTTCTTCCCTGCACCTCATGCCCATCCCCTGCCTTCTCTTCTGTCCCTCCAGATGGTCTGGCTATGTTCCTAAGGCCACCTACACACTGGGTTGTCCACCTACACACCGGGTTCCAGCCCCTTTTACCTCTCAAGGACATCATTCCAACAAACATCACTTCTCTTCCCTGTATCTTTAATATTTCCCTATTAGATACTACCCATTTGTACATAAACATAAAAAAAAAAACCCACCTACGATCAATACCACCTCCCTTGGTCCTATATCCCCATTCAGGTATTGAACCATTTAGCTAGTCCCCTTTATGTAAAATTTCTCAGGACAGTTGTCTATACTCACTTTATCTCTTCCTCTTCCCATCCGCTCCCCCTGGTTTTCCAACTTTCTTTTCTTTTCTTTTCTTTTTTTTTAAGTAGGCTTCACGCCCTTCACACCCAGCATGGAGCCCAACACAAGGCTTAAACTCACGACCCTGATATCAAAACCTGAGCTGATATCAAGAGTCAGACGCTCAACCAACTGACTGAGCCACCGAGGCACCCCTCCTCCTTTAAAAAAATCATTATGGGGCACCTGGGTAGCTTAGTGGGTTAAGCATCTGACTACAGCTCAGGTCATGATTTCATGGTTCATGAGTTCGAGCCCTGCATCAGGCTCTCTGCTGTGAGCACAGAGCCACTTAGGATCCTCTGCCCCCTCTATCTGTCCTGCTCATGTGCTCTCTCTCTCTCTCAAAAATAAATAAACATTAAGAAATAATCATTATGGAAAATTCCAAACATATACAAAAGTAAAGAGGACGAAAGAATTAACCCCATGTACCCATCACCTAACCCAAACAATGGTCAAGTCATGACCCATCTTGTTTCAGCCAACCACTTTTTCACTTATCCCCAGATTATTTTGAAGTGAATTTTAAATATTATATATTTTATCTATAAATATTTCAGTAGGTATCTGTAAAAGATGACTCTTTGAAAAAGATGTATATAATACCTTGATCGTACCTACAAGATTAATAAAAATTTCCTAATATTATAAAGGTTCCCTGATTGAGTTCCTAGAGTTCAAATTTCTCTAATTATCTAGATACTCCTCACAGAATCATGGATTCTCAGATGGAATCCTGGAGAAGGTTCTAGGAGACTTGATGGGGAAGGTTTTAGGGTCACTTTTTTTTTTTAAGTTTATTTATTTTGAGAGAGAGAAAGAGACAGAACAAATGGGAGAGGAGCAGAGAGAGAATCCCAAGCATGTTCTGCACTGCCAGGACAGAGCCAGACTTGAGGCTCGAACCCACAAACTATGAGATCATAACCAGAGCAAAGATCAAGAGTTGGTTGGATGCTTAACCGACTGAGCCAGGCATCACTTTTTTTTTTACAAAAATTCAAGTGTAATGTATTCTAGTTTCAGGTGTGCAACACAATGATTCAACATTACTCAGTGCTCAGGATGGTAAGCGTACTCTTAATCCCCTTCACCAATTTCACCCATCCCTGCTCCCTGTAGGATCACTTTCAAGTACAAAGAAGAAAGTTGCTGCGGGTCATTGGGGTGGTGATGGCAACATGTATTGAGCACCTACTGGCTCCATGCTGTGTGCTTTACCTGTGTCACTCCTTTAGTCCTTACACCAATCTTCCGGGGTAGATTCAGAGTTCTTTGGGGCTGCTGTGGCCATGGTCACACACTTAGTGTCTCAGCTACTGATCACCACTATACGCCCTCAGCTTTGCTCCAAGACAGGGTGAGAGGAGCCACTTCCCCAGAGGGCCTTCCTTCCTACTGGATTGTTTCCAGATGGAAGGCAGAAGGCAGATATCCTGAGAGTGAGCTGTTGATTCAGTATGGGTGGGAAGAAGAGAAAAGGAATCCCTTTCACTGAAAAGAGACAGACTAAAAACTGCCTGGAGCCTGAATCTCAGAATGTGCTGAAAGTATCTCTGGCTGCAACATCTCAGGTGAAACACAATCTTTCCACAGCACCTGTTTCTCACCCAGCTCATTAGCATCTCCTTGCCATTCCCCAGAGGAGCTCACCGCAGCCACAGCCGAACTTCCAGGCTAATGAAAGCTGCTTAGCAACAGGGAGCGGGTGGTTAATAAAGCCCTGATGCCGTTCCCAGCTCCATAGGCCCCACCCCTGTCTCCCATTTACAGCTCATCTTTAGCCTGAAGCAACAACCCTCAGGTTGAGGATCTAAAGACCAGTGTGGGGAGAGCCAGGAACCTGGAGACTGAGGGGCAGGGCTGACTTCCCCCTGGGCTCTGATCCCAATGCCTTCTGGGGAGAGGAGACATTGAGAGTCTGAGAACCTGCTGTGCCAGGAACCTCTCTGTAAACCTGCTCTACCCACCAAACTTTAAAATCCAAACTCAGCACCCAATCAGAACAGAGCACACAGAAATACTGTGGAGGCAGCCACACCCAGACATGAAGGAAGGGCAGGTCCAGAGAAATGGTGGCTTCTCTGGTGCTCCAGGGTTGATGCCTGAATTACTTCAGGAAGAGAGCGAATGAGTTCTCTTAAAGCATGTGTATTATTATTTTGAATGCAAAGTTGAAAGGCTAAAGTTGGGACAGTTTGTTTACTTTAACCTTGAGTTTCCCACAAACAAAAGTTAAAAGCACCTTGCCCTTGGGGAGAGGGGGTGGCAGGAGATATCAGACTATACCTGGAGGTTTAAGAAGCCACAGGGAAAACAAGGAGAATTAATTTGATTCAAAAGTCTTTACATTTAAATAAAAATTTCAGGGGCGCCTAGGTGGCTCAGTCGATTTAGCATCTAACTCTTGATTTTGGCTCAGATCATGATCTCGCGGTTCATGGGATCGAGCCCCATTGTCAGGCTCCTCACTGATGGACACGGAGCCTGCTTGGGATTCTCTCTCTCTGTCCACTCCCTCGCAATGCATGCTCTCTCTCTTTCTCAAAATAAATAAACTTAAAAATAATAATAATAAAAGTTCCAAAGACCATATCATGGAACAAAATGCAAACTTGACAAGACTTTTTAAAGACAAATAGGTGGTATCAGTGGTAGGTTTGGGCTTACTCTCCAAGCCTCAGCCTCTGCCTGTGGGAGTGGGCAGTCACATAGGCCTGATCCTCTGACAGCCATGCTCTGTGGCTGGAGAACAGCACACAGAGAACCACTCCCTGCCAACCAGGGGTTGCCAGCAAAGCTTCCACACAAGATTTCATCACAAGGTTTCTACCTATAGGAGCCTGACCAGCTTCCGGACAAACAGGTTTAGGAACAACCACAACACACACACGCGCACATGCAAGACACATTTCTTACCAGTCCTGGGAGTCTCCCTCCTCCTGTGGATAATAGGAACAGGGGTCTGGTGCAACTTTCCTGGGTTTGCCCAGGGTCAGGACTCAACTCAGGGATTATTCAATTCCTTTTCTAAGGCTCTCCAGGAAGATTCCGTTTCCAGTTCAAATGTCTCTATTCTAAAGAAGCTCAGAGGAGCTCATCTTGCCGAGGCCTTGGCCTCCTCTGCCAAGAACAGAGGAGCCAGGGCAGAGTAGAGGGGCCCAGGGCCCCAGTACTGTCCAAACTCCAGGAAATGTGGCCATTCTGTGGTTGATACAGCCTCCACAGCCTCTGCTCTGCTCACCTCTCTCCTCATCTTCCCTGCATTCCAATTCCTTCCAGAACAAAGCTGGATTCTGGACAAGGCCAGGACAATAGCACAACCCAGTCAGTATAAGACTGGATCTACTTTAGACTAGAAATTCATTTCAGAGCATTTGCCCAGGGGTGAAGGAGACCGACATATTAGAATCTCCAAAATGCCAGAGGGGTGGAGTTTTCCATCAATACTTACCTATTCTTCCCTGCCTCTTCCCAAGAATCCCTGATTACCATTCTACTGTGTGATGCATGTAAACTGCTTGCAGACAGGAAAAAAGTTTGATAATCACTGCTTTAAACGTATCTTATTTTGAACCCAAACTGGGATTTACCTCACCACCGAATACCAATTTTGACGAAGCCTAAGGATTCCTTTTCCCTGTGGGCTTGACTTAGCTTTATACAGCTTTATACTTAGCTTGACAGCCCCTACTGCTAGCATTCTCCTCAGTGTATGCACTGAGCCCAAGGCAGGGGCAGCCGACTGGCAGAGGCTCAGAGATGCCTTTTGTTTGGCCCACAGATTTTTTAAAAATGGAAATTAGTTGGGGCACCTGGGTGGCTCAGTTGGTTAAGCGTCTGGCTTCAGTTCGGGTCATTATCTCAAGGTTTGTGGGTTCAAGCCCCACATCAGGCTCCATGCTGGCAGTGTGGAGCCTGCTTGGGAGTCTCTCTGTGTCCCTCTCTTTCTGTCCCTCCCTCACACGTGCTTTCTCTCTCTCTCAAAATAAATAAATAAACATAAAATATATAAAAATGGGAAATAGTTGGGGCACCTGGGTGGCTCAGTCGGTTAAATGTCTGACTTTGGCTCAGGTCATGATCTCACAGTTCGTGGCTTCGAACCCTGCGTCGGGCTCTGTGCTGACAGCTCAGAGTCTGGAGCCTGCTTGGGATTCTGTGTGTGTGTGTGTGTGTCTCTCTCTCTCTCTGCCCTTCTCCCACTCACGCTCTGTCTCTCAAAAAGAAATAAACATTAAAAAAATTTTTTTAATGGGAATTAGTTATTAGCCTTTAAAAATTGGGGAATTTCAGAGGTGCCTGGGTAGCTCATTTGGTTAGGCAACCAACTTTGGCTCAGGTCATGATCTCGTGTTTCGTGAATTCAAGCCCCACATTGGGCTCTGCAGTAACAGCTCACAGTCTGGAGCCTGCTTTGGATCCTGTGTCTCCCTCTCTCTCTGCACCACCCCCACTTGTGTTTGTCTTTCTCTCAAAGATAAATAAATAAACATTAAAAAAATAAAAATTGGGAAATTTCATATAAAAACCCAGACTTCTGTCTTCTCTTAAGAAAAAAACAAAGGCCATGGCAAGCCTGGGCTGGCATTCCTGCAGGAGCTGAATAGTGGCAAGCAATATTCAGTCCACCCCAGTCCCCACCACCACTGCCTGCAGCGTCACACCCAGACAGCTTCTTGTGTGGACCTTTTCCATCTGACTGTAGACATTATTTAAGTTTATGCTAGCAGACCTAAAGCACCTCCTGAGATCCAGCAGAATGGGGCTCCTCTTGCTCCTGGGCTGACTTTACAATCCTGGAGACTTGGGTTTATTTCATAGCCCCTTGCTCTGTTTGAGCAACCAAAACTGGCTGAAAGGAGAAGCAGCATTCCTTTTTTTTTTTTTTTATCTTTCTATTATGGAAAATTTTATTTTATTTTTTTATTTTTTTATATATATGAAATTTATTGACAAATTGGTTTCCATACAACACCCAGTGCTCATCCCAAAAGGTGCCCTCCTCAATACCCATCACCCACCCTCCCCTCCCTCCCACCCCCCGTCAACCCTCAGTTTGTTCTCAGTTTGTTTTTTTTTTAATTTTTTTTTTCAACGTTTATTTATTTTGGGGACAGAGAGAGACAGAGCATGAACGGGGGAGGGGCAGAGAGAGAGGGAGACACAGAATCGGAAACAGGCTCCAGGCTCTGAGCCATCAGCCCAGAGCCCGATGCAGGGCTCGAACTCACGGACCGCAAGATCGTGACCTGGCTGAAGTCGGACGCTTAACCGACTGCGCCACCCAGGCGCCCCTGTTCTCAGTTTTTAACAGTCTCTTATGCTTTGGCTCTCTCCCACTCTAACCTCTTTTTTTTTTTTTTTTCCTTCCCCTCCCCCATGGGTTCCTGTTAAGTTTCTCAGGATCCACATAAGAGTGAAACCATATGGTATCTGTCTGAAGCAGCATTCCTTTTGAGGGTAATATCCCTGCCTGCTGGGAAGAGCCCGGGGAGGGGGGGGTGAGGGGGTGGGGGGGCTTCTAGGCAAGAGACAAAAGCAAAGCGAAAGCTCCATTGCTTCCTGGGGGCCTCTGCAATGATCACAGGAGAGCTGACAGTTTCTTCTCATCCCAATTGGCCTGAATGTGAGATACCCACAACTTTTCTCTCTGCCTCTCTTTCCCCTATTCCCCCTTGGCCACCCACGTGTGGCGCCCATGCACAAGCTGTTTGCGCTATTTTGTTCTGTTTTCTGTTTGTTGAATGTGCTCTGGATAAGGAATTAAGCCATGCATAATTGGGCCACCAGCAAAGCCCTTCTGGTGACAACAACAAATAGTGGCTAATGTTAGGAGCACACAACACAGGTGGAAAGGAGTAGGGGTCTAATATTCTTCAAAGCCACTTACTGAAAGACTACCATGCTTCTCCCCTAACATAGGTTCTGCCTGAGAAAAGCTGAGATGAGATTGTTCCTTGTAACCCTGAGAATCATAACATATCTCAAAGAACCAGGAAACACCCAAAGGGAGGTGTTGGGAACTGAAATCCTGCAAACCTAGTTTCATCCTCAACATCCAAAGGAGAAGGAAAGACAGACATTTCCTGAGCTCTTCCAATGCTAGAAATGTTCTCATGCATCATCTCAATCCCTCCAAAAATTCCTTGAGGTAGGAATCACCACCCTTTTTTAGGAGAGCAAACTAAGGGTGACGGAAGCTAAGAAACTTGTCCAAGATAACTTAGCAGAGCACCAAGATTCACTTGCATCAGTGTGTCACTCAGGCTGGGTCCACAGGCCATCTCTTCCCGATAGCTGTCCCTTATCTCTCGGCTTTTATTTTCTCCACACCTTTATCATACAGGATATATTTATGTGTGCACGTGTCTTCTGTCCCCAAAGAATGTAAGCCCTTGGGGGCAGAGACTCTGTCCATCTTGTGACTGCTGTTTCCCTATGCGGAAACAGGATCTAGCACATGGTGGACCCACAGCATTTGTTGCTGGACTGATGGCAGGCAGCTTTATATGCCTCACCATGCTACTGTCTGCTCCTCTCACTCCGAAACACACAGCCTCTCTTCACAAATTCCCAACACCAATCTCAGAAGCCAAGGAAAACAACACAGAGATGGCAAACTGTTCTTTAGAAAGGGAGTTGAAAGGAAGATAAAAGTCCCGGAAATCCAAGAAAACTCTATTGTGTATAGAGACTAGCTTGCCCCTGTAAAGGCAGAAGTCTTCAGGAGAGGAGGAAGTGATGGTTTATTACCAATGTTCTCCCTTTTAAGGTGGGAAGGCTTTGGGTTTCTCTCCTGTTGTAGCTCATGCTGTTTTGCCCCCAATCCAGGGTCTGGAGAACTGAGAATGCCAGAGCAACACAAGTGGGATTAGTTAGAAAGTTAAGGGGCGCCTGGGTGGCTCAGTCGGTTGAGCATCCGACTTCAGCTCAGGTCATGATCTCGCAGTTTGTAAGTTGGAGCCCGCATTAGGCTCTGTGCTGACAGCTCAGAGCCTGGAGCCTGCTTCGGATTCTGTGTCTCCCTCTCTCTCTGTCCCTCTCCCCCTCACGTTCTGTCTCTTTCTCTCAAAAATAAATAAATGTTAAAAAAAAACCTTTTTTTAAATAAAAAAAGAAAGTAGATGTGGCACAGAAAGCATTCCGAAACACAAACCCTTCCCCAAAGTTAAACATAAACCAGAGCAGCAGTTCCCAGACCAGAATCACCTAGGTCAGTGGTTCTCAAGGCGTGGTCCCTGGACCAGCAGCTCAGAACCATGTGTGAACTTGTCAGAAATGCCAATTCTCAGGCCCACCCCAGACCTATCAGAATCAGAAATTCCAGGGTTGGGACCCAGGAATCTGTGTTGTTTTTTTTTTTTAATTTTTTTTCAACGTTTATTTATTTTTGGGACAGAGAGAGACAGAGCATGAACGGGGGAGGGGCAGAGAGAGAGGGAGACACAGAATCGGAAACAGGCTCCAGGCTCTGAGCCATCAGCCCAGAGCCTGACGCGGGGCTCGAACTCACGGACCGCGAGATCGTGACCTGGCTGAAGTCGGACGCTTAACCGACTGCGCCACCCAGGCGCCCCTGGGAATCTGTGTTTTAACAAGTTCTTTGGGTGACTCACATGCATACTAAAGACCAAGGGAACTAAATACATATACAAATCCTTTGGCCCTGGAGATCCTAATTCAGTAGGTTGGGGACAGGGCCCAGGGAGAGCACAAGTACTTCACAGCTGATTCTAATTTGTAGCCACATTTGAAAACTACTAAACCTGAGCACTCCTCTTTCCCTGGCCCCAGGACAGTGTCCTCAGTTCTAAACCCTCTTCCCACTGCCCCCAGTCACTCACCACACAGAGCAATGATGTGGCTGCTATCTTCATGCACAAACTTCCTGGTGACAGCTTCCTCCATGATTTGCTTCACCTGTGGACAAACGGGCAGCATCTTACTGATTTTTCTGATCAAAGGGTTGTGGGCAAGTAAATAGCTTGGCTCCGCTCTCCTGGTCTATCTCCTACTCTACTTGCAGATTAGATAGTAAATAGGGATGGGAGAGGTGGGGAAGCCAAGTGTCTTCTTGGAAAGGCAACCAGGAAGAGAGATGTCATCCACCAAGCAATCAGTGCAGATGTTCCAGTCCAGGAGGAAGTGCCTTGCTGTGGAGAAGACGGACAGGATGCCATTTGCTCATGTGTACTTAGCTGGAGAAGAGCTTTTGGGCAGACAAACTGTCCGTTAGGAACAAACTAGCTCATTATAGCTGTAGATAAACAACCTGCCCCTCATTTACTTCTTCAACGTTCACCCAGGCCTCAGAGACACTCTCCACACGCTTGCAAGCCCAGCCTTCTTTCTGTCTAGATAGAACCCTGATGTTTTGGGTTCCTACATGGATATAAAAGTTTCCAAGTACCTTGTAAGATGAGCAGTTACATCTGTCTTTAAGAAAGCCCTTTTTAAAAAGCACATACACACAACTTTTTTATTGATGTACATAAAACTACAGAAAAGGGTATATGTCATAATTACACAGCCTGATGGATTTTCACAAGCTGAATCCACCTGTGAAACCAGCATCCAGATGAAGAGACAGAACATGTGACCAGCATCCCTGAACACCTCCCACTGTCATGTTTCCTTCCACTCACTACTCTCCTCAGGGACATGTGCTATCCTGACTTCTAACAGCATAGAGTCTCTTTATGGGTTTTCATACTGTTGATAGATGAAATCACTGTGTGTAGTGTTTTGTGACTGGATTTCTTTATGTTATAATATGTGTTCACATTGTATGTACTTGTGGATTGTTCATTCTCCATTATGTTAACACACAATGAACTGTGCGTAGGTAGTTTCCAATTTGGGGCTGTCGTGAATAGTGCTACTATGAACATTAAAAATGTTTTTTAGTAAACATAGGTGCTCATTTTTTGCATTTATATTTCCAGACAAGGCATTTCTGATATGTATATTCCACTTCACTAGATTTTGCCAAATAGCTCTCCAAAGTGGTTGTGCCAATTTACACTCCCATCAGCAATGTATGAGGTTTTAGTTGCTCCCAACATAGAAGTCAAGCACTTTTGATGTCCTGGGGGAATTTGCCAAGAAACAGATACTAATACTGGAGATTAGAGAGATGGATTACCTCAACCCCACTGTAAAATCTTATATGAAGTAAGCTCTGGGCAGAGCGTGTCTTTGTCATTCTTTGGACAAGGCATACAGTGTTCCGATGCTGCCCTTGCTCCCAAGACCCTTGCTGAGGACTGTACAGTTTGGAGAGTGGTAAAGCTTCTAAAGCCTGCAGAGGAGGTAGGGAGGACCTGGAGGCTTCTCCCTATTGAAACTGCTCACAGTTAGCAGTTAGGTAGAGGGGAATCAGATTGATCCTGCACTCTAAATTGTTAAAAGCTTCCTAGGTTACTTGCCAAGCAGTGTTTGTATTAAACAGAGCATAAAGTCACAGTTTAAAGACCTGCGGGCATCTGAAACAGGCCGGTGGGGCAGATTTGGGGGTTAGAAGGACATACAGATGACTCTAGAATTGTATCAGAAACTCTGTATTGAAAGTCCAGCCTTGCCTACAATTATCCCCACTTCCTCTACTTGTGGAAGAGGAAGGATATATTTCTCTCTAAATCAAGTGCTAAAGGGAGAAGGGAACTAAGAATTCAGAGCAGGTTAAACTTTGTCAGGTAATATACATAGCTGTGGCATATTTGGGGCATTTCTCATATTTGTTTAGGAATCATTCTTAGAGCAGTATAAAAAGCCTTCTAAGTATTGAAAAAAAGAATCATGGTATCAGAAATCTTTCCTACGTCCCTGACCAACTCTAAATTTGGAGCACAGCAACAATCCTAGCACATCCATCCATGGTTTAGGTATGGCTACTTTTTTCTTCTTGTTTATACTGTTCATATGAGCCTCTGTCACTAGACTGCTTGTTTCCCGAGGATAATCACTATGACGTGGGATTTCCCTTTTGCTTGGGGAGACCAGGGTTTAGTTGAAATGCTGATTTGATGTACTCCTGACCTAAAATGCTTTCTTGGCCACTTCACACAAAAGTGGTGAGGCAGCTTCTCACACACAGCTGGAAAGGTGAGGACTTTGACTACTTTGCCAACAAGAGGGAAGGGCACAAATAAATGTTAGGTAGGGCACAGTAGCCAGGCCACAGTTAATGCAGGAGAACCATCTAGGGCCTTCCAGGAGTTTATGAGAACACATAGTCTTCTCCAATCCTGAAATTCTAGGAAGAGGTAAAGGAACCATTATGGCAAACTTTAATATATGAGATACATATCATCATCCTTCTCTCAGAGATGAATAAAATAAGACTCAGGTTAAGTAACTTCTTCAAGTCACACAGAGTTAGGTCCAGAGTATTCCAAGGTTACACATCCCTACAGATCTTGCAGTCTCTAAAATCAGTAGATTTATTTACCAAATACTCATTGAATGTCTACTGTGTGCCAGGTCCTGGATACAGAATAGTGGACAAAACAGACTGGTTTCCTGCCCTCATGGAGTTTGTACATCTGGTAGAAGACAGCCACAAAGGTAGTTGCAAGGAGTTCATGGTTCCCGAGGCCTAATCCATTCTAATCCATACTGCAGGTTTGAGCTCTCCAGCTCTCATGTGCGGTGAGTCATTCATATGGGTACCCGCCCTCCCCCCCCCCCCCCCAACACGATGAAACTGAAATGGGCTTTAGGGCAGGGTCAAGGTAAAGGACGTTAGTAGAGGGGAGAGCTTTTTTCTCTTTCTGACATTTGGGGTGGGGCGGGAATCCTTAAACGGGGAAAAAAATCTTGAGTCTTAAAAAAAGCATTCTTAACCTCCCCCCCCCCCCACCATGGTCTCTGGGTAGGGAGGTGGGCGTGGAGAAGCAGCGAGGTGTGCGACGAACCTCCTGCAGCCGCGATTCAGTTCCCAGAGGGATCCCTGAATCTTGGGTGTAGGGCAAACCAAAGCTAAGCCCCCAAACCACGCGTTTAGCGCTGAGGCCCTCGCGGGACCCCGCCCCTGCCCATTCGGCTTGGGCAATGAAAGGGCAGCACCACTTCTCCAGAAATCGCCACCACCCCTCCCCCGACCTTGGTCTCCCAGCGCTGTTGCCGTCACAGGGCGGGGAACTGCGGGATCGCGGAGCAAACAAGCGCCGGAGCGCCGGCCTGGCTCCTCGGACGGAGGGGTGCTGCCCCAGATCCGGGAGAGAGCCGGTAGCCGCAGCCAGTCCAGGACCCCGCCCCCGCCCGGCCCAGGCCCGCGGGCGCTGGTGCCGGGGGGGGGGGGGGGGTACGGACCTTTCCGCGTCCCCCCCGCCGGGCAGCGCGGGCAGGGACGTGAGTCTCCGGGGGTCTTTGCTCCTACTTTACCTCCTTCTTTACGTTCCACAGCAGTTTCTCTTTGACTGCGTCCTCCGCGCTGCCCATGGTGTGGCGGGTGGCAGAGAGGCAACGCCGAGCTGTCCCCCAAGCCCCCCGTGCGCCCTCGCCTCCTCCGCGCCTCTCCGCTCAGCGCCCCACGCGCAAGGCGGAGCCCCCGCCCGCCGCGCTCCCCGCCTGCCGCCACCACCGCCGCAGCCACTGCCCCGTGCTGGGCTCCGCAGCCATCTTCCGAGCCCCGCACAGACGTCAGGAGGCTGGCCCGGCCCCTTCCCACAGTCGGGGGCGGGAGGGTGGGGTGCGCTCAGCGACGGGGGGGTCGGGGCGGGGGTGAGGCTGCGCGCGCCCGGGGGCGGTGGGCCCCCGGGCGCGCGCCTAGCTCGCCGCTGTCATGGCAACGCGCCCGCTCCCGCCCCGAGGGCGCGAACCCTCATTGTGAGCTCCCGCAGCCAGTTCTGCGCCGCACTGCGCGCGGTAGCTGGCGCGCCCTGGACCCCGTGGCTGAGGGAAAGTCACTCGCACCGGAGCTGGCCTCAACCCAGCTAGACGCTCCCTGATTTCTACCCACTCGTTTTCCCGACGGGAAGGGCCGGGCCATTCGCTCC